>NC_061100.1:28389453-28409453 GCF_015104395.2 Macrobrachium nipponense | reverse complement strand
ATATAACATACATACATTACCAGACAATTACATAAACCACAGAGAGACGAGAGAGAGGAGTATGATGGACGAGAGGAGGAGAGGAGACGCAGAGAAGGTATATGCGTATATGTATACACACGTAAACACATATATATAATTTCATCCACCACATAATCTATCAATAATATTTACATACAAAGAGAGAGAGAGTTAAGAGAGAGAGAGGAACGAGGAGGGAGGAGAGAGACTGAGAGAGGGAGAGAGAGTATATACGTATATGTATGCATATTTCATCCACACATAACTATCAACATATGCATACATACATACATACATACATGTATATATATAGCCGTTTCTAAATCTTTACTCCAGATAGAAGAACCATTATTATCTATCATCTTTAATCATTATTGATCGTAAAAAAAAAAACACTAAAAAAAGATGAATTGGTTCCAAAATGTTTCAGACAGAGGACCACTCATCGAATAAGGGAAGAAGAAGAAGAAGAAGAAGAAGAGAAGAAGAAGAAGAAGAAGAAGAAGAAGGAATAAAAGTATTCGCGCCTTCATTACCGGCGTCTTCCTTCTCACACGCCATTACCCCAAGGCGTCGATCACAACGGACGCAGTCGAAAGAAAAACGTGATGCATGAGATGGCACCCGTGTTTAACCATTACCCAAATGAAGACGCCCAAACGCCGCCAAGACGCTATTATTAAAGATGAGATCCCCTCGGGACACTGTAGTAGTAATAGTGATTCTGCGGGGGCTGGATTCTCGGCGAGTTCTGCAGGTAAGGAGATGATTTCTCATTTCCATTCGATTTTGATTTCGTTAACGAAAATAAAATAGAAATTGATTTGGGTTTAAATTGAACAAACCAGAAAATTCTTGAGGAGTTCTGGAGAAGAGGAAATGGTTTCTGGTTTATATTTTATTTCTTAGTTTTAACGAATATAATAACATAAATTAATTCGTTTTGAACTGGTTTTCATGTGATATCTTGCTGTTAACGATATCTTATTGAAAAATTTTAATATTTTTTAAAAATTTTTTTATATAATATATATATATATCTATAATATATATATATATATATATTATATATTATATATGTTATATAAACACTATGATATATATGTATATATTAATATATATTTATATATATATATATATATATATAATATATATTCATACGTCATCAATATATCTATTAGCAAAAACCTTATAGCTGTATTGTAATTCCTACAGACAAACATGCGCGCACACACACACACACACACATACACCACACATATTATTCAAACATTGTCCTAAACATTACATGACATTCAAATAAACCAATGAAAGTCTGAGTTCATGAATTAAACTCTTGCAGAGAGAGAGAGAGAGAGAGAGAGAGAGAGAGAGAGAGAGAGAGAGAGAGACGAGACACCTTCATGAAGGGTATTTATTGCCCGTCGGAGTCTAATCTCGGAGGCGAGATTGCTGACATGAAGCGACCCTTCGTTTTGTAACTGATATAATAAAAGCCTTTCCCATCTCTTCGAATTAGTCTTAATGGCGCTTGAACATCACTGATTCACACACACACACACACACACACACACACACAGAGAGAGCGCATTTCTTGATCCAGGATATTGATGCTAATATTGTAGAAAAGATTGACGGCTATTATTATTATCATCATCATCATCATCACATATCATCTCATCATCATCATCATCATCATCATCATTCATTCATCATTATCATTATCATTATTATTATTATTATTATTATTATTATTATTATTATTATTATAATTTTTGCAATGGATCTTGCTGAATATTTGCACAGCTGTTCTTAGCAATACCAGATAACTCGCAGTATCTTTCTTACCATATTAAATTCTTTATTATTAATGGGCCAATTGTTTTGTTGTGCATTATTATCTTTAATTATGTAAGATTTCATTTTGTACAATTAGAAAAACATTTTCAGTTTTTATTCATTGTAAAATATAAAATTGACCCGGTACCGAGATGTAACAGAGTACCGGAACCTTTCCACGAAAAGAGCTGGACGCCATATCTTAAAAAACAGCCAGAGAATTTTTTTTTTAAATAATCTCATTATGTTGCCCACACTCAAATTACGATAACCTAACCCAACTTAACCTAACCTATACCAACCTCATCTAACCTTAACCTAACACCACCTAATCTAATCTTAACCTAACCCACCCTAATCCAACCTTAACGTAGTGCCTAACCTAACCTAGGCACATGGCAAAAAAAAAACCGGGGCTGGTGCAATACTAAGGATACTGCGTTGTTATTCCAACGAAAATTAAAATAAATAAGCTATATCTTATCATTAATAATTATTCTGTATTGTTTAACATGCACATTAGTTATTTTTTACATCTTCATTCTCATAAATAAATAATAGATATCCTATCCTAAAATTCCTGTACCTTTAACTCAACGTGAAACACCTTTTTTTTTAGGCCTTTTTAGGCTATTCCTTAGGGCTTTCCTAATAACCCCCCCCCCCCCCCCATCAAGAACAACAACAAAGTAGTTTGTAGGATTACTCCCCGAGTAAGCAAAAAGCTCTCGCGAGTTTCCCAGAGGCGTAGGGTTTAACACTCCCGGGAAAAGCGTTCGTCTCAAAAGGCCCTGAGTTTAAGAAAACCTAATTCCCCTTTGGACCAGGAAGACGCGACCAAGAACTGTTATTGCAAGATAGAATTTTCTATTCCACTCCACTTTGGATGGAGTGGGAATCCGAACACCTGTTATTTCGAGTTTTCCCTCGAGTGGAGAGAAATTCAATGTTCCTTATAGATGACTTGTGGTTACCATATCTTATCTTTTCTACGAGATTACAAATTTTTGTTTTGGTTCTGTGTTCCTCGCACCGTTGGACTGTGGAACAGATTCCCTGAGGATGTCGGCCAATTGGATCCTCAAAAGTTCAAAGCGAAGATGCAATGCATTGCTGCCCTAACACAATTCTCATTGTATTCTAAATTTATTTACATTTTATCTGGTTATCTGTTCATTCGTTAATTTAATTTTTATTTTCTAACAACTTATCTCTTCTTTCTGTATTTCCTATTACCTTCTGTTACTTCTTTGTCATGAACACCATATTCTTTGGAAGCTTGAATTTCAAGTCAGTGACCACTGTGGGCTTCTTTCATATTAATAATAATAATAATAATAATAATAATAATAATAATAATAATAATAATAATTATTATTATTATTATGGTAAGAGCATCAAGGAAATAGATACCCTAATCCAGACTGTAAGGATTGTATCTGGAGACATCAGGATGGAGTTTGGAATAGAAAAATGCGCCTTAGTCAACATACAAAAAGGCAAAGTAACGAGAACTGAAGGGATAAAGCTACCAGATGGGAGCAATATCAAACACATAGATGAGACGGGATACAAATACCTGGGAATAATGGAAGGAGGAGATATAAAACACCAAGAGATGAAGGACACGATCAGGAAAGAATATATGCAGAGACTCAAGGCGATACTCAAGTCAAAACTCAACGCCGGAAATATGATAAAAGCCATAAACACTGGGCAGTGCCAGTAATCAGATACAGCGCAGGAATAGTGGAATGGACGAAGGCAGAACTCCGCAGCATAGGATCAGGAAAAAACCAATCGGGAAAACAAATGACAATACACAAAGCACTACACCCAAGAGCAAATACGGACAGACTATACATAACACGAAAGGAAGGAGGGAGAGGACTACTAAGTATAGAGGACTGCGTCAACATCGAAAACAGAGCACTGGGGCAATATCTGATAGCTTTGATGAAAAGGTTTGAGCCTACCTCAGACGAAGAATTACTTTATACCCAAATAGATAAACACAGGTCTAAATGTCCCACCGTAGATAGCACAATTTTAACGGGACAGGCCCGAGGGATAGAGTACAGAGAGACACGGAACTCTCTTCTCATCGTCTGTGTGCAAAAGTTGAGTATAACAAAAGATCGTTCGATCAAAAGCAACAGCAGTTGCGTTGTTTCAACTGCAATAAACCAGGACATCAAAGAATTGTGTAGGGTTAAATATTGCGGAATGTGTAAAAGTACTGAGCATTATTGGCAGTCTTGTCCATCTCAGATACGGAGAGATGCGAGGCCTGCACCGCAAGGTTCTGGTAATTATAATGTGAGAACTTCCCAGGCGGTCAACCAGAGGCGGGCAAAGGGATCGGCGAAATTTTTGGAAGCCCGATCAACAAAAAGGGTACAGGTGATTGGTATATGCCATTGTGGTCTCGTGGGGGACGCCCCAGAGCCCAAGCCCATAGTCTATGGAACAGTAGGGGATGTGGATATCCCGGTTTTCATAGACACTGGGGCATCAATAAATCTAATGGACTATAATTTGTATCAATCCATGTTCTCCAATTACCCTTTGCAGCCCTCTACGGAGACGGTGTGTGATGTGCAAGCCCATAGATTAAACACCCTGGGTTGTGTACAAATAAGGTTTGCTCTCGGTGACAGAGTGTTAACAGAACCTTTTTTGGTAATAAAAGGAATTGCCTTAGGTAATAAAATCTTGTTGGGTCATCCTGCTTGTAGAAGACACAAGATTTCGATCCATGCGGGGGGTGCTAATGGGATAACAATCGGAAATGATTACCTCATACCATATGAGGACGTGAATAGAATGGAGGACATGGAGGTTATTGAAAGAGGAGAGGTGCTCGGTGGTATTAATTGCGGTGATACGAGTGTTATGGGGAAAGGTAATGTTAAAACACACGTGGTGATCTGGGAGATGATTACGGGAGTTCTATCAGAGTTCATAGTGGTAACAATGATACTAACAATACTGGTGATGATACTAATATGGATGTTGTTTCTGATACTAACAATGCTGGGGATAATACTGAGGGTGGTAATTTGTATGGGGCGGTGGCAAGGGGAGATACTAACCACAAATATAGAGGTGTTTTATTTGAAGACATTATGTTACTACCAGGTTCAAAGGTTATGGTAAAAGTTAAATTGAAGGAAATGAGAAAACCCACAGATGTGTGTGTTATTGAAAACAGTGAAAAGAAAGCTAGGGGAGGGGAAGTTGTTAGCACGGCATCGGTGAACAGTGTATCCAAGAATGGGGTTACGTGGGTGGAGCTATTAAACTGTAATGATACAGTTAGGAGATACCAGAAAAATACATATATAGTAGACTTCCATGATTGGAAATGCGATAGCGGTTCTGTGGCTATCGTAGAGGGGAAACCTGAGTTTTCGGAGGCAGAAATACAATCAAGGAAACAAACATTTAGTGAACATTTGGCTAATGCGGATTATAGCGAACACGTTGAAGCGATAAGCGGGCTCTTGGCGGAATTTGGGGATACGGTAGCCTTGCAAGGTGATAAATTGGGGTTGACTAATGTCTTAGAGCATAAGGTAAATTTGGAGAGCAACACAAAACCTATTTATATTCCTGCATATCGCATACCTTTCAAATCAGAGAACAGGTAGAGAAAGAAGTTAATAGATGGGAAGAAGAAGGAATCATTAGACCCAGTGTGTCTCCTTACAACTTTCCCTTGTTAGCGGTACCTAAGAAAGACGGTTCGGTCCGTGTATGCGTCGATTTTATGACGTTTAAATGAGAAAACGATCCCTGACCGCTACCCCAGTTGCGTGCATAACAGATCTTTTTGTCGAAATTGGGGGGCATAATATTTATAGTTCAATTGATTTGGCGCAAGGTTTCTTACAGGTCCCTCTCAGCGAGAGTAGCAAGGAATATACCGCCTTTTCAGTGCCCAAGGGACACTATGAATTTACGCGAATGCCTTTCGGTTTATCGGGTAGTCCGATGACTTTTACCAGGTTGGTGAACACAGTTTTGCACGGGTTATTGGGCAAAAATGTTTTTGTGTATATGGATGACATCCTGATCGCAACGGACACGATCGCGCAACACCTGGAAGTGCTTACAGAAGTACTTAGGAGGCTTAGATTAGCGGGGTTGAAAATCAAGCTAGCCAAGTGTTCGTTCTTGAAAAAGCAGATCACATATCTAGGTCACGTCATATCTAAGGAAGGGGTTAGAGTAAATGACGATAAAGTCAAAGCAATAGCGAATTTTCGCATCCCCAGATCAAAGAAAGAGATTAAGTCATTCCTGGGTATCGCCGGTTTCTTCAGGAGGTTCGTAAAAGGGTTTTCTAACATAGCAGCTCCCCTAACTGATGTGTTGCGGGAAGACGTTCAATTTCAATGGAAGGAATCCCAGGCGGAGAGTTTTTCAAAAGCTTAAAGATGCGCTAATGAATCCCCCGGTTTTGAAGTTTCCAGATTTTAAGGAACCTTTTACATTAGTGACTGATGCAAGCCAGGAAGGCATAGGTGCATGCCTTATGCAAAAGTTTGATGGGAAATTTCATCCTATAGCTTTTTATAGCAGGAAGTTCAGGACAAAAAGGCAGTAACGAGAAGTCCATGGCCACCATAGATAAGGAAGCCTTTGCAATAGTGTCGAGCTTAGTTCATTTTAAAATGTTACTGATGGGGAATAAAGTAGAAGTCCTTACAGACCACAAACCGTTACTTGATCTTTTTAATAAACCCGATTTGTCTCCCAAAAGAGCTCGATGGTTTCTAACTATCAGAGATTTTGATGCAAAGCTCAAATATATAGAGGGCAAATTTAATGTTGTCGCGGACGCTTTGAGCAGGAGTTTTCATGACGTGGAAGGTTTCCAAGTCGCGCAGGTCACTAACGAAGCCATACAATGGGATATACCCCTCATAGAGCTAAAGCAAAATGAAGACGAGGTCTTAGCAGATGCGAAAGCATTTCTGAGAGGGGAATTAGTCAAGAAACGTTATAGCTTGCCTTTTTCGGGTTTGGAGTTAGAAGGAAATCTGTTAGTTAGGAAAATTAAATATAAGTTGAGAACCAGTGAAAGTAAAGGAGATACGACACAGATCGTAATTCCGAAAGTCCTAATTCAGTGGTTTTAGATATAGTTCATTGCAGGTTCGGTAGTCCTCACTTGGGAATAGAAAAAACTTATGATGAGGTTCGGGCTAAATACATTTGGAAAAATATGGGTAAAGATGTGGAAAATTTCGTAAGGAATTGTGCGGTGTGCAACGCATGTAAGCCTGCTAGGACAACGTCATGCAAATTAGGATCGTATCCTATACCGAGTAAACCTTTTCAGAGAATACATATGGACGTCTTAGGGAATTTTTGTGAGTCTAGATACGCGAACAAGTACTTGCTAGTGATAATAGATGAACTTACAAGGATAGTAGAAATTTTCCCACTTAAGCATAAAACAGCCGAAGAAGTAGCAATAGCATTTTTCAATGGTATCGTTTGCAGATACGGTTCACCCGAAGTTCTATTAACCGACAATGGGAGGGAATTTGTGAACAAAACCTTGGAGTGTTTAGCTGAATTCATGGGAATACAGAAAGTAACAATTATTCCATACAGACCCGAGGCTAATGGGTTGTGCGAACGAGCGAACAGGAAAGTGCTCGAAGCGCTCAGAAAAAACGGTAGGTGGTAATGATAGAAATTGGGACAGATATATTAACGTTGTTAGACATAGCATTAACACCATGGTTAGCGATTCAATTAAAATGTCCCCTTTTGAAGCTTTGTTTGGTTATCCAGCGCGAGGCACATTTGATTTGTTAACTACGCCTCACCAGGGGGAGGATACAGTTGAAGCGCTGATATCCACAGCGAGAGAGAGACACGCATGTCTTAGCCGTAATCTCGAGTCCACAACCAGAGATATGGTTCAAAAGAGTATTAGTAAATCATCTGATCCCAAGATCAATGTCGGTGATAAGGTATTTTTAAAACTTAACGTGAGAAATGAGTTAAATTACAAACTAGGCCGAAGTTTGAAGGTCCTTTTAAAGTCATTGAAGAGAAAAATTGGAAAATAGGTTTGTAGTTTTAAATGAACGAACAGGTCAGTCGAAGCTAACACATACCTCGAAATTGAAAAGAATTGGTCGTGGCAATTAATATATGATCGCGCAATTGCATTCATTTTTCCTTTTTTTTTCTTGTTATCTGTTTTTGTAATTTGATGACAGAATGGCTTTGAAATTTTTTTTTTCCTTCTCCTTTGTTTCCTTCGAATGTTTTTCTCTCTTATTGTATGTAAGTCTGCGGCGTTTTGGCGTAAGATTTCGGGGTTAATATTTTTCGGCAAATGTTTGCTTTAGCTGAGAAACGAGATGGTTTTTTTTAGCGTGGGGTCAGTAATTAAATAGAGGAATTATTTATGTCACCTGAGTGGTGTTATTATTAAGATGATGGTTTATGTATAATGAGATGGTTCTGGGGGGTGTGCTTACGAAGATCAGTACTAAACATTTTTTTTTGAGAATCATGAGTTTCTAGCGTCGCGAGTCTGATTATGCTGCAATGCTCAGCACCTGACGTGTTCATAGGTGGGTTTCTTTTTTGCTGAAGTTGCTGTAAGGAGTCCGGTTGCGAACCTTCCCTTTGGAATTGATGACTCGGGGATTTGCACGGTTTTCGGAGATGCCGATTATGACATTTCACGAGAACGTGTCATATAAGGGGATTTTTTTTTTTTTTTTCTTGTCGATAGGGTTGCTGCGCTAGCAGATTCTGTAACGGTACACATTCTTTTTTGGGAAAAGATGTTGAATTATATATGTTTTTTTTTTCTTTCTTAACGTCGTCTGAGATGATTAAACAACTGACAGCTTTCCTTTTCTTTTCTTTCTCGTTCTGTCAGATGCTGAAATATTGTTTAATCGTCGCCCTGGGGTTAGTGGCGCTTGCAAAGACGAAAGTACGCCTGGGTCCCGGAGTGCTAATTGAAGAAGACCACTTAGTATGGTTATCATCTGATAAAATTACGCTGAGCATCGAGTTCGAAAGTTTGGGTTCAGCCAGGTTAGAACTCGAAGGATCGCGAAGCAGAGTCGAAGGACTGATAAACACGTTAGACGAACTTGAGACTACAAGAAACTTGTCTGCATCACTGGGACGTCTCTTAACGGAAATTAAAATAACTGCAAACAGGGTCCAAGGCAAGATCGGGGAAACACTCACTTGGGTCCCAGAGACAAAACCAGTTGGGGGGAGGGACCCGCCTAGAAGACAGAAAAGGGCAGTGCAGTTGTTGGCGGCGGGGGGTGTAGCTATTGCAGCCATAGCAGGAGTGGCAATAGCGAGTTTGGTGAAGGTTGGAATATTAGAGGCGGAACTCGCCGAACATGGGAAAGCTCTGAATTCTCTAAGAGGGAGAAATGAGAAATTAGAAAACGGATTTAATGAATTGAGGAAATCAAGTAACATATTATACGCGACAGTAAAAGGGATCCGAGAAGACCTAGACGTCACCATAACATTTTCACTATACACACTACACTGTTGAATATTGAAAAAGAAACAGAATCTTTGTTGAATGAGATCAAAAGTCAAGTAGAAGCAATTATAGCAGCTTCACAAGGGAAAATTTCGAGGGAAATGTTGCCGTTGGGAACTTTGGAGTCAACCTTAAAAGACGCAGCATATGAATGGGGATCAAATAATTTTTACGGGGGAATTACTTCATAGATACTATGGGGTTTTAAAGGTACAGTTATCTGATAAGGGGTTACTTGTTGACATACCTGTTAGCGATAAAAAACCATTTCACAGTTATATACTTAGGCCATTTCCTAGTTCTTTCCAGGGGACGGTAGTGGTTTGGACGGGGGTAGAGGTTATGTATATATTAGGTGAGGAATTCCAGTCCTCAGCAGTTGACTATGAACTGGGATGTGTGTTAGTTTACGATAGATATGTGTGTGAAAGTCGGATATTTACTCTTCGACGTATTGACCTGTCAGGTTGCGAACTAGAATTAGCTCACGAGGACTTACCGACTCATTGTGACTTTAGAGAATTCCCCGATTCATACCAAGTAATATCGACGGAGATGACGACAGCGGTCTTCTGCATCAGATGCAAGATTTCTACTATGTGCAACGGAGACAACAATTCGCTCATTCTACAGGGATCCCAGCTGTTTGACAGTTCCTGCAGGATTCTTACAGACTTCTTCATGGTACTTAGTCGGCGTGTCTACAACTCGTCGATAAAGGTGTTTCACCGACACCTTCACGGAAGCCATAAGGCGGTTCGAATCCCGCCTACAGTGGAGTCCATTACTGTCCCGCCACTCGAAGATAGTGGTGAAGATGAACCTTTTTTTTTCGATGACCGCTATACTATACCAATAGTAATGATCATGTTAGCCGCTATACTGATCGCCATTTGTGTACTTGGAGTCCTTAAACTTTTATGCATTCGACGAAGCACAAGTGCTCCGGCAACGGAGGTGGCTCTAAGTCATGTGGTACAGTGATACATTGGGCATTAGTTGCCGATATGGTGTGAGACGGGAGTGCATTATTTTCTTTTTTGAGCCAGCCTCTGGTTTTATATATATTGTAAGACGCTTGTGTGTCTAGAGCTAGGCGGGTGCTAGCATTAGGGTAGCCGAGCTCCTCTAAAGAGGTGAAAGAGGGGGAATGGCTAATAATATGTTTAAAGTGTTTTATATAATAATAAAGTCACATAGCTCTGCTTGCCTAGAGACAAGGGGTGGTACACTGCAAAGTTCACCGGAGAGAGAATGGTATTTGCTGAACAAGCAACTTGTCTCAGAGGTCGTTCCCCGTTTGCGAGGCATGTGCATTCGTTTGTACGCGTATTACAGGCCTACTGGTTCAGGGTACTTGTGGAAGACGCATTCTTTGTGCAAAGGAGAGAACAAGCGGTTGCCCTAAGTGTCGGGAGAAAACGCCCATCGAAAAGGTAAGACACGTTCTTTAAAAACTTAGAAAATCTGTTACCTTTTGGGAAAGAGAGAGAAGTGTGGAAATATTCTCTTTACGTAAATACTTTGAAAAGAGTGACGTGGGGTGTCTATATAACTATTATCTTTATTACAGATGGGTCCGATTCCATGGTTGATTAGGAATGGGATTCTCTAATTGACTAATACTAGACAGTGTGACTTGTTTGGGGTTTGAGAGTGTAACCTTAGTCCGGAAGGTGGAATGTTATCTTATTGGGTTTCTTTATGGGCAGATTTGGGTATTTGTGCCATTATGACTTGTTAATCATTTTGTTCTTTGTTATAACCAATTGCTTTGGGAAATAAATGATATTTTTGTATATTTACGCAGTCTTAATAAGCCTCGTGACATCTTACAGACAGGGCACCGTTGGCAACAGGTAAGAGTTCCCAGTTTGTGTAGTTTAGGGAATAGAGGGGGGGTAATATATGTATGTATAACACTCAAAACTATCTTTCCATGGATTAGCTACCAACTACAGACTCTACTCCCATTTCCGTTTATTTCTCAACAGTTCATCCTTATTACTTATTGTATTGTCAGTACGAAACCATTATGCAATGGCATAGCCCCTCACACTTACTGCTAGTGGCGCAACGGAGTTACTGGTACAGCTATCCTCAAAACATGGGTGTTATTTTTGTTGCTGTCGGTTTTGCAACATGAGAAATCTCCTCGTAAATTGAAGTTGAACAGTGTTGCCATCTGCTTATGTCATTCCCTTTGAAACTAAATATAAAGAAATTGCTGGCTTTTGAATGTTTTCATCATACGAATTTATTTATTTTTCCCCACTGATAGACCAGAAAGAGAGAGAGAGAGAGAGAGAGAGAGAGAGAGAGAGAGAGAGAGAGAGAGAGAGAGCAACTGGAAGCACGTAGATGGCAACACACCATCAGAAATACGTCACAAGTCACACCGTAATTTGACAGTTAAATTTGACAGCCAGCTACTCTGGTGGCAGCTGGTGGTACTGCCAGTTCACCCCTGCGCTTGGAAGTATACCATTGGCTTTTTATACTCTTAAAGTACATTATCCTGAGGTAGAGGAGCTCTTAGTGAAAAGATATTGTCTCACAGGAGAGCTGTTCTTACCCCACCCCCAAATTGGTATCCACAAAACACAGGTAAGTTTTTTTAAGTGTAAAGTGGGGAACAACCTATATATTACTGCTATGCGACTCGTGTTCTTGGTAAGAGCACTGAATGATGGATGACACTCATCTCCAATGTCTTGTGATCGAGTGGGGTGCATCAGGTCAGCTGTTGATGTTGCGTAATGTATTTTATTTGATGAATTCTTATTGGTCTAGACATTGAGTAATGGACGACATGCTTCTTCTCACTGGCAGTTACGTTACTCAGGGCCCTGTTCTGTAGCTCACTCACCTTTGTTTATACAGTGATTCCTCACGGGTTTGTTGCCGCTGTTGTTTTAGTTTCAAACGGCCTCATGCCATGACGAGCTCTTGATCGAGGCCAGCAAGTATAATTATGAGTTTGAGAGTAATTCCCGCATAAAACGTGAGTTTTAATAATGTTTTCCCAGCAGTGACAAACAGGATAAAGTTAGATTCTTTATAGACAACGGATGCCATTAAATGATTATGAAACTAGAAAACAAGTCTTTGCTGAATTAGAGTAAGTAACGTTTGTTGTTTATATATTCAACGGTGATGTATTTTTATCTAGTTTGTTCTTACGGTTACTAATGCTGACAGTTTATGCAAAACTGAAGTGCAATGAGACTGCTTTACGAGTACTCAGATACGCAGTCAAAAAACTCGATTTTTTTAAAGATGAACAGCGTAAGGCAATACGCACCCCGATTCGATTTTGATAACACCGCCAGCGGTTATATCCCTAGCTGTGCCGTTACATACCGCCGTCACGTCTTCAAATCTGCATCTCATGTAATCATATCGGACTGATTTTCCTTTTATAAGCCTTCAATAGCCTCTTGTCTCCCCCAATAACCTCTGAGTCGCCTCTCCCGAACGGAGAGCGGTCGATGGAATTAGCATACGAATATAAAAGGAAGAGTGTTTATGCCGTTCTAATAACGTAGACTGGAGGAACGCGTCGTCCTTTTCAGTGGGTGAAGGTTCATGCATAAATCAGAATTCCAAAGGAGGGCAGCAGATGCCTTTTGCGTTCATTGTGCTTTCTTAAAATTTCCTTTTTGTTATTCTTTCGTATTATCACTCTCTAAGGTAAGCTGTTAGATGGTAAACATGCGGGAATTAGTTAGATCTATCCAGTCTTAATCAAGAATATACTTTCGTCAGAGAGAGAGAGAGAGAGAGAGAGAGAGAGAGAGAGAGAGAGAGAGAGAGAGAGAGAGAGAGAGAGAATATTTCATTAACAATATTTTACTGTCAAAGAAACAGCCCATACTTTACTCTCGTCGAGATAGCCTCTCCAGATTCATCCACATACGTACACCACTTGCTCAGACTCTTTTTATAGACGTTATCTTGGCCCCAATACTATTGCTTCTCTCTCTTCTTCTTCTTCTTCTTCTTCTCTGCGTGAGGAACTGCGGATGCCTCTCTTTCCTTTGAGCCATGCAAGCATATCAGGGCCATTAAACCTGTCGAGATCTTTCCCCCCAACCAATTTCACTGTCAAAGCTGACTCTGTGTGACAGACAGAGGTTCCGTTTTCTCCAGTTCCTACTGGTTCTCCCTTTGCTAGTTGAAATTGCTTTACGTATGTTGTTAGATCTCTCTCTCTCTCTCTCTCTCTCTCTCTCTCTCTCTCTCTCTCTCTCTCTCTCATGCTTCAGTAAAGAAAATCCTTTGGATGAAAGCCCAGCAAGATATTCTCAAGATAACAGAGGACGGATCTTCATAGTGACTCTCACATTAGGCTTTGTCTGTCCGTTCGCACTTTTCCTGTTCCTCACTTTTTCTGTCCGCCGTCAGATCTTAAAAACTAGTGTGGCTAGAGTGCTGCAAATTAGTATGTTGGTCACCCACCATCCAGTCATCAAACCTACCAAATTCCAGCCCTCTAGCCTCGGTTGGTTTGATTTCATTCAAGGTTAAATTTAGCAATAATCATGCTTTTGACAACGATATAGGATAGGCCACCACCAGGCCGGAGTTAAAGATTCACGGGCCGCAGCTCATGCAACATTATACCGAGACCACTGAAAGATAGATCTAATTTCGGTGGCCTTGATCATACGCTGTACAGGAAACTCGATTGCGCCAAAGAAAGTTTGACGCATTTTCTACTTTTATGAAATAATTTCCCACCGAGTTGAACTAAGCATTTTTCGAACTACCTGTATATTTAACGATACTTTTTGCGATATTCAATTTATAAATATTTATATCAAAGTAATTTACATTAAAAAGAATACAAGTTTCCCTCTTGTTCAGAGTTCAGCAATTTAAATAAGGGATTGTCTAGTGAATTTTCAAAACATAAGGAGGAGACTATGAAGACCACCAACGCTTCCACAATGTTGCAATTTCTCTCATATGAGAGAGAGAGAGAGAGAGAGAACGTTGAAAACTTGTTTACATCTTACCTGCTATAGGGTGCCATCGTTATAATAATTATACTTCGTTGTTTTCGGGATTACTTCCTCAGTTTTACAAAGTCGTTTTGCACGATATTTGATATGAAACTGATTAACAAAATTACCCTTTTGTAAAAATATGAAAATTCAGTAATTTTGAATCCTTTGTAATTACGAAAGCGTTGTAATTCTGCAGTCAATTAATCTATTTGTCTAATCTGTTTTTAAGGTTATTATTACCCAGAGAATAATGGTCTAACTTAAGCAGCTTAGAACGAAAATGGCTGCTACTTAGCGTATGGAAGCGTCGCATTAGAGACAGTTCCGCGCACCTCACGAACCATCAGTTCCTCTTCTTCCAACCCAGGGCCATATCACCTGTCCCTCAGCAACAAAGGAGAGAGCTACGCCTCCGTCTCGCCAATCTGGTTTATGTAATGTCTCGTAATGCCTGCGCCTGGGCGTCGTCTCTGCTCTTATTAAACTCATTACGACCAGAAACCTGTTTCTGGTATATTTCGCCTGTGGTAATTGATTCTGCTCATTTCAGAGTAGAGGATATTATAGGTTTGTATCCCACGAGGATTTGCTCCAGGTTGCCACTAGAGTGGCAATATAGATTTAATGGAATTGATCATTGTGAATTCTAGATAGAATATACTCCTGATGACTCTACTGCATGCTAATCAGAAAATAACGATTAATGATTGGACACCAAGGTTAATTCCATATGTAAATAACATAAGTCAAACTCCTGTGAATGACTCTCGGTATTAGCTTTATGCAAATGCCCCTAAAAATCCTAGAAAAGGCCTATTTTATTGATTAGTAGTCATTGTTAATCAGTAAGAGAAACCGCGGAAAATGAAAAAGTCTACGGTAATCACAAACAACTTACCCCGGACGGGTGCAAAATATCTACGGAGATGGCACATCTTATTTAACTTACCCCTTGTGGAAAAAAAGTGTACGGAGATCACACACTTAATTTAACATATCCGGGTGGCGGGAAATCAACGGAGATCACACACCTCATTTAACTTACCCCCGGCGGAAAAAGGACGGGAGTGGGGGTCGATGGAGAAACAGGATGAATTTTATACTCAAAGGAGGAGTATAAAATGTAAATGTATAATTATCGTTTCTTTTTTATTATTCACCCTTGGTAAGGCGATGGAAGGGAAGCGGTAACAGCTTCACTTAAAGATAAAGAGTTGTAGGATTCGGTCGCTAGACATTGAGCGACCGAATGGGGAAAGATAAAAGGCATTAGAAGTAGAAACAGGTAACTGCCGATGAAAACGATTAACAATTGCGAAGTGCTATTCGCCGAGAGAATCCTCGAGGTTGGACGAGCCATACTTTTATTGTGCCTTAATTAAGAACTTCGTGACGTGATATATTACTTCCGAATTTGATACTACAGTTATTTCATTAATGGCGTCCATGAACTCTTATGGACCGGCCGAAGTTTGCCTCTAAACATTACGACATGTCCGTGTCTGTTCTCCCAAGGCTGGGATTTAGGACTATGTCAGTGACAATCGCAGTATGATTTTGAGGTTTGAGTCATATCCGAGGAGGAGGAGGAGGAGGAGGTGGTGGTGGTGGTGGTGGTGGTATGAACATTGACCACGATGTTTGTCTCTCTCGACGCAAAACTGATACTGCTTTCATGGGTAGTCTGGTTGTTTGCGACAGTGCTTTTGATTGATTCGTTGGTTGCCGAGGTACCTTTATATACAGTGCTGGTATCGGTCTGAATTGGTTTTGTCATTGATTTTAACTTTGCAACGTTTGAACCATGCATGATGTGGTTTTGAACAGTTGGGGTACTCAGGAGCGGCAGATGCCTTTCTTGAATTGTTCCAGATGTTACGTGGTCTAGTGTTTTGATTTCTACTTCAGACTGCACAAAATCTAGGTCCTCTGCTCTGTCCAGGTGATGGCCAAACTCTAGCAACGGAAGCGCCTGAGAGGCACTGGCATCTACTCCTCTGTAGGAAAGAGTGCCTAAATTCTGAGCCCTATTTGGGCCAGGAGCTCTTCCTATGAAAATATCTATGACGTTCCCTAGCAGCGTATTTAAGTATTAGCAGGTGAATATTACTTTGAAATATAAGGAAATGTCGAGTTTTCTTAGGAAGAAATCACTCTTTTACAGCTTTTGAAAAAGGTCTCACAATATTTGTGCTGTTTTCAAACCCTGGCGGGAAATGTCTGTCCTCTGCTTGGCTATCAGCCTCAGCACTGATTGGTGGTTGTCCGTTGTTTACGTGTGTTAGTTGCCATAAGACACCAACTGACAAACCTCTTTCCCTGTTTTATATTAAAAATTAGCTTTACAACGTCTTTGCCCATTATCAGAAGAATTTAAAATATATTTATTGGACTATAAGAAAAAAATAAAACGATGAAGTATACTTTATAAATTCTAACGATTAGATTCCTTGTCCTGACGAGTTCCCAACTAGAATTAGTATTCCTTGGATGCTTTCTAATTTAGAAAATTAATTTCCATTTTATGCCCATTTGTCTATTTCATCAATAATGTGTTTTGTTTTCTAGTCTTTATTTTGTAAAAGCATGATTTGTTGAGTAAAATTAAATGAACGTTTACATAGATGTTTGTCTACTCTTACCCAGCTTTATTGTATTCATTCATAACACCAGTTGCTGAGGATGAAACAGGCAATGAGAGGACAGGATTTTCCTGCCACGAGGGTGTTCCTCGCAACTGTTTAGAGTAGGATGAAATTTATCCTATTACTTTTTATTTATTTATATAAAAACTCAATTAATTATCTAACTTAATTTTGATTATAGATATATAAAAACATATATAAACACTCTAACATCTGTAATTGAAACCTCAAAACTCAAATGAAATATAAATAAACGATTTTAAGTGGCTTTAGCCAGAGCATTTGAAAGGCTCTTTGGGCAATTTCGGCAAGTATCCAATCAGCAACGCATAAAGAGAGAAACTCCTCGTGGTTTGACGTTCAGTGGCGGAAATATCTGTCCTCTGATTGGCCATCATCCTCAGCCCTGATTGGTGGGCTGACAATCTAGCTGTGACGTCTAGCAGCAGATCATGGTGTTGTTGCCATAAAACACGATAAGACGAATCCCTTTGTTCCATATTATGTTAATTCTATATTTACATTGCCTATTATTAGAAGACTGTGCATCATATTTATAGGAATTATAGACAAAATAAAGTGATGAAAAACATTTTATTGTCTCTTAAGTTCAACATTCGTCTTACTGAGGAGTTACCAGTTTGTATTTTAGATCTAGGTTAAAGTCTATGTTATGCAGACGAATTCTTACAGTATAGCCTAAGTAGAGTGAAAGCATTCCTTAGAAACTTTCACTTTATACATAATTAATTCTCATTTTCTTCACATATAGACTATATTATAGTCAATACAATTGAATGATAAAGTTCATTACGTAAAAATAATTATTTATTACGTCTAATTCAGTGAATATTCGTTTAGATCTTCAGCTACTTCCCTTCGGTTGTAAACAAGGCATCCACCAATCACCATTGAGAATGAAACAGCCAATGAGAAGACAGGATTCTCCCCTTTCAAGCGCCCTAGCTAAATTATCCTTTTGAATTTAAATTTGCCCTTTTTGTAGATTTTAAGGCGCATTTGCCTAAAACAAATACCGAAATTCATTCCCCGCATACTTGACTATTCTCTAATATATATGGGATTGATTTTAGCATCAAGTTGTTAATTGAATTCTAATCAGAACCTACGGCAGTGCCATAAGCAGTAGGATGAATATATTCATCCTACACGCATTTTTGATTTATTATTCAGATGGGTGATATTATAATTTAAGCACACTTATTAATGATTCGAGAAATCAATTCTAATCATAAAAACATTAACGAGGTATTTGTCAGTGAATATAATTGTCAAATTGAAGGAAATCTCGATATCCCTCAAAATGTAAACATAAATCAATCACAGCTAGAGCGTTTGAAACCACAATCCTCAATTTTTCAGACGATTTGAGCCTTGCGGGAAATATCTGCGCTCTGATTGGCTATCAGCCTCAGCCCTGATTGGTGGTTGATCAAATGCTTGTTGCTACATGACACCAACAGGCAAACTTTTGATCCTGTTATACCTTAATTTTAGCTTTATATTATATAAAGGTTATCAGAAGAATTTAGAGTATATTTATAGGAATATAAGACGAAATCATACATTGATGTATGCTTTAATAACCCAAATTATTATAATCCTTCCTATGAAGCGATACCAGTTAATTTTTAAATTTGGTTGTGCAGACGACTTCTTGTAGTGTAGCCATATTGAAGGGGAATCATTCCTTGGCATCTTTCGTTCTGTATGGGACTATTTTCTTCGTCTTTTCATCTAATCTGATTGAAAATCAATGTAAACCAATTATAAGTTTATATATTAAAATTTTTTGACTTATTACGCATGATTCAGTAAATATTTATATAGATGTTTCACGAATGAACGAAGAACCCACCAATCATAGCAAAGGAAGAGAGAGCTAATGAGAAGAGATCAATTCAGACGTCTTCCAAACGCTCTAGCTATAAGGAGTTTTAAGCGTAAAATCAGCTGTTCATTTCTTTTATGTTTGAAGGAATGCCCAAAACCCTTACTAAGATTCATTCACAAGAATTTGGCTAATGCTTTTCACTTATGAAATTAAATTTAATGTCAAGTCATAACATGAGATTTATGCTGAGCATTCGTGTAGTGTTATAAGTAGTAGGGTGAATTCATTCATCCTGCACGTATTTCGACACGATTTATATTTAGGATTTAATTGGATTATATTGTTTAGCATACAATAGTGATTCAATAAATCAGTAATAATCATAGAGACATTATTTAAATAGCTGCAAATAATGTTTTCTTTAATCCTAAGGAAAACTCGTGGCTTAGATAAAAACCCAATCCTCCATTGCCAGAGCGTTTGAAAAAATATCTATTTATTAAGGCAGTTGAAGCCTTGGTAGGAAATATCTGTTTTCTCATTGGCCATAATCGTCATCCTCAGTCGTGATTGGTGGTTGCCCTAGTTTGTAATACCAGCTTGTTACGTGTTTGTTGCCACGAGACACCAACAAACAACCTTTCATTTCTGGGTAATAATAGTAATATAAATAAGTTCACTTTAGTGACACGCGACTTTGGTTATGCAAATAGTAAGGGTATAAGTACGAACATGTAATCTATAATTATGCATATAAAGACAAAATCCACAAGAAAAGAGAAACAATGGAGTTCTGCAAGGCCTCTCGACTTCTTGTCCTTTACTTAGCAGAGAAAGTACAAGAAGTCAAAAGGCCCTGCAGAACTCCATTGTCTCTCTTTCCTTAGTGGATTTTGTCTCTCTTTTCCTTAGTGGATTTTTCAGTTATGTATTCATATATGTATATTCTGTAATAATAATAACTATGTGTGCATCATCTTGATACTTTTGATTATCATTTCAGACATTAACACAGTTTCATATGTAAAACTCGCGATATGATATTAATATGAAATGCAACTGTCAATACACCC
>NC_061100.1:28316953-28381953 GCF_015104395.2 Macrobrachium nipponense | reverse complement strand
TGTGGAAATGACGTCACTAATACGGCTTATCTTGTCCACATTGTGATTAGGTGTGGAGTGTGGAATGCACACATAAATGT
Source organism: Macrobrachium nipponense (assembly GCF_015104395.2). Lineage (NCBI taxonomy): Eukaryota > Metazoa > Arthropoda > Malacostraca > Decapoda > Palaemonidae > Macrobrachium > Macrobrachium nipponense. The sequence continues at coordinate 28,381,873 of NC_061100.1, read as the reverse complement.
TTCCACGCTTTTTACTTAAAAAGCGTATGCTAGTTAAAATCTAATAATAAGTTATGAACATTTTTTACTATTCTATTTTATAAGTCTCACACACAAATATCCATAAAAATAAATAATCAGTTTTATCCTTTTTAATTTGTGGATGCTATTGGATGTTTATCAGATGCATAACGCTGATCGTTGATTCATGTGCAAACCAAGATCTAGAATATAAGCCAGATCTTGATCGTACGAACTAACTGGCTCCAGCTCCAACCAGCCTTAGTTACCCTTTCAAAATTATTTTCAATCTGGTTCTCAACAAAATCTACATTTATTCTTTTTCACAATACTAGAGAGTATTCTTAATTTGCTAGTTTTTATGGTATATTTTCTTGAAAATTCTGTGAAATATATGTATACATTCATACTGCTATTTGGTAGCAAATTATTTTTCAGCGATGCTCTTTACAGCTTTGCAATACATATTGCAATTTTTGCATGTGAAAATGATTAATGTGCCTGTATAATCAGTTTGGTTATTCTACAACTACGGTGACAAACTTTTGAAAGGAACGGGCTTTAATGATTTCATAACTGTACTTCGTATAACGTAAGACCTTAGCAAAAATCATAGGCCTAGTTTAACAGTATAGATGATAACGTTCATGATTTCGTTGTCAGTTGACATTGCCCCAAACGAGTGACTATGTGTATAACAACGATAAAAGTGAGAAATTGTATAGTGCAGTGGTAATTGAAGCCTCATGTAAAATTAAATGGTTCAGTACATTAGCCTAGGTCCAGGATACGTTGCCAGTTTACTTTACTCTAAAAAAATAAGACATAGTTATAACACAGGTGCTTATCATTACATTAGCAGCTTCAATTCTTTATGAAAGTGATTGTAATTATGTAATTGAAATGATACAATACAGTGATAATTATTTTTTTAAGTTCACTTGCGAGCATATAACCTGCTAGTTGGCCAAAGATATAGGTCCAGTCATTATATTTATGGCAACAATGCCGGATTGAACATCATTATAAATTTATCGTTATATTTCATTGCGATTATGTGATTAAGATGCCTTATATATATAAACTTGTTGTAAAACAACTATGTTACCTTTTTCATCGTCAAATTAAATAAGTTTCATGCCAGTTTTTCATCATCAAATTAAAGGAGTACCGACTGTTGTTGAGAAGTTTTGCTTCTTTTACCCCATAGATATAAAAGCCTAGATGCCGCATCGGGCGCTAGCTGAATAGGCTGGCGCACGTCATCAGGCCCGCCATCTTGGGGCGGTAATTCAAACAATGCAGCAGGCTGCAGTATATGACGTTTTTTTCGCCACTATTCGCTTAATATTGCACGGATTTTCTTGTCTGATGGCTCGTTACAAAGCTTACATAATTCCCTACAAGGATCTAATAAAATAAAGTTGTTCCTTATTGTTTGAAAGTTAACTTACAATGACTTTGTTTTAGCAGGTAGGGGGAAGGGGGCTAGTTGTACACAAATGTTAATATTTACCCATAACTATTGCTGTAAACAATAATTTGAAATGCTGTGATAAGACAGCCTACGAAAAAAAATGGTTAAAACAATATTGTTTAAGGGCCATTAGGTCAATAGGGTAAAATGTTGGACACTAATTTGATGTTTCTAGATTTCTTTCACTGCATTATAGCTATGTAATATTAGTGTTAATCTGGTCCTTGTAATAAGAACTAAATGGCCAAGCAAGGCACATAATGAGTTTTTGTTGATGTTTTGATATAGCCTGCTGATTTCATATCAATGCATATAGATTATCATTACAATGTAGTATCATTAAACTGTTGGAAACAGCAATGAAAAAAAAAACTTGTTTAAATTGCTGGGAATATTTATAAATAAATGCACAGATGTACAATAAATGTTATATATACATTCAATGTAAGAACAAATATCATGAAAATAAATCATTGTGCAATACATTTTGAGAGTTGTTACTTCAAAGTATAGGCTTAATGACCCATAAGGCCACCCACAGCTTTAAATTTATACATGTGTGACCAAACCAATGAACAGTTAGCTGAAAAAAAATTAGACTGGCCTTATGATTGTGGTCTAGGCTGAAAGGCTCGGTGGGGGGGGGGGGGGGGGGGGGGGGGGGGGGGGGGGGGGGGACGGTTACTATGACCGGGTATACAGGGTTGCTCGTCAGGATTGGCTCATTTTGGCAATTTTGGTCTATAGAAGTATAGAGATGGCCCAGGCCCTTATTCCAAATAAGGTATAATAATTTGGGTCCTTGACAACACAGGTCTAGAGATGAGCTATATTGAACTGTTAATGCTTGCCATAATGATATATCTTAGTCTGAGCAAATTAAAGGTAGTTTTGTGAAAAATTTAAGTTCTATATAATTATTTCACCATATAAAATTAGGTCTCTTGATACCCGCTAAATTTTCCAAAGCCAGGTCTAGAGGTCAGAATTCACTGAGGAGCATCCCGTTCCAAAAAAATGGAAGAACCCCCACCCCACCCAGGCTCAAAGGAGCAGGCAGAGATGCAAAGGCTAGATAACACAGAAATCCTAGTTATTCTAGGGCCTACTGTAGTTTATTTTAGGCTCAACCCTACAGTTTTATGACTTAAACTTGTAGGCCTGTGCCAAAAATTATATTGGGTTGGGGGATTTTTTAACAGAGCACTTCGAGAGACAAAGATTTTACTTAAGTTGCACAGATCCATAGCTGTAGGCCTACTTTAGTCATCTGTCTTATCACAGCATTTCAAATTATTGTTTACAGCAATAGTTATGGGTAAATATTAACATTTGTGTACAACTAGCCCCCTCCTTCCCCCTACCTGCTAAAACAAAGTCATTGTAAGTTAACTTTCAAACAATAAGGAACAACTTTATTTTATTAGATCCTTGTAGGGAATTATGTAAGCTTTGTAACGAGCCATCAGACAAGAAAATCCGGGCAATATTAAGCGAATAGTGGCGGAAAAACGTCATATACTGCAGCCTGCTGCATTGTTTGAATTACCGCGCCAAGATGGCGGACTTGTTGACGTATGTCCGGCCGACCGATGCGGCATCTAGGCTTTTATATCTATGTTTTACCCTCTCATAAAAAAAACTAGTATAAAAATCTAACTAAATGTTTAAACAATGTGAGCTAAAAACGGAAAGGGTCACTGTAGTTAGAAAGAAAAAAAAAAAGGCTACTGGTTGGGAATTCATACCGCTAAGTTTTGAGCACTTACAAGATCACGATAAACAACTTATACATTCCTCCGAGTTCGATAAAGTCGAATATATTGCTTAACTGGTAACTGTCTGAGACCAAGCGTGGATTTCCTTAATGTGGAAATCTGGCAGTCCTGCGAGTCGGCTCTTTGTTGACAGAAGAAACAGCTGGACCATATGGTGTCCACGTAGTCATCTCGATACAAAAGTCTTTTTATTGATTAATGGTGAACATCGTTATTATTTTAATCACAGTGGGTCAGAATTCCATCGTTTATTACCTTCATTTGATGGGGGCGTTGTCCGGAAACCACAAGAATAAATTAAAAAAAACCTCTTAAATGGAACTTCTCTACCAAGGCAAGCAATGGTGACTTCGTTTATGGCCCAGATGATTTTGGAAGTTCGTGGAATTTTGATCGTTGTTGGAAACTTAAGCTTCTAAATATAGGTTTTCTGGGTTGTTTAGGAATAAGAATGCCGAATTAACCATAATTAAGTATTTTAATGCGTGTATATTTAATGCTGGTATCTAGCATAACTTCCATGACCGAGTGACGTCATAGCGGCCACCTTCCCGGAAAAGTACTTAAATTCGTTGCCATGAGCATTAGTCAAGAATTGTAGCCTATCCAGGCAGCACACCATGACCTCTATGATCCTCTCGAAGTAAGTGTTTTCTCTTAAATTACGAAATAATGGCATATGATTCAAGTGCGTTTTTATGGGAAGTGGCTGCGTTCCGAGAGAGGTGGCCGCTATGTCGCCTCTCGGTCGTTTACCCTAATAGATAGATAACTAGCCTAGTAGTATTCTGCGTGTAAAAATTGATTCATGCTGAGGAAATGTCATAGTTATGAGCAGCCAATGGAGGTGAGGTGATGAAGGCCAAGGGAAAAGTTGACCCAGAAAGGTTTGTTATTGAAGGCTGACCTGGAATGCTTTCTAGCCATTTAGCCTAAGGCCCTTACGACAACTCTCGTCCTCAGCCGCAGGTATTTTGGGATCCTGGGCGACATAGGTATTGCACTTCACCTGACTTTTACTATATTTTGTTGCAGTCTCTGGCCACTAGCTGCAACGCTATGTATTCCTTTTACTGTACCCCCGTTCGTACTCTCTTTCTTCCATCTTGCTAGCCTATCCACCCTCTTCTAGTACAATGTTTCATAGTGCAACTTTGAGGTTTTCCTCCTGTTACACCTTTTAAACGTCTCTACTCTCTATTTGCTTTTCACAGCCATATGACATCATAGGTCCCAGTGCATGGAATTTGGTCAAAATTCAGTGTTTTATTCTAACTTCTCCTACATAAGGGAGCTGTGACTCCACTCCACAACATTAAAATCTGCAAAGTTAGTGGACTCTAGAGTGTCAGGCTGTTTTACTATGCCAGGATTATGCTGCCTTGTCGGTGAATTTGGTCAGAAATTGAATTAGGCTAGAGTAAATGGCCAATAAGCGACATAGCAGCCACCTCTCTTGGAACGCAGCCACTTCCTGAAAAAGCACTTGAATTATGCCATTACAGTGGTACCTCGAGATACGAAAGGCTCAACTTCTGAAAAACTCGAGATACGAAAGCAAATACGAAAAATTTTATAGCTCTACATACAAAAATTGCTCAAGATATGAAAGGTCGTTGCTGTAAAGTCCGAGATACGCCTGGACCACCGATAACAATTTTGAAACTCGTGTGCCGCCAACTGAGTAGACTCGCCACCATCCTCCTGCTCTCCCATTGGTTCCTGATGCTAGTCACTGCCATGAGATCCTTCTCTCCTATTGGTCAGCTTACCTCCCATGATGCATCTCCATAGCGGCGTGCTTCTTCGGCCACTGCACAGCATTGTCGGTATCGTAAGCACGCGGTATTCGTTCGTTCTTATGATTTAGTTTATTAACGTAAATTAGTTGGTGATTTCGTTGTAGTATACTTTATCGTGTTGTGTGAGAACTTTACTACATACGTATACATACTACATAACATAATTATGTACAGTATATACATAGTCATGGGTCCCAAGAAACTTGAAATTCACGGAAAGAAGAGGATGCTCTCTTTGGAAACGAAGATGGAGATTATCAAGAAGTATGAAGCTGGTATGCAATTGAGTGTGATCGCCAAGGAATACGGCTGAAATCCGTCGACAATAGGTACCATCCTTAAGTAGAAGGATGTCATCAAAGCAGCTACACCTTCCTAGGGCGTCACTATTTTGTCCAGCAAGAGGACCCACGTGCACAATGAAATGGAAAGGCTTCTTCGTGTCTGGATAAAAGACAAAGAAATCGCTGGCAATACGATAACAGAGACGGCAATCTCCCACAAGGCCAGCGCTATTTTCGGCGATTTGATTGCCCAGGCTGAAGACGACGGAGGAGAAGGGACATCAACGCCACCCCAGACTTCAAAGCTTCGCTTGGGTGGTTCGAGAAATTCCGTAAACAGACTGGCATCCATTCGGTTGTGCGGCATGGGGAGGCGGCTAGCTCGGACACGAAAGCGGCCGGAGCCTTTAAAAAGACGTTCGATGAGATGATGATCAACGAAGGCTACAGTTCTCAGCAAGTCTTCAACTGGGATGAGACTGGCCTTTTTTGGAAAAAAATGCCTCGTCGGACGTACATCACGCAGGAAGAGAAGAAGCTACCCGGGCATAAGCCTATGAAAGACAGGCTTACGCTTGCACTTTGTTCGAACGCCAGTGGGGATTGCAAGGTGAAGCCCCTACTTGTCTATCATTCCGAGATTCCTCGAGCCTTCAAGGCCCACAAAATGCTTAAGGAGAAGCTTCCAGTGATGTGGAGGGCTAATGCGAAAGCCTGGGTAACGAGGCTTTTGTTCACTGAGTGGGTAAATCTGTGTTTCGGCCCGACAGTGAAGAAATTCTTGGAAGAGAAGCGCCTCCCTCTGAAATGTCTGCTGGTGTTGGACAATGCCCCTGCCCACCCTCCTGGCCTCGAGGAAGATATCCTAGCGGAGTATTCCTTCATCAAGGTTCTTTATCTTCCGCCTAACACCACCCCTCTCCTCCAGCCCATGGACTAGCAAGTGATATCGAAATTCAAGAAGCTGTATACGAAACAACTTTTCAAGAGATGTTTTGAAATCACCGATACCACAAACCTCACCTTGCGTCAATTTTGGAAGGAGCATTTTGACATCGTCATATGCATCCGACTCATCGACCAAGCTTGGCAGGAGGTTTCGAGACGAACCTTGAATTCCTTGTGGAGGAAACTTTGGCCTGATGCTGTATCTGCCCGAAACTTCGAGGGATTCGATGTGGGCGAAGCTGGTGCTGCAGATTCAGGAACAGTTGACGATCCTGAAACTGTTTCGCAACCAGATCTTGACGAGATCGTTGCACTCGGCAAGTCCATGGGGCTGGTCGTCGACGAGGACGACATCAATGACTTTCTCGAGGAGCACCAAGAGGAGCTTACAACGGATGACCTGAAGGAGTTGGAGGCCATGCAACATAACGTTGTTCAAGAAGAGTTCTCTAGCAGCGGCGAGGAGGAGGAGGACGACTCTATGACAACGGCAGAAATTAAGGATGCTCTAGCTGCTTTTCATAAGGTGCAATCATTCGTAGAAAAGAGACACCCCGAAAAGGCTTACACAGGTCGTATGCTTGCACAGTTCGGTGACGTTTGCCTAAGTCGTTTCAGGAACATTGTCAAAAGTAGGCGGAAGCAATCTTCCTTGGATAGTTATTTTTTAAAGAGGCCTTTAGTATGAGTAGTAAGCAAAAAGGAAGAACCAAGTGATACTAAAAAACAGAAAGTTGAAAGTGGTGAAGAAGTTGAAACTTTGTAAAAAAAAAAAAACGTTAAGTATAAAAAAAGTAAAAAATAATGTAAAAATCAAAAAAAAGAAAAAGAAAATTTTAATTTTAAGTTTTTTGTGAAGTTAAGTGTTACAGTTTTGTTGAAGTGTTTCTTAAAGTTTAGTTTATGTTTTCCTTACAGTTTTTGTGTGTTTCGTAAAGTTAAGTGTACGTACGTATCTGCCGTTTGTCCTCCTCTGTCGCCACTTTCGGAGATAGCCTCACTCGAAACTATGTGGCAGATGCAGTGGCTGATTTTATCTAATAATAGGTCTGATACTTAGATAACTATGATAGCCTTTGTAGTGCGACCAACAGTTTCTTTGCTTTTATTTTATTTGCCTGAGCATAGGCTACCTATGGGATTGCAAGATGAGAACTGGGTCTCATTGTGACAACACATTTATTGCTGAAAGAATAATTTGTAAAATTTCAAAAGGCCCCTGCAGTAAGTGAAGGCAAACTTCACTTTAAAAGCAAATTTTCTGTCTTTGAAGTTGATGTATGTGTTCTGTAATGGACACAGGAAATTAGGGAGAATGTTATTCAAAACTTCCATGTGTTATACTAATTGTCCTGTTTGAGGGAATGGGGGGAATCATGAAAATATAATCTTAGATACCATACCTGTGAACCAAAAAGACAAATGACCATGTCATGTGTTCCTCTGCTTGTCAACCATGTCATGTGTTCCTCTGCCTGTCTGGTCACCATGTAACATTCATCAGGACTCCTCTTCCCACAATGCAGCCTTAGGATCAGTGATAAACTGTGTGTGAATTTTGTCTAGTTTCAGCTTTGGTTGTATCACAGTACTAATTCAGAAGTCAATTCGACAATGCCAGCATATGGTTGGATAATGTAGTGCATGCTGTTGCAGGGGCTTGTACTGTATTGTTGAGGAATGTAAAATCTACATATACTTCAAGGTTGATATGCTATGAATATAAATAGGGAATTAATAAAAATCTGACAAATGATTTTTGTGGTTTATGTATTGTAGGAAGACACAAAGGATGGTACTGTTCTGTGTAGAGTTTTGATCTGCAGTGGAACATTATACTATACAAAAAGACTGTATTAGGACAATTTTGTCATTTTGGATTAAAGGGGGTGCGGGGGTGGAGGATGGTTAGCAATGGCATTTAGAATCTGGTAGATACACTATAGTTACTTAGTGTCCCTTGCATGGCACACTGTAAATGGTGCTGAAGACTTTGGATTGTTCGTACCCTTTTGTCCTCCCATATATAGGCTGTCCAACTTCTTTGTCTTGCCCTTGTTCCTGTTTCCAGTTCGAACTCCAAAACACATTCTTTACAGGGGTCCTGAGTCTCAAAATGTGACTTTGTGGATGATTTATACATAGTTCATTGCATAGGTTTCAGCTTAAGGTTACAAACAGAATTAAAACCATTATTCTCTGCTGCAGATTTTGAAGGTTCCTTTCATTTGCATTTTATTTGAAGGTGTCTGAAGGTTTCTTTTTCTTAATTTCAGGCATGGTGTATCCTTTGACAGGACTTTGTCTCTAGGAGCTTGGAGTCCAACTATTTTATTGACAATGTACAGCAATTTCAAAGGGAGTACAGGGGAAATTCTGTTCAAATTTAAGATTTTGCTTCCAAGTTTAATCATGGCTTTTGAATAATAAGGGGTTTGAAAAGCCTTGGTGTCTGAGTAAGGCCAAATTGTTCTACTGTTTTGTTGATTTTTATAGTTGCTTGTGTAGAATTTAGTCGTGGTTTACAGTGCTAAAACTTTTATTCTTTATGGTTTATTTTCAAGATTTACTCAGGTTTGCTTTTCATTTAAAGATGACAAAGTTTCTACTTTTTTTAAGGTCTACCCTCTATCATCATTCTTTGGGGTTGATTCGAGTATGCCTCCCCTTGTAGGACTCTGTTGCCAGGGTCATCAAAATGTTAATTTGAATTCAACATATTAATAAACATTACCTTAATATAATTTATCTAGCCCTAAATCCCCCAAAACCTCACCAAAATTTACCACATTGGCAACCCTGTTACCTCCTATTCTGTCCGCCAGTTGGCAACACTGCCGTTGATAGTTACAAAACCTTCCCTTGAAAATCAGTTGTTAACGATCGCCCGTGCTGTTGACATCGCGGCCGCTCTTTATAAATTTCCTAAACCTTTTTGTGCCTTTAAAGCTCCATTAATTGTTAATGCGACTTTGTTAATTACCACTCACGTATTACAACTACGAAATAGTGAATTAACCTTTATTTCTATTGTGGTATTTATATTATATTACGAACTCTTGTGTGACCCGGAATTACGTGCCCTGTCCAACAGTCCAATGGATATATAGCCTAGATAATTCGATGCTTCCTTCTGCCAGCTACATCAGGAACCGCCTGGCTTGTGGGACAAGGATGAGTACCAGGGAGTATGAACCCCATGACTTTTGTAGCTCTTGTCGTAGATAGGTTTGTGAATTGACTTCTCGTTGCGACTTATGTAAGCCTTGGTCTGACGAAGACATGACGACTTATATGAAACAACAAAGAATCTTGCAGCGTCAAAGATTGACTAAGGAGAAAAAGAAATCGGTAGCTAGACCTGTATCTAATGATTTCCTTGACTTGTGCACCCATGGTTCTGGCTCTTCGGTTTCGGTATCGTGTGATTCCGATTCCGAATTAATTGATGCTTTGCCACCGGTACAACCAGTAAATAGTGGAGCCGTTTCTGATGTTGATTCAAAGTTTTTGGCGATAGAAACTAGTTGGAAACAGAAATTTGATAAATTACAGCTTAGTTTAGATAGAAGTATCTCAGCCAAGTTTAACAAGCTGTCAGAGAATTTGAAGAAGCTTTTACTAGAATGTGTAACACTTTTTTAGATTCATTTTCAGCTGCTCGTCAGGTACCTGTCGACAGCACCATAAGTAACGGTGAACCCGTCGTGGTGAAGGCCTAGGGTGGATCCGGTCCGGGCAGGTGCCTGACGATTCTTTACCCAATGTGTCCCCTGTTAGTCCCGTAACAGTGCCAAAGGACGCTTATTTAGGAGAAAGGGGGGAGGGTTATTAGTGTTAGACCTAAGATAGCTAGTCGTCAGGATCTTACTTTAGGGAAAGTTTCTCGGTTAGGATCTGATGATGATGACGGCGTGGATTCGTGTGATATTGATGTATTCCTTGAACGGCGGTCATGATGAGTTCAAGAAACTTTTTTATTTAATTTTGAGTTTTATTCCTTAGGCGAGGCCTAAAGAGCAGAAGCAGCCTCCGCCTCGTTGTATTACAGAAGGGATTTTTCTTGACGGTTCTTCACGGTCGCAGGAATTTTTAAGTTTTCCCTTTGCTCAGAAGTTCGCGAGAGTGGTTCGGAAGTCACGTTAAGGCGTTGTGTCCCGTTGCTGAATAACCATTGGATCCATGCAATGTAAAAGCACCATACATACAAAGAAACAAAGTTACCTTTTTCGTATATATTTCTTTTGTTTAGTCAGCTCTTTAGATTTCCTCTGCTTCTCAGTCTCTGCCTTTTTCACTTCAGGTCGTCTTAGAATTAGTTTGATCAACCTTGTATCCCATTTTTTACATGATTGTGTTACTTCCATCTCCACCTGTGAGTAAGATACATTGCTTATGCTTGGCCTTTTTATGAGAGAATAGTTTGATATACTTTTAACTCCTACCAAACATTATTTATCTTTTTACTCTTCCGCTCACAGTTGTAATCTCATTTTCTCCTTTCCATCGTCATTCTTTCAGTCTTCTGTTGCATCTGTTGCCAGCATACTGTTAGTCCATTCTGCAGGTATCCACTAACTCCTGTAACCATCTACACATGTTATTCGGTGCTCTTGTTTACTTTCGGTTTTGAAGTCTCATCAGTTTTGAAGTCCCAAAAAATTAACACTTCAACTCAAATATTGGTGTCTGTTGGTCGAAATTTCAAGTTTCTTTTGAGGTAAAGAGGTACTCTGGTAATTGCAGCGGGTGGTGTAAAAAAATTATGCCAATCAAGGTCGAAGTGCCTAGACCTATCCCTAATAAGTAAGCAGAAGTAACCTCGAAGGGCACAGCTGAATCTTGATGTTGATTGCTGTTGGTGTTTAGGTTACTTGAATAATCGTCTTGTAGGTACTCGTCTCTAGGGGGAAAGTCTTACTTTTTCAGAATTTGGTGTTAGAGGGTGTCTTATGCAAGTGGGATTCTTGCAGAAGTTGACAGATTGCATAAGATTAGTCTGAAAGATGCACTGGAAGGTGTTTCTGCTTACAAAACTTGGCTTCTTGCTTGATGTCTGCTTTTGAACGAATAGCCAATATAGGTCCTGACCGAACGAATGTCAGTACTCGTAGAGGAGGTTCAAAGACCTAAGTTAAACCTCAAAGGTCACCAGATGCCATACGAAAAAGGTACGTTAAAAATAAAAATAAAGAATAAGGGCGAAATGGCTCCATCGAAAGTTTTACTTAATTTCAACTGAGCAACAACTAGTACGGCTGGAATTAAGTACTCTTAGGTAATGGAAGAGGGAAAACTCGTGATTTATTGCTTTTATTAAGGCTAGAACTAGTTTTTCGAGTATCCGATTAAAATCAGACTAGACCTAAGTAAGCCCTTTAGTAAACCTAGAGTAAAATTTTCTTTTACGTAAAAAAGTGAGAAACCTAATAGGCATCCTAAAGTTTACTAATGTAAGTGTTAAGGAAGTCGTACGTCCCTTAAGGTAAGAGAATGTTAAGAAATAAACAAAGATGTAAAACATAGGTAAGTGGTCTATGAACATTACCAAAGAGAACGAGTATTGTGGAGGTACTACTGACGTCGTGAAAATTACTGAAGTATAACGTCATAGGGTTATACCGATTCACAAAATTTATTCTGACTAAATTATGGTTAAGGTTGTGACGTCATGCTATTCACAAAATTAGTAATAAAGGTGGTAACGTCAATCAAGTCTCTATAAACTGACGTCATTGCATTTGCAATTTGCATAATATTAGCTAATGTAAACTGAAGAGGCAGTAAAAACTCAATTAACCGGACGATCTTTCAATTAAATCCAATAAATTATTACAAAGTGGGACAGTAGACTTAGTTTTTATGTTTTGTCTGCAGTGCCCCGAAGGAGGGAACAAATGCCCCCATCAGAAGATATATACAGCCAATCTGTTATTATCAACTGAAGTCGACCCAAAGGGCTTCCATTTTCCAAGCTGACAACAGCTTCAGATTGGCAGAGATGGGGAAAAGCCTCTTGCAAACCTCCCCTGCGCTTTCCCAGATGTAGTAGATTTTTCTAAGTCGCTATTGAGGAATGCTATAGACCCCCTTCCAAATGTCAAAGAGAACTTGAAATAAAGAAAACCAAAGATGTGTGTGGTTACAGCTGAGACTAGCCTTAGTTTACGTTCTCTCTACTTTTTCCAGCCAAAATTTCGTCTCAAAAAGCATAATGGCCAGAAAATTCTGATTCCAGTTCATCTATGGACACGTCGAAAGAAATTTACGTGATGTAAACATACATTCAGACATTCTGCTTCCCGTTTTCATTGAGATCTCGAAACCGAGTTTCCCTGGCGTCTTCTGACTAGAAAATGGGGTTTTTTGTCAACCCTCGTAGAAAACCGAGCAGGAACACAAAGCAAAAAACACTTGAGATAAATATAGGTCGAATTTAAGGGCGAACTGACATTGAATTTCCACCTAACAGAATTCTTGACTATCAGAGCTGTAAAGGATTATTTACTTATAATTATTAATTGATATGGCTACTTTATCCTTAATTAAAGATACTTAATATAGAAAACTGACTACATTCTTCTCAGTAACGAGTTGGCTGAAATAACTGTAAATTTTAAGGGTATCACAGAGAATGTGAACCTGGCATCTTCCAGCATTTTGACATCAGATTTGATATACAAACGCCAACACTGGTGACAAAACTGGAGCTTTGTCGTGCTCATAACAATGTTACAAACATCGAGACTTTAATTCTGCCACAAATATTGCCATTTCGATGCCAGATCTGACGGAAAAACGCTCAAATGTGTCAGAAAATCGTCAACTGTGACACCCCATCTTATACAGAAATGCTCAATAAAAGTTACTTGGAATTCATTGCTCAAATTAGTCTTGAATTAAACGTTTTAAAACTGTTAATTGGTCATTCAAACTTAGTAAATTTATCATCATTAGACTTAGTTCCTTCAGATATCTCTGTCTGCCTACTTGTTCCATGCAAATCTGATGATGCAAATGTGGGTAATTATAACTTGTAAAAGACCAAGTTCCACGATTAGAGTAATTTTTGAGAAACCATTGAACGATTACAGTTTGAGACAACTCTTAAAATGGGCAGTGTTACAAAAGTTACACACAGTAATAAACTGAATAATTATAGGATTTTGACAGCATTTTGTCTTATCTTCAAAATCAAATTTTTGCTGCACTCTCGTGGTTTATGCTATGCGAGTTGTTTACGTTATACGTTAAGTAAAAAATTTAGCTAATTTAAATGATTTTGATTAATTAGCTTAACATCACATGCACCAAAAGTCATAGCTATTTAAGAGCTGAATTTAACTTTAAATCTAATTAATTAAAAACTTTGCCAAAGCTTGTATTTTAGGGATATTTTCAGATTTTCTTCAACAAGACTTATTTGCAAAGTACTGGATATTCATATATATTCTCAGATATCTTTTTGAACAAGCGAATTATGGCAATTTCACATATAAGCCAAACAAAAGCTAATTAACTTTACTTTATGTCACATTACAAGCTATCCTCCAAGTCTTTTTGTTACAACAAAAGCAATCAATCACACCGGGACGCATACATTCTCTCCAAAAGCAGACATGTAGCCCAAACGCTTCAGGTGGAACAAGTGCGACAGGAGGCACCCCCGCCCTTCCCCCCAAAAACCACTTCGTCTTAGATGCCTGGACACCATTCAATGTAAGTGATTGAGTCCGGTAAATGGTCAGAGACGTGCAAAGCTACTATCCTGCCCTGAGTTCTTCCTCCCCCAGCAGGACAGCAGGTCGGACTAACGTCAGCCTTCACCGCACACGTGGACCACCAGGCCAATTTAGGTTCTGTGTGATACATCTTGCAAAAACCCACCCCATTGCCAGCTGCTAACTGGAACATTCCTTCGGGTGTTTTGGAGTTAGGACATCTGTTCAAACCTTTCAGCTTTCTGTTTATACATGACCATGAAAAGCATTTTTGCACTGATCACCAGAACAACACTGAAGATTTAATTAAAATCGTTTCATATAGCTTACCAAATTATTGATACCGAAAATAACTTTTTGCTAAGCTTATGAGGATAGGGCCACGTGACCAAGATTGCCTAAAATTGAGAACTGCCCTTTGACATGGAGCATGAACATACTACTTTTTCACATACCAGAATAGAGCTGCAAGGTACCAAAAGCTACAACTCTGTATTTGATGATCAGTACAGGTTTACAGAATAATGGACATAGCCTTTTCACGTGGACTATGACAACAGGGCTACCGTTGCAACCATCACAACCAAAGAATGAAAACTGGCGAAGAAAAACTTTAAGAAAATTTTAATTTTAATCTTGTAGTACCTCAAGACCTGCTTTTAAAATGCTAACACCAAACTACAAGCTTCAGTAAAATTAATATTGTTGTTAGGTTTTAGGACGCTCCAAATCTTGACCTTTTGTTTTATTCTTGACGCAGTATTCATCTTCATATCCAAATGTTCTATGAGAACACTAAACCTCTATTCTTGTGAATTCTATTAGGAAGAAAACACCAGAGCTGACATACAATCTGAGCCCAAAAATAACCGACAGTTTCTCGGTAAGGAAAAACTCTCCCAACTGACATAATTTGTAGCCAAAGATTTCCATCGACTCGATTGTTTTTATACGAACATCACACTCTAGATTAAAGAGAAAAACTTCGTGGGCAAAAAACTGGCGAACAAACACTATAAAGTAAAAAGAACATAAATGAACTTTGTATGTAAAAAGTCTCCACTTTCTACAAAGTCTCCACTTTCTAAGCAAAATCAACTATGGTTTCCACAATGACAAACTTGTAGACAAAAGGACTCCATTCTCTGTGAAAAAAAAAAAAAAAATCACCCACACCAAGAAACTAGATAGAAACTCTTATGAAGCAAAAACAAATCTTGCTAAAAGACTTCCTGACCAAGGGAAAACAAAGTTAAATTGATATACTTCTAAGAAAACTTGCAAACCAACATGTTTTCAAACCAAAAAAGTCAGAACCAAATCCTCCCTTGAATCAGATTTAATTCACAAAAAATAAGAAAAAAAGAAGAAAAAATTGGTTTTCTCGGGCGAAAACCACCCACCCAACTGATAACACTTTCACTGCAAAAAAGAATAAAACTTTCAGAAACTATCCAGTGGACAAAAATGATTTCAGTTAGCACATTTTCTGGGGGCAAAAACCTCCCTAACGAAAATTCTTAAGTAAAGCGAACAGTCTCTTCCAAAGAAAAACACTATTTGGGAGAGCTTTTGCCAAAAAGTGACTCCCATTTCAGGAATAGAAAAAAAAATGAAATACCCTACTTTTGGGACAAAACTTCCTGAGGATAAGATTATATAAATGCAAAGACATTATATAAGCAAGTGACGCATGAAACACAGGAGCAGCTCTCAAACTAAAACGTATTCTAATAAAAAAGCTCTCCTTAACAGAATATATACGTTTTGGCAGAGAAAACAGCAAACTAACAGACTTTCTATAAAAAAACCACACACACAAAATAAAGAGACTATAGGCAAAACAAACTCCCAAACAGATTTTCTTTTCTTGGCCATCCCCAAAAATTATGAATAACTAAATTTTCTAGTCCCCCAAAATTCCAAACTAACACACTTTCTAAAAAAGGAAAAAAACACAAAATAACAGACTTCACAGCCAAAACATACTCCCTGACAGACTTTCTTAGAATCCCCCTCACAAAAAACAAATCATAACTGCTATATTTTGTAGCCCCTAAAAATTTCAAGCAAATAACAGACTTCACAGCCAAAACACCCTAACAGACTTTCTTGCCCCACCAAAAAAAAAAAAAAAAAAAAAAAAAATCCCAACCTGCTAAATTTTCTAGCCCCCCAAAGACACCAAACTAACAGACCTAGAAACCAGGCTCCCCACGCCACACACACACCACCAGCCTTCACAGCCAAAACAAGGTCCCTCACAAAAAATCATAACTGCTAAATTTTCTTGCCCCCAAAAATTCCAAACTAACAGACAATTCATCAAAAAATACAAACTAGAGGAAGACTTCCAAGAATTGTAAATTGTCACTAACAAACTACCAATAAAAGCCACAAAGGAGCAGACTTAATAGCAAAGATTTAACTTATTTTTTTTTTTTTGTAGAAACTCACGAACCGAGACATCTTGAAGGCCCCAGTAACAAATTTGACAGATTCTGTGAAGGCACGACCATCAAAGTTAATAGACTTCCTGAAGACCAAACGGCCACAGACTAACAGACTACATGAAAGTACAAACATCACAGACATTTAAAATGAAAAAAATATGCATAAACTACCAGAATTACTTGAGAGAGAATATCACAAAATATTGTACATTCCAAACCCAAAGGTATTACAAACGAGGGTGTTTCCTGAATGCAAAACAATATCAGAAGCAGACTTTCTGAAAGCAAAGTAGCACGAAGAATAAACTTCCTCAGCTTACTTTTACAGATTAAGTGACTGTCTGAAGTGAAAGTATCACGCAATGAAAAACTTCATGAAAGAAAAAGTGCCACAATAAACTTCCCGAAACTTCAGACATTGAAATTTGCGAGTATTACAGACTAAAAGACTTTCTAAAACCAAAATTATCATAAACCAAGAGACACTAAACAAAAATCTGCCAGGAGCAAAGTCTTCTTGAATCCTAATTGATCTTGAACCAGTATTTCTCCTAATTCCTGGACTTGTTTCAAACATCAGCAGACATATCCTGCGCTTGAAACTTTGCATCATGTGTTCAGATGGTACTAATGATGATGAATTCAGATTCCATCATCGAGCACTGAAGAAGACAGTCTCAGATTATCAGAGGCACGGCCTGAAGCCTGAACTCCAGTGTCACACTAAAATTCCAGGTTATAACAAACGCAATATTCATCACCAGCACCCAAAACTAATTCTGCCTGTATTTCATATTCCCCTGCACGAATCATTTTTCACAAGTACTGCATGATGTACCTTTCACAATCACTATCCTAGTCCTGTACACCAATATCTACTCTTATAGACTGAAAAAATAAAGTAAAACTCAGATCTTTTTCATACTCTAAGCCTTTACAACAGTGCAATAACACTTTCAATCCCAAGGCCTCACAAGCAAGGACTTAAGCCACGAACGAACATCATAAACAAGGACTTGTTTATCCTAAACTACACTTCACTAAGCTTCCTGAATGACATTACTATATCAAAACGTGGAAAGCCTCTGCACAATTCCCTTGACATATAGAAAGATAAGTTACACATCATTATAAAACCCAAGAAATTTCTAACACACATTAAGACCAGTGTCTGAAGTTACCCAAGATCAGGGATATCAACTGTAAAATCAGTTGAGTGTCTAGCGGCTTCTCAAAGAAACCATGAATCAGGAAAGCCTGCCTTAACATATGCTGGAGCAATGAAAAGGTTGTGCCAGTGTCCACATAGCAATAGAATCAAGTCTGTAATCACATATTCTCTCAGCAACAAAATAATCCAGATAGTACTATATCACCTTTACTTAGGCACCTCACATCAGGGACATGCATCTTCAGTTCTAAGAGCCAATACAAAGCTCTGTAAGTCTATACAACACACTAAAAACTTTGAGGAAATCTATCAGCACCTGAAGGCACTTAGTGATGTAAATGTTTTTGAGGAGGAGTGTGGACCGTTGTTTCATGGTAGAACACTATGCTTCATATGGTAGTAGAGTAGTCACCAATGATGTACTATTGGAAAGGAGTGTGGGGCATCATGTGTCGAGACGACAGGTGACGCGGTAAGAGGATAGGGTTGAGGAGATTTCTGGGGGATTAGTCTGGCTTGTGGTCTCTGAACTAGTTAAGTAAGAAAGCCCCCCAAAAATCTGGGTACTAACTGTGAGCAGGGTCAGTCCCCAAACTCTAGCATTAGTTTGATTTCCATTATCGGCCATCTAGGCCTGTGGATATGGCAGGGAAATAAACAGTCCAATATAAAATTCACTCCTTGAGAGCCCACCATGAAGGAGTAAGGGCAGAAAAGAACAAAACAAGGATGCTGTGTCCTATGGCATCCAGGAGGCTGTTAAAGACCAATCCGAAGTTGTCCTTCTACCCTTACAGCACTGAATAAGGGGAAACGGAGGAAGAGGACTGATAGGACAGTGAGAAAGAAGTGTGATAAAATGAAAGATTTAAATAAAAAAAAGCCAAAATTGGTGGTTGGGCATTGGACCAAAGTCCATGGGAGAAAGAGGGTCCAGTATGAGGCCAGAAGCCCTCTACAATGACAATGTTGCATTTGATTCATCTAGTCTTAACCAAAGTTTCCATGGGAATACAATCTATATAGATCAAGCTTGACGTTAGAAAGGTAACCTAAAAATGAGTAACAGTTTCCTCTTCATCTTAAATGGCCGAGATAACATTTGTTCTAAACTATGTCCAGTACCTCTCACTGCCTTCTCAGAAACCAAAATTTGGTAAGGTATTTGGCGATGCATATTATTACAACCTTTTCTGCACATCAAAGCCCAAATGCCACAATATTACATATTAACCGTGTTAAAATATTGGTAAATAGTCTGGCTTCTTTCCATTTTAGGCCCACGGTTCCTGTAAGATTAACACACCCATTTTTGTCTAACTAACTGGCGATGTTATGAACTTTGCAAGACTTCTCACACAGACTTCTAAAACTGTCCATCGTGGCATTTAACCCTTCTATATTTCAAGTACACGAATGAAATGCTAAGCCTAAGACGAGGAAGTGTTTTAGCCCCAAGCTGGTACCACCTTTTGAAACGACGGCATGTGTCCTAAATATAATCAAAAGTTTTGTTGTATACGTGACCAAAAGGATAACTTTTAACTTTCCAAATGGTCTGATAGACTTACTTTACAAGGGTCGACATCTGGTACAGTAGGATATAAATGATATTCAGTACTTAGAAATAAGCTTTTGGACCCGTTCCATGTAAACTGCTTAAAAAACCAGCATGTGACACAATTAATGGAAACTAAATGACAAATTCTTTCCACGAAAATAAATTCTCTAATCCAGGTAATGGTGTTCCACAAGTTAAAATTGTCCATAGTGCATCACATGATTTACATAAATTAGGCCAGGAAATGGAATCTTAAAAAACAGAATCAAATAATCAAATCAGAAGCAAAAGGAGACAATTCACAATAAAAATGTTAAGTAATTCTGTAACAAGACGCGGGAAAATATCTTTCATGAAGGCTCAAGAGAAAACCGAATGCAAATGTCAAAATATCTGAAAATAGTCAACCTTCTTACAAGTTATTCATAGAGAGAATTTGAATAAGAAATTTTTAGGCCATTACACATTCTCTGGCTCAATACACCAATTTCAAGACACTATGTGCCAAGCAAGCACTTGCTTGTGTACAAACAGTCTTAAGAGTATTCGTAAGTCAAGGATTGTCTCAACAACTTATTACACCTACCTTGGACTTTCTGTACAATAACATTATTCTTTGACGTTTGAAATGGTCTAACAGTCTTCCTTAGAGACACAGAAAAGGATTATACATCTGGGAAAGAACAGGGAAAGTTCATATCAAGCTTTCTCCTATCTCTGCCATTCTCAAGTTGCTGTTAGCTTAGAAAACTGCACCCCTTTGAGTCGACTTCAAAGCTGGTAATAACCGACTGGCTGTTTATAATACCTCCTGCTGAGGGCATTTATTTCCTTCTTCGGGGCACTGCAGTACTGACCCCAAGGAGTCTTCATTTATTTTAAGCCTTTCCAGTATACAACATGTAAATATATTATATATATATGAGGACTTCTGTACTTCAACTTACGTCCCTTAACAACGAGCAATAATTCATAGTTTTCTTTCAACTCTTCTGGTTAACAGATTAATATTCAATTTTGACACTGTTCTAGTTCTCACTTTGTACGGTGCTAAAAAAAACCTCCCTTCTCAAATGTGAAGATAAAGTGGATTGACAAAAAAAAATTAGCATTCACTTCAGAATATGGTAACAAAACAACATATCTCTACACCCAGAGATTTAACTCAAATTTCATACCTGACTAATCCAAGATCCAGATCTCTATTATCATGCACAAATGATTACCCATGAGTGTGTAGTTTACGTGCGTGTTTAGAGTAGGCGTTGAGGCGTGAAAATGGCCAAAGTGATAAGGTACTCGATCTCTGTGTCTGGAAACAATGGCTAAAACTCCTTGGTGTGTAGAAGAAGTGTGTAGTTTAAGTTAGTGTTTAGAGTGAGAATGTCAGTGGGAGATTGGCAAGAGTGAGGTACTTAATACTTTGTCTGGAAGCAATGGCAGAAACGCCTTGATATGTGTGTGTGTGGGGGGTGGGCGGGTGATTTCAGCAAAGCATGTTAAATATTCGTAGACTACTCCAGTAAGAAAAATACTGCAATACAAGGTAAGGCGTGAAATGCAGATTCGAAAAAATACGTAATGGTTTTTCAGGGAACCACGTAGAGACTTTGGAGATGCACAAATGTGTAGAGGTGCTTCTGTAAAACAGAGAGAGAGAGACCTTACAGACCTTACAGTTCGTTCGGGTTGCCCCAGGTCCCTCAGTGTGAGGCACCTCTAATGTCTACCAGAGAGTTGCTAGTACATCTTCCGGTATATTTTGCATCTTCCAATCTTGGATGGTCTGGGATGCAGTTTAGATATTTGTCGAGCTTATTCTTAAACACATCTACGCTCACTCCTGATATATTCCTCAGATGAGCTGGCAACGCATTGAATAGACACTGCATTATCGATGCTGGTGCGTAGTGGATTAATGTCCTGTGTGCTTTCCTTATTTTTCCTGGTATAGTTTTGGGCACTATTAATCTACCTCTGCTTGCTCTTTCTGATATTTTTAGTTCCATGATGTTTTCTGCTATTCCTTCTATCTGTTTCCATGCCTGAATTATCATGTAGCGTTCTCTTCTCCTTTCTAGACTATATAATTTTAAGGATTGTAGTCTTTCCCAGTAGTCAAGGTCCTTAACTTCTTCTATTCTAGCTGTAAAGGACCTTTGTACCCTCTCTATTTGTGCAATATCCTTTTGATAGTGTGGGTACCATATCATATTGCAATATTCAAGTGGACTACGAACATATGTTTTATAAAGCATAATCATGTGTTCAGCTTTTCTTGTTTTGAAGTGCCGTAACAACATTCCCATTTTTGCTTTACATTTTGCCAAAAGAATTGCTATTTGATCATTGCATAACATGTTCCTATTCATCATCACACCAAGGTCTTTGACTGCTTCCTTATTTGTGATTGCCTTATTATTAGGTCCCCTATATGCATATAGCTTTCCTTCTCTGTCTCCATAATTTATTGATTCAAATTTATCAGAGTTAAATACCATCCTATTTACCTCAGCCCAATCATATACTTTGTTAAGGTCTCTTTGTAGAGCGTTCCTATCTTCATCACAAGTAATTTCTCTACTTATTCTTGTGTCATCAGCGAAACTACTCACTACCGAATCCTTAACATTACTGTCTATGTCTTCAATCATAATAACAAACAGTATTGCAGCTAACACTGTACCTTGTGGCACACCGGATATTACCTTGGCTTCATCCGATTTCTCATCGTTTGCAATAACTATCTGTTTTCTGTTGTGTAAAAATTCTTTTAACCATCTTCCTACTTTATCCACGATATTGTGTTTTCTAATTTTCTTCGCTAATATATTATGGTCTACCTTGTCAAAAGCTTTTGCAAAGTCTAGATAAACCACATCTGTTTCATTTCCGCTTTTCATATTTTTGAATATGTTCTCACGGTGGACTAACAGTTGGGTTTGTGTACTTTTTCTGGGTACGAAACCATGTTGTCCTATATTAAACAAATTATTTTTTATTAAATGTTTCATAATATTTTTCTTCATTACCCTTTCATACACTTTCATAATATGTGATGTTAGACTCACAGGCCTATAATTACTTGCCTCTAGTCTTGATCCACTTTTGAAAGTAGGGGTGATATATGCTAATTTGTGCTCATCATAAATCTTGCCTGTATCTACACTTTGTCTTAATAATATTGCAAGTGGCTTTGCGATAGAATGAACTACTTTCTTTAACAAAATAGCAGGAACTCCATCAGGCCCTGCAGCAGCTCCATTTTTAATTTCATTAATTGCCTGCACAATATCAGCTTCATTAATTTCTATGTCAGCTAAATATTCACTATTTTCATCCCTTACTTCTATATCATTATCTTCATTATCTATTCTAGGGGTGAATTCTCTCTTATATCGTTCTGCCAGTATGTTGCAAATTTCCTTTTTTTCATTCGTTAATCTCCCTTCAAATCTTAGAGGGCCTATTTCTATTCTTCTTTTATTCATCTTTTTCGCGTATGAGTATAATAGTTTGGGGTTTTCTTGATATTTATTAGGTTTTTTTCTTCCAAGTCCCGTTTTTAATTTTCTTTTGATTGTATAATCTTTTGTTCTGCATTTCTATCTTACTTTTTAGTTCTATAACTTTCCATGCATTTTTTTCTTTTTCTTTTGCAAGACCTTTTTTCCACTTTCTGATTTTCTGGAACAAGATCCTTCTGTCTCTTGGTATGCATGACTGATGTTTACTTTTCTTCTTCAGTATATATTTATCCACTATTTTCTCTAATATTTCATATAATATCTCCGTATTTACCCTTATGTCATCACTTACGAAAATGTTATCCCAATCTTTGTTTAATTCTTCATTTATTTCTGACCTTTTATATTTTTACTGCAGAAGTTGTATTTTCCATATCCTTCCCACTTTTTCATTTCTTGCTTATCTCGGTTTTCACTTGCTTTGGAATGGACTGTTAATTCTATGACATTATGGTCTGAAATACGCGCATTATAAACTATTATTTCTTTAACATAATTCATCTCGTTCACAAATACTAGGTCTAAAGTATTTTCCTTTCTTGTTGGCAGGTGATTTATTTATTGAATGTTGTATTCTAGTAGCATATCTAATAGCTTTTCGAATTTCCTCTTATCTTCTGCACTACTATTACTCTCTTTTTTATATGTATAAGTACAACCACAATCTCCTATTCGTTCTTTCCATTCTACGAAAGGAAAGTTGAAGTCTCCAGATAGGAGAATAGTCCAGTCCTTGTGATTTCTACATATATCATCCAATTTTTCTATTATTAAGTCAAACTCTTTAGTATTAGGAGGTCTATATATTACTATGTTCATTAATTTTTCAGATTCAAATTCTACCGCTATTAGTTCACATTCTGAGTTACTATATTTCTCATATATTTTTCCTTGTTTTTTGTCTTTCCCATATATTGCGGTTCCCCCTTGATTACTATTTTTTCTATCTGATCTATAAGTTTGGAACCCTTTTATTTGATCATCATTCCCAGTCTCTTGGGAATACCAGGTTTCACTTATATTCATTATATCTATTTTCTTTTCAATTTGGGTTAGTTCTTCTAAGTACTCTATTTTTCTTTTTGAGTTACTCGTAACTAAACCCTGCGCATTCATCACTATGATGGTTTGCGTGTTTTCTCCTTCATTTAATATTGGTAGTAATAAGGATTTTCCCATGTCTCTTTCCTGTTCTGGTATTTGTTCTTTTTTATTTTTTTTCATTTTCCAGAATTCTGACATTAAAAAATCCAACTTTTTCCATAATATTTGATCTTCCTTCATCATAATTATTCATTTAGTGTCTGAATCTGCAATTTTTTTTTCTCCGTTTCTGCAATATCCTCTTGCATGATAAATACAGTTATTATCTCTTGAGTAGAATTTTGGAGCTGATGCTTTGAAATTTTTTGCTGACATCTCTGCATATCTCGTTGATGGCTTGCTTTTTTCTTTTACCTGATATTCTTTATTCCTCTTTTTATTTGTTTCTTTCTTATTTTGAATTTTATTACTTGATTGATTATTTATTTGATTATGATTCATGGCTACAGGGTGCATACATTTACATTTTTTGTCGAACTTACATCCTTTTCCTTCTTTTAGGTTTTTGCATATTTTTGGATGTAGATCTCTGCAGTCATCCTCATAGCCATCTAGGTATGCACATTCACCATATATTTCATAGTTGTGACATACCTTAGGATGTTTGTAGTAACATCTTTCTCCAAATCTGCAATTCCCTCTTTTCAAAAGGTTGCAGACTTTGTCTTTTTTATCTATTTTTTCCTCTTTCCCGTCATTGTGTAGATCTGGGTAGAGCCTCTTCGGGATTTTCTTTTGTGTTGTCATATCATAATTTATTTCTTCGTATGTATGCTGCTTTATTGCCTCATATGTAGTATCAATGAGTATCTCTGCATCCATACTTTTATCTTGTTCTTTGTTTTCCTTATTTTTTTCTGTCATTTCAGTTTTGTTTACTTCACTTCCGTTTTCCTCTTCTTCTTCTTCCTCTTCTCTTCTTCTTCATCCTCAACTATTTGTACATTCAATCTTGATTTAATAACATTGTCTATCCATGATAGACACGTGAGCAAAATATTCTTGTATCTTTTCTCATATCATGCATTACCTCAGCACATTGTGGATGGGTTGGAATGTTGCATGCAGCACATTTTCTGATTAGGTTTTGTGGATTAAACTATGCTATACCACACCTTACACAGTTTGCATGCTTTTGGCATTCCTTTTTCTATGCATCAATTAGGATATTCACAAGGTTCACCTTATTCATTTCTTTGTCGGAATATGTTGGTTTATGTATATTTTCTTTATGTCTCTTGACCACTTGGATTTTATTTGGAACTTCTTCAATTATTTCAAGATGTTTCAGTTGATTTGTTCAGTTTGAAGGATTATATCCTTAATATATCTATGAATGCTTTTGTATCATTTTGGTTAGACTGTTGCTGATCTCATAGATGAGAAATGCCAGTTCCCTTCCTGCTACCTCATCGTATTGCGAATCTGCCAAGCAAGCTAAATTTTGCCATTTCTTTCCGCAGTTGGAACTTACTGCCATCTTGTTCTGATTTACAGTATTTCACTTGATAAACTAACTTAGAAGACGCTTTATCCTACTATTTTCACACTAATCTTATCACCGATAGTTCACGAACACTTCTAGATATTTCTCAAATTCTAGACGTAAGTTAAACTTGTGATATCTGTTGATTAATCTGACTTCGCGCGGGAACGTCTCACCAAGCAAGATGGCTACTACGAGAGAGAGAGAGAGAGAGAGAGAGAGAGAGAGAGAGAGAGAGAGAGAGAGACCTCTGTAAAGCAAGGTGTGCAGTGCTTCCTCAGCAAGGCATGTGGGCTTTAAGAGACGTACAGTGTTTTCCTCCCAAGTGATCAGGACTGTTTCTACCATGACAACAGAATGCAACTCTGGAGCCTGCAAGTTATGTTGTCATGGAAAGCGTTTCTATGCAACAGCTTTGACAGGAGACAAGAAATGTTGAATGTGAAGTGTGTTTTGTTCAAGTTCATTAAGAGGGAAGTCTAGTCAGATTGGAAAGTTGAGTGGAAGTAAGAACAATGTCCTAGTTATTCATATGAAATGGCAAAACTGTCCGGTTTATATTGCTAATCACTTTGCAAAAAAAATATTGGCACTTCAGATTTCTGCAAAGAGGGCCACTGGGGAAAATCTGTATAGATATGAGATTCCACATTCAAAGATTATCTAAGCTAGACTGTCATGTCCACATGATGTACCATAAAACGATGAGATACTGGATAATGCTTTCATTTTCTTGAATTTTTGGTTTTGCTGAGAAATATTCTAGATAAATGAGGGAGAAGACTTGATGAGAACTTTGATAAGAGTTGAAATGTAGAAGTCCTCGTACAATAAATTCTGTACACAATCCAATTTGGTATACAGTAATTTTCCCATTATCTAGATTTTAAATAAGAAACAGGAAGCTTAATCTTTACCTAATCAAATGACTGAACTTTAATGGGGAGTGTATGAAACTTTTAACAACAAAACGAGAAAACTGATTAATACCTTAACCTGAAATAATCTGCATATTTAAAGATACTGTTGCACTTGTTGTTTTAAAATTTACAAAATCTACAAAAAATTAACGTGACTCTGAAACAATTTATTTCAAAAATCCAAAAGCAAGCAAGATACCCTGTTATAATGTGCCAACACTGTCCAAAATGACTGAATTCCTAAACTGAGACAAAACTTTCAGGCAAGATTTCACTTTTGACATCTATACGAAATTTCCAGACATGACCTCTACTTTACAAGGCTACTTGTTTACATTGCTTCTTTGTGAGTCATTCTTGGGAAAGTGTACTTATAACCAGAAGCCCTAACTGATAGTACTTAAACAGATATCTTAATTCATAGGAAACCACTAACCTAACTAATAGTACTTAAACAGCTACTCTCTTAATTCCTGAGAAACCACCAAGAAATGAATTTCCCTTTCATAGCAAAGATCTGGAAAATATTTAGAGCCCAGTAAAATTTTATAGATTAAATCGATTTTAATTTTTCCCAGGAGTCTACTTATCAACGTAACATTAAGAGTAATAAACCCTTCACACAACTGAGAATTATTATTCATTCAAAACATTAAGAATATCCTTGAAAAACTTCCCATAAAAGGGCACTTTTGAGTTTACACCTAGGATACCTTTCCTAATAACACCTGACCCCATTTAAAGGAACACTTTGAGTTTGAGTAATCTTACAGATTCATTTACCTAGACTGTAATTTTCAGAAAAATACCCAATTACCCAAGTAATGCATTCATTCTAATGAGTCCGTGAATAATTATTTTCCTATAACACATTGTTAATAGTGCCAAATTCACTTTAAAATAATGCTTTGAATTTACGTTGTCTAGTTAAATAATTTATCTAATATACATCTGATTATTCAAAACAAAACTGCCCTCAAAGTATCAAGATCATTTTGAAACCTTCATATACCTCAAAGCAGTGTCTTGAAATATGTAGAGATGCCATGACAATAATGCTCTTGATAAGATAAGCTCCAATATTTATAGCATTAAGTTTTAATTGACGTACTATTTAATGTCAAGCTTTGTACAAAATTCACTGAGTATCGTTTAACAGCTTGAAAAGAATGACAAGGTCTTTATGCCATAAATTGTGAGAAAAAATTAATACACTTCAGTAAAGGCTCTTCTTTCACAGCAGAATCTTCAGAGAACGCTCCTCTTTCACAGCAGATTCTTCAGAGAACGCTCCTCTTTCACAGCAGAAACTTCAGTAAACGCTCATCTTTCACAGCAGAATCCTTCAGTAAATGCTTCTCTTTCACAGCAGAATCCTCAGTAAATGCTCTTCTTTCACAGCAGATTCTTATAGTCTAGTTCTCACTGGTTGAAGGTTGGAAAACTGTAGTCTGATTGTAAGTTGTTTTCATGTTCTTGTTTTTTTAAACTGCAAAGTTTTTTTCTTGCGATGGGTGGTCAATGATATAAAATATAGCTTCAGTTGCAATTATAGTCTCAATGTATGGCCTAACACTTGTCTTGCATTTAAAGTATTTTATTTTTATTTTGTGGGGTCTGGTAAGGTCAAGGCACTTGCAGCTTGGCACACCTTTAGTCATGGACAGTGTGTGGGTAAATGGAGGGAGTACTAGGATTTAGGCCTATTAGCTATCCATAGCTATTTGCTTACCTGCAGAATAATGGCATGCCATCTCCACTAATTGCTGGATGCCACCCTGGGCCTTACTGTTGCACTACACAGGATTTGCTAGATAATGGCCTAGGTAGCAGTGTGGTATCCCCTAGGGAGTTATTTGAGCTCTGTGATATACGTGCTATGGGGGTTACACCCATGATTGCCCATCTGCAGCCTGGGTCGAACTGACTATGGGAAGTCCATCTGTGTTTAGTGGTCTAGTATCCCTTAGCACTCTCCTTTCTATATTTGGGATCCAATCACCTTTGGGTAGAGTGGCCATCTAATGAGATTATGGTCTCTGCAGGGTACATCCTAACTACTAGCCTGACTTCACCAACAAGTGAACGTGAGAGTAGTCTAACCGCAGTGGAAGGGCCACATCCAAGCTCTATTACACAGCTGCTCTTGGGTTCACTTTACTTGATTGCTGTGGGGTGGGGTGGGGTGGTTGGGGGATGTGTAATTTGTGAGAAAGGCGATGTAGGTCTTTGGCACTGGGTGTGTGGCTTTCTATGAATGAGGCTAGATGGTGGCTTGCCAAATGTGTTAGGTGTACCCCCAACACAGGTAAGCCACGTATCCTGGAGTGGTGAACTCAAGGGATGTCACCTCAACCTCGATTAGTACACGATTGTAGAAGGATGCTCGACTCTGCAAGGTAGCCAAATGATTCCAATAGTGACATGCAAAATTAATGAGATTCCCAGTGTTCCTAACAACTGTCCTGTAAAACCAGAGGTAATGGAATGGGCCTCCTCACAACAGAAAGGAAAGAAGATCCTTTTAAGCTTGACTCTGTCTGATGCTGTAGAGAAACATCAGTGGTATAACCTGAATGGGAGGCAGCAAGACTTGTCATATCACCAACCTGATCGTTCCTGTATTTACACAAGTGAAATGTCAATGGAGCCTTAAGTTGGCCAAACAGTTACCAGTCTTTCAGGCTGTGGCAGAAGCTGAACAGAAGCTGTTTGTGTTCCTTAAATGTACGATTTCAGTAATGTCTCTCTGTCACCTTTCTTGAAATAAATTAATTTACATCCTACTTCTATTTCCTTCATAACAAAGTTATTCGATGGCATAATCCATGTATTTATTCCCCTTTTCCAGCAGCAGTAATTTTGACTTGTCTCCTCGGTTTGGTTTCGTAAATTCCACCAAGGAAGTACTGTAGCAATAAACCTGCAAAGGAAAACAAAATCTCTCAGAGAGAAAAATTCACCTGACTACCGAATGCCAGAGCTTAAACCCTTTGCTAATGTGCAGTATCATGGGCAATCTGTACGTTTTACCATCCATTTTGCTCAAATCTAGATCAACAAACATAAATCCCTCTTTTCTGAGGCACCAAAAAAGAAGCCATATCTTCCTTAGCAATGATTAAGGAAAGAGGTGACAGTTACTTCCTTACCTTTCAAGAGTACCTGGCTACATTTTGTCTTTTTAGAAAATTGAACTTCAAGACAGCAGCTTCATTGCGACTGTCATGTGATCAACTGTTCACAATGCCCGGAGACCTAAGAAACAAGAAATTAATGATTAGTACAGAGGGCTTAGAATTTTGGCTTAAACTCTTGACAAATAATGGTGCAGTGTATGGTGTATGAAGTGCATTGATTGATGGGCCTAAAAGCCATGTCTCTGAGGGAATAAGCATGAACATCACTATGAAAATTCGACTTTTTTTTGGTCAAGATAGCACAGTTTTAAGTTATAAGTGAGATTTAATACCGTGCAGGAAGTTCTGACATTCAAAGTGTGTCACTGAGCTTTCCTACCAGATATGTAAAGAAGGGTGTTAGGTTGTACAATGCAACAGCAGTGGCAATGGTGATATATGATACATGTACCTTTGAACAAACGCAATGGCATTGTGTTGCTGGGAGCCTACTTTTAAAAGCACAACAGAAATTCTTGCAAAAATGCTATGGGTTGTAACTGATTGATCAAGCAACAAACAGTGTCAGATAGGACACCTTCACGAGAAACAAGAGAGACCAGTTGTTTCTGTTTTGTCTGCGTTCAGTAATAGCACCTCAACGGCTTTGTGTTATTAGATAGGTTTTATAAACGAAGCAGACACATAGGGTGAACATTTACATGTGTTGAGAACGACACACCTAGTATTCAACATCAAACCAGAATCAGATCATGAAAGGAACAGGCTTTGTAAGAATGTTGTTCTGTTTTATGGAGTCAATGTAACATTTTTTTACCGACTGTTATAACGTTGAAAAATTAACTCAATTCCTGATAATTTAACGCTTGTGTAATTTAACATGACACTTCTGGCGAAATGTTTAGCATTCTGCAAGGAGTCAATTTTATTTACTGATTAACGCCAGCGTTTCTATGACAAATTATTTATTCATTTTTCTACTATATGTAAACATTTATGGGCTCGTATCCACCCTCGAGTTATCAACAGGTTAATTAATGGGCTTGTTTGAAATGATCCAGCCAGATAAAATAATAAGCTTACCGGTTACAGTGGATGAATCCTGCCCTGTGAAGGTTTTGAACAGCTGCATTCTGTACCTGGTCTCTAGTTCCTGGTCCCTGGTTCCTGGTTCCTGTTTCTTGGTCCCTAGTTCCTGGTTCTTGTTTCTTGGTACCTAGTTCATGGTTCCTGGTTTTTGTTTCTTGGTACCTAGTTCATGGTTCCTGTTCCATGGTTCCTGGTTCCTGTTTCTTGGTCTCTAGTTCCTGGTCCTTGTTAATGGTCCGTGGTTCCTGCTTCCTATTCCATGGTTCTTGGTCCTTGTTATTGGTCCCTCGTTCCTGGTTCCTGTTCCATGGTTCCTGGTCCTTGTTATTAGTCCCTGGTTCTTGTTCCATGGTTCCTGGTCCTTGTTATTGGTCCCCGGTTCCTGGTTCCTGTTTCTTGGTGTCTAGTTCCTGGTCCTTGTTATTGGTCCATGGTTCCTGGTCCATGTTTCCTGGTTCCTATTCCATGGTCCTGGTCCTTGTTATTGGTCCCTCGTTCCTGGTTCCTGGTCCTAGTTATTAGTCCCTGGTTCCTGTTCCATGGTTCCTGGTTCCTGTTCCATGGTTCCTGGTTCCTGTTCCATAGTTCCTGATCCTTGTTATTGGTTCCTCGTTCCTGGTTCTTGTTATTGGTCGCCGGTTCCTGGTCCCTGGTCCCTGGTTCCAGGTTCCTGGTCCCTGTTACTGGTCTCTGGATCATGGTTCCGGATTCCTGGAGTCATTTCAATACATCCAATAAGTCGCTTTGATACAGCCCAAGTGGTTTTAATGAAGCCAACACTTAAATCTGATTATTAAAAAAAAAAACAAAAAAAAAAAAAACCAGGGATTTTATCTCGTCCCAGTTTGGGTTCCTTAAAAGACAACGAGTTAGTTCTTTTTCTATCAAAAAGGTCTTACTGGCGTTATAGTAACTGACATTAACTGGACGTCTAGTATTGTATGCAAACATTAAATCTACGTATTAGTACAAGAACAAAATTTACACGAATAGGATATTTTTTATCTGGATAATTCTTTTGATATTTTTTTTACTCCTAATTTGGCGATTCTAACTTGCTAAAAAATACCTCAAATGCTCTTCTTTTCGCGAATCTTCATCTAATGATTTTGTAATTCTAATTTAACACCTCCTCTTTGCCACGCCCAAAAGATAAAGGCAAATTAAGAAATAACATTAACAAATATTAATAAATAGACTGGCCATAATGACCACTTAATAATTTCGCTTGATTGAGGGATACATCTTGGTTGTCTGGTCATGGACTGAGAAGAAAGGTCTACAAGATTCGAAAACTAAATCCATCACATGATTTTCTTTCTTCTATTTGAGTGAGACACCGACTTTCGACACGACCACAAGTTGATTCATCTCGGGACCTTGGCTTGTATCGGATCGAATTTTTGGATGTACTGAAACGACTCCAAGAACAGAACAGGGCCTTGGGCTTATAGGCTTTCGAGAGAAGCCTTCATTGCCTGTAAACACAAAATGAACTAAATTAGTGACAGCTTATCAGTCTATCAGAAAAATTTCGATGTAAATGATGCTTAAGTTCATAGCTACATGACCTGTTTCGACAAATACCTTTCATTACCTAGACACATGCAAACTTGCAGGTTAGTTTCATATTCCACTGGCATTCAAATCACAGACTATTCCATTTAAATAACTAATATCAACACGATAAAATTCTTACTAAATACTAAATGTACGAAGTCGCAGAATACACTATACAGCTTTGCTGCCAAACGTAAAATTGTAATGTTTATTGTAATGTTCATATTCTCAGGTAGCACCCCACCCTGGAGGCCACAAGTAATGTAATGCTGCTTAAAACGCTTTGATTTACACATACATACCGTCAACACAAGCAGTGGACATTGTTTTCGAACTATCTTTAGTTATAAACTAATATAAACTAAATTCTTTTTTCCTGCTAAACGGCTTCGCACAATTCAATTAAATATTATTACTTCATATTCCCTCAGGTAATCCACGGCAAAGATAATACACAAATAAGTTCACTCAACTTTATTTGTTACGAGTATCCTCAGCACCTGTCGTACTATAACGACATTGGCATCCAATTGTTTACGTGACATTAAATTTCAATATCTAAGCACTTGACAACAACTCTGCCAACAAGCAAGGAACCGAAATGTCAAAAACAAATACCTTTGCTACCCAGAAACCCTCATGATGTCAATAATACCAAATAAGAAGGATTTTATATTTAGAGCTAACAAGAATTTGAGGCATTAATGGTTGTACGTCCACCTCGTCTCGAGCAAGAGCTGACTTAATCATTCGCCTGCCTGACTCAAAGTCACTTCGAAACTACGGCGGTAAACTTTGTTTACAACTGGACTGACATTGATTATATAGTCGAGTTTATTGTGATGATTTATGGACAAATAGAATATAACTAAAAAACACACACAAGATCATGGATACTTCCAAGACAATGTTTCGAATTTTGACAACCGAAAAAGTGTTGAAATATCTCGTAGGCTTGAGCTGTGAGAGAGAGAGAGAGAGAGAGAAAGGACACTAAATAAATTGTAACCTAACTCCTTTATAACAGAAAGAACCCAGGATTTTTCTTCAAATCCCAGGCTAATGGCATCACAGGTAACAGGTGGGCGTGGCAGAGGCTTCGAGCTGTCAAAAACTGGCAAACGGCCGATGGAGGACTAAATCGAAAGCTGCTTTTTCATTTCTGATAAAAGATAAAAGTGTTGTACGAATGCAATAAAGCCTGTGTTGAACATCCACGGATCCTACCCCCCGAGAAATCGGTGCAAAAATTGACACAACATACGAGTGTCCTCCCTTTCGTGCTTTTGATGAGCGTGTGTGAAGAAGTCATCATGTTTCCGCAAAATCTTAGAATCAATCGGTTAAAAGTCTCCCGAATCTGAGTTAATAGCAATACCTTTAAATGGTTATAGAAATGAAAGTTGGGTCTCACTTATAGCTATCGTCCGGGTTAGCAAAAAACGAGCAGTTTACCTGTGATCACAGTTGTTCCCCTAATTCAAAATGTTGCAAATTCATGCTGGTTATTCAGTTATTCAACAGGTACTCAGATAATTCTTTCATTACTGAATAGGTGAATTAAGTTACGAATTAGTGATATTGATTCAGCAGGTTCTTGGCCGTCGATTGCTACTGTCACCTAAATGGAGAATCGGTAAATGAACCTTTATTTTTTCAGAGCTTACACTTCAAGTCTTGCCATTCAATATCCAACGCTTGATTCCTTTTTTATTCTGAAATTATTAAAAATAAATTGCACCTATAATACTTTTCGATCTGGGGATTACCAGTACAGCACATTTAATCGACATTATTGGCTCTGCCTGCAGCCACACTACTCGAGATCGATCTTCGAAAAGGACTTTCTGAGGTCGTCAGTGTTGGTTTAGATAGTCCAGAAGTCCACATCAGGCCTCTTACTACACTTACGATAAAAGGTCACTTAAGGGCCCCGAGCTATAACTAAGTTGAAGAGTCTCATCACCTTCACAGAATTTGGGAAAGTCAAGTTTTAAAAAGTATTTAGTAGTTTCCCAACTTCAAGGGACTTAATTTAAAGAAATCTTTAAAGCAGTTCCAATATTCTCAATTCTTCGGCCACAATGTTTCTTTCGATGGACATTTCTCAGATAACCAATGATTATTCAAACCTCCAGCGCCTACAAAATCAATAATGGCCCTTCCCCCCAACAAATGTAAGAAAAACCAACTTAAAACACCTTG
The DNA here is from genome assembly GCF_015104395.2 of Macrobrachium nipponense. NCBI lineage: Eukaryota > Metazoa > Arthropoda > Malacostraca > Decapoda > Palaemonidae > Macrobrachium > Macrobrachium nipponense. Next base: position 28,347,647 of record NC_061100.1, on the reverse strand, counting down.
TTCTTACCACTCTTTTTCTACATTTCCTAAGCTTTTGTTTATCAAGAGATCCTTCTACCTTCGTGTTTACAACTTCACTGAGCCTTCCAGTCCAGTGCAAAGACAATACACGAAAGATGGGAAATTGACTATTAATACCATTAAAAAAAACATCATCCAACCCGTCAGAATGCGCGCCATCTATCGATCATGCCCTCAACCAAAACTCGGCTGTGGCGTAGCGCGGCTTTTTTAAATGTTAAAATTTATTCTTATGCTGCAATAAACTTCTCTTTATAAATTATTGAATACTAAATCGATTAATATTGCTTGTTAACATGATTATAGGGCTCTATCATAGCTTATGACTTATATATTAGGCATTTCTGAATCATTAAATAAAATCCTTCAGTTAATGTAACATTAATTGCTAAGTATCTTTATCTAAAATTGAGAGGGCAGTTAACATTAATTGCTAAGTATCTTTATCTAAAATTGAGAGGGCAGTTAGAATGAAACAAACTTATTCTCATATTATCTTATTATTTCACCAATATAGTATACAGTAATTATTTTCCTTTTTTTGGGATTGTGCTTATGATTGTATATTGTACATAAAACAATACGTGTCAGACAAATCTAAGAACCTAGAGGAATGAATACAGTTTATTATATTTTATGATTATTTATTAAGCTCTTGATCAAGTCAAAACCTATTTATAACAATTTATTAAAATCTCATAGCCCAATTGTGGTTCTCAAAAATGCATATTCAATTGGCACCTTTTTATGAAGGTAATGTAACCAACACTTCTGCCTGGTATTTTCTAGTAAAATGCCATTTCTGCAAGTAGCATGCACATTCATAACAAAATTTGAAACAATTATTCTAATTGACTTGAACCATGTTTCTTTTTGCATCATGTACAGTACAAGCAAATATCATAGGTTTTCACAACTTGTTTTGCCAATTTATTACTACTGTATTACTGTGTACATTTGCTGCCAAATGGTAAATTTACTTTGGAATATATGTGGGTGTTGGTACCAATTACAAGATTTCATTTTAAAAATTGAACAATTATGAGCATATAATGCAGAAACATGAATGAAACGGGTAAGGAATGGATCTTTTGTTGGGAGCAAGATGCTAATTTGCATGGTTTTTTATTTTTTGGTTTTTAATTTTGAAATGCTTTTATCATTACATATAGGAAAAATTCAAGCATAGATTAAAAGGTTAGTGAACTTGAAATTTAAGTAAAACACCCTAACTTAACTAACCTACTTATGCTCTCCCATATGAATGCTCCCAGAAGATCCATCCTTCCTGATGAAACAACTTTGGTTTGCTAAATAGTTGCTTATTAATGAAAAATTAAGGTAAACATTTATAACTACAACCCAAGGGTAAGTTGCTGAGAATATAACATAACTACAGTATATATACAGTATATCAAAGTTGCTGTGAGTAGCCTATCTGGAAAAGGCATGGAGACCCAATATTTACGAATTGTATGACAGTGATAGGAATTGGTATGTTTATTTCATATTACTAGAGATTTCAAGATATGCAAATATAACTTTAAGGTATTTATTTGAAATACAATTGACGCCTGTAAATGACAAGAAAATATAGTTTTTCTAGTTGATTTTGATATGTTTTGCAAGATAGCTTCATTTCCATTGCAAATTACTGTTGACATGGTTAGGTAACTGTTGGCATGGTTATGGTACTGCTGATATGGTTAGGTTTACTGTTGACATGATTAGGCTACTGATGTACACTACCAGGAAGGGTTAGGTGGTTGTTGGGGGTTTCAAATGGCAAGAATATTTTTTGATATTTTTTCTCTAGTCGAAAACACATATAAATATATTATTTTCTTTCCGCTTAGAGGCGTCCACCGTATTGTAAATATTTTCCAATATTTATTTCGGAATAACACTGCACCGACATTCAATTTTGCTTTGGTTTATTTTATTTCTTCATTTTCTCTAAAAGTCATCATGTACTTTGTAACAGATGTAATGATTTTATTACCTTTCTTTATTCTGAGGAAAAGCATGAAAAATCAGATGGGGAAAATAATTTTTCGTCCTATTGCCACACACGGGTGATGATGGCTACTCCCACTCATGATTGAAATTGAATGCCCCGCTTTGTGAAAAAGTAAACAAACAGACGATGGATTGTATTTGTAAACAAACAGACGATGTAGGCAGGTGCAATGCTACCGCCATCTTCATTTCATGCCAGGTACTAAATTGTATGCGGCCGATGCGGCTGTGGCTTGAGCTTCCCATCTTTCGTGTATTGTCTTTGGTCCAGTGTCTAAAAAGGAATTGCTTTGGCCAATCAGAGGCCTCCACCATAGGCAACCTTTCTGTCGCCCTCTTTCATTGGTTGAAAGCCTCGGTTTTATGGCAAAGTGTCTTCGCTAACGATCTACCATTGGCTGGTGGCTTGAGGGCCGATTTTCAGAAGATATCTGTATGGAGACCATTCTCCTTCGATATCTGACACACACACACACACACACACACACACACACACACACACACACACACACACATATACTATATATATAATATCAATATATAATATATATATATATATAGTATATATATATATATATGTAGTTTATGAACATACAAGTATATAAACGAAATTCAGTTGTAAAACCTTATCCTTTTCCTTTTTGTTTTTCTCAAGTAGAAACCTTTTCCGGTAATTAAAAAAGTCTTTACATAAAAATATGTAAAACAAATTGTGCAATAAAACTAGATTCGAATCACTCTTATGAAGCAGAGGAAATTGCTTTAATGAATTTCCATTCTTTAGAAAACTAACAGGCAATACTCATCAATACCCGGTTTCTTTTTTGACTCATTCGACTTTCATCTTCTTAATATTGCGTATCAAAACCTAGCTCTAACAACGCATGACTGAAGGTTTTGAAACCATATATCGACAGACTTATGGTGCTTTTCATAGGAGAACCAGCGAATGTCACAGACTCGTCCCGCATTTTATGGCAAATATATCAAGTCTCTCTCTCTCTCTCTCCTCTCTCTCTCTCTATCTCTCTCTCTCTCTCTCTCTCTCTCTCTCTGATTTAGATCACCGATTTCTGTTCACTGCTGTCTTTTCCAATGTTCGTATTCCAGCTGTAAATTGCGTTTACATCTCGTGCCGTAACTTTTCAGGCTATTTGGCAAAATGGAGTTTTCCCTGACCGGAAAAGCTTTAGGCTCGTCAGGGACAGGAATTCTTTATCCAAAGCTCCGCTGTAACTACCCTGAATCGCTACTATTTCGGAATTCTGTGTGTCTGTGTGTGTGTGTCTGTTTGTGTGCGTGTGTGTCCGTTTTCATTCCAGCAGCAGCCTTGCTGGAACATTGAATTCATTTTGGAAGCGATTAGCGCCGTCATTTCTCGTTCTCTTATTTCCGGCGTGGCTACGTTGACCTCCATTGAGTTTATGGTCAGTATTTGTATTCTGGGCTTTGTATTTTGTAACAAAACGACCGAGTGTTCGTTGCAGCCGATATTAAATTCTATGACGGAGAAATGTGAAACAAGAATGAAATTTTCGTTAAGCATAAAAGTTAATTTTGAGTCGTAATTAATTGCATTTAAACGAAATTTAATGGATTTCAATCTTGATCAAAATAGACGAATTTTTGGGCGCAAGTTATTACGAAGTTAAGGTGAGCTCGTGGCTTAATAACGTAAAATATAGATGAGAGTATATACTTAATATATATATCTATATATATATATATATGTATTGTATAAATGTATATATAGAATTTATATATTATGTCAATAATTTAGGTTATATATATATATCTATTATTATGTATATATATATATATATATATATTATATATATACATATATATATTTCTTATATATATATAGTATATACATATATGCTATATATATCTAATATATATATTATATATATGTATAGGAATATATATATATATATATATACTATAATATATATATATCTATATATATATAATATATATATATATGTACAGATACACACTATTTCCTGAGAATATATCTTGACAAATGTGATACTATCTCTTGTAGGCTTTCTCTGGAAATCTTGGCCTCTATTCCCTTAATCCTGACAGAAAGTTTTTAATTCCACCCCTATGAATTATCTAGGACCCCGGCCGGAAAAAAAAAATCATAATCCAGCTTATTTTAGCCAAGACAAATATCCTTCACTTTTCTTTGGATAACTTTTAAGAGATGGAGTGTGTTTGAGAATTTGGCTCCTGGTTTATATTGGGATCTGTCTATCAAAGGTATCTACGTATCTATCAGTATATATATATATATATATATATATATATATATATATATATATATATATATATATATATATATGTGTGTGTGTGTGTGTATGTGTGTGTATACCATTCAGGAGTCCCAGGAAGACAGCAGTCTAAGAAACAGGCTTTGTTGTGAAACGATTGAAGTTGCTTCAACACATCATCAGTTTGCAATTTATTCTTATAATAAACTACAAGATAAAAGCACAAATTATCACAAAAATCAGCTAAGATTAAATAACACACGCACACACACACACACACACACATATATTTATATTTATTATATATATATATATATATATATATATATATACATATATATATATATATATATATATAAATATTAGAAACACAGACTCCCTACTTTATTTTCTTTATATCTGTTTTCAGGCTTTGACAGAGAAACATTCTTAGTAACCAGAGACATAGTTAAAACTAAACATGATAAATAGCTATCATAAAGCTTGCGTACTATAGGATACTTGTTTTCAAATACAATAAATTTCAAAAGAGAGAGAGCATTATGCAAACTAACAATGACTACATAACTGAAAATGATTATACTGATGTTAGATATTCAGTTTTGAATGTTGTGATCTATTCAAAAGAAATGAGAAGCAATTAGTGCTATCAATCCTGAGATTAGCATTTTGTTTTATCTTTTCTTTATATCACATGATTATTTTTTGCATGGTTCGACTACTTAGATACCATTACCATTCTTTTTATCTTTAGTTTATACTTATGTAAGTTATAACTGGAAGCTAAAATTCATAGCTAGAAATAACACGATCTAATTTTTTTATTATTTATTGTTCATATTCGCATTTGTACACTCTATGATACATTAAATAACTCGAGAGTAGTATGGAAAGTATTATCAAATTGTGCTTGGGCAACTAATATAAAAATTTTGATTTTTAGCTTTCACTTATAACTGGAAGCTAAAATTCTTAGCTAAAAATAACACGAGATAATTTTTTATTATTTATTACTTATATTCGCTTATTTCCTTGACTATCTCCCATTTGTACACTCCGTGATACATTAAATAACTCACGAGTAGTATGGAAAGTATTATCAATTTGTGCTTTACAACTAATAAAACAGTTCTTTAATTACTACTGAGGTACAACTTCTTAATTCTTGAGAAATTAAATCTTGTCACATTTTTAAACTTTTTTTTTTTCGACATTTAACTTTTTCTTTTCGAAATCCGCTGCCTCTTTCTTTTCTGGAGTTCGAGTGGACAATGGGACTTGCTTTAGTTTAGGAGAAAAGTTCAGCTGTTTCTCAAGTGTAGGACAATATGGATGAGGACAGGAAAGTATTGCTAAGAGAAATAAAGTTTCCTTCGGGTACGTTATCTCTCTCTCTCTCTCTCTCTCTCTCTCTCTCTCTCTCTCTCCAACACACACACAGACATATCCACACATTTTATCACAAAGAATTTATCGCATGGTTCCGAATGGAATATTTACCATAAACGAAAAAGTACCGCATTACCCTAATGGATTTTCAGCGTCCTTTTACCTTCATAGATTCCAGACTTCCTTGTCCTTTGTTATCAGTAGCCTTTGGAAAGTGCTTAAGATACACCACCTACGATTAATTGCAGGCTGTGCTAGAAGCAGGACACCGTGCCTACACAATCGTGGCTTAGCCTAAAATAAACAGAAAACAGTAAAAATAAATCATCAGTGACGAAACTAGTTTCTGCTTAAGTAGTTATGCAAACGGGGAAAATCCCACAAATAGTTAGCTTTTTTATTTTTGTTTTTAGTGAGAAAAATGGCGACAGCAGTTTTAATTTAGCATTCTGAAGGGAGAGTTGATGATAGGGGATTTCAAGGCAAGGATAGGCTCTGAAGTGAAAGCTTTTCGTTGATGAAAATGAATACATAAGCTTTTTATTTAGCTTTGCTGCTAAATGGATTCGAGTAAGTCCATATATTTCTTTTTCAGACTTGGAAGTAATTTCCTCCCAAGTGTTATCATAACTGAAGTGATATAGTATTATAATTTACAGAAGAAAATAGCAATAAAGAATAAGGTCACTTTGCGAGTGTGTTCATTCCTTACCTCACGATAGTCCTAATACAAGTCTAACGTGCAGGAAATGATCATGTGCTTCCAGCTGCCTGGAACCACTTTGAAACATTCCAGCCACCCTCCAGACTAATCCTGTGCACAAAAGGAACTTAGCTTTAGCGTGAATCATTTCCAGTCGTGATGGGGAATGATACCCAATGCCACAAAGATATATAATGATGATAGTTATAATTCTAGGTTATTAATTTACACGGAGATTCTTCTGCTGTATATTGAACTACATGCATATTCATGTTCACGTTTGATGTTAGAGAGTTGCACTTCCTTCCTTCAACTCTTTAAAAAAACATCGAAGTAAGATTATAATTTGTTCAGATTTGTAAAATAAGCGTAAATGATTAATGTTCCATTAATAAAATTAAACATAAATGTATGCTGTCATATGATCATTTTTCATCAGTGGAAAATGATTTCCTGCTGTGAAGGAAAAAAAAAAAGTAAGTGTATCTTACCTTAACCAGACCACTGAGCTGATTAACAGCTCTCCTAGGGCCGGCCCGAAGGATTAGATATTTTTACGTGGTTAGGAACCAATTGGTTTCCTGGCAACGGGACCTACAGCTTAGTGTGGGATCCGAACCACATTATATCGAGAAATGAATTTCTAATCACCAGAAATAAATTCCTCTGATTCCACGTTGGCCGAGCGGGGAGTCGAACTCGTCACTACCGAAACGATAGGCGAACATGCAACTCACTCGTCCAACGAGCTTATTTTCCATCATGGTCATATTTTAGTGAAAGTCTGGAGCCCAATGGTAGAGTAAATAAGAAGAAATCTACAGTGCCTTTATATTGCTATGAGAGAGAGAGAGAGAGAGAGAGAGAGAGAGAGAGAGAGAGAGAGACCCGCGCGTTCCCATATCATTCTCCAGCCTGGAACTATTCAAAGGCTCCCGTTCTTTTCACTTCCAGCGCCGAAGGATGATAAATGCGTTTAATTAACAATCCTCTAGCCAGAGGGAACGCAGCTAATGTTTTCGGTTGCCAGCCTCGAGAATGAGTGAGTGGTACATTTGTTTTTTTGTAGATTAACTGTCTAACAAATGAGAAGGTTTATTTGTGTTTCTGATGTAGAACCCTACACAAACAAACACTCCAGTTCCCCTGTATCTAGCGGTTCTTTTTCCTTCGTAGATTACCTGACGAAGAAGTAAGCAGATTTATTATGCAGAGGCTCATTCAAACAAGCAACTAAGTGTCAGTATCTAGCAAAGATACTACAGAGTTCCCTATAGTATCTTTGGTATCTAGCTTAGGCCATAAGAAAACAAGAGAGAAAACCAAACAATTTGGGCTTAACTTTATTTAACTAAAGAAATCTACCTTTCTAAGGATGAACAGGGATCCGTAGCTTGGTTGTGGGGAACTCAGTCACTGAACCAGTAACGAATAACGCTTTACAAGAGTGAATATGAATGTAGGTTACAGAAGTTTATATCTCTTGTCAGAAGAGGTTCGTCTGACGGGGCTACCAGAGAGAAATCTAGCATTCGTTTCAACACCTTGAAGTCTTAAAATACACCTTCAAAGAAAGGTCTACTTATCAGTATCGAGAATGAGGATCAGGAGGAAGAGGAGGAAGAGAAAGAGAGAGAGAGAGAGAGAGAGAAGAATATTAAATATGAATACGGTATTCAAATCTAGGACGGATCAAGGACATTAAGCTTTAGCAAAGGTCTTCAAGAAAAGAGATGACAGCATCTGAAAGCAGTAAGGTTAGTATGATTGAACATTTGAGCAATGTGGTTTTTACCAGACGAAATATAGGTGAGAGGTTCAATTTTACAATAAAATACAGGTGAGAGGTCCAATTAAATATTCATCCAAAGAATACAAAGCCTAAAAGAAACTGAGTGAGTTTTGCAACCTTAGAATTCATAACCTGTTTTATGTAAAAAAATATCTGTAATTTAAGACAAATCTCTGACGATAAATTAACCTTACATGGCGCAATTACCAATTACTGTTTCACGCGATCCTACAGCGTAGTTAGATATTGTTTATTAAATGCATCCACGTTGTTTATGCCTTTCATTAAAGCAAGGGGCGACAGCCCCCGGGCAGCTCCAAATAAATGAATAGGTTATATATCCCAAAACTCCCGTGTGGGAATCACACACCCAGTTTTTATTTGTTTATATTTTACTTTAACTTTTTCAAGTTAATAATTAAAAAGTACAATTTATAAATAAATAAATTTATAAGTATTTCGAGCAACGAAGTCAAGTAATGTTAGCTCTGGCCGGTTCTTGGGTGGGTGGCCAGCAAGAGGTCTCGGGAGGCTTTGGCAAATTATTGCTTTGCAAATCTCTATGCTCGTCTTAGTGCTACGCTAGGAATCTCTTTTCAAAGCTCTCTGCCTTAAGCTTCAAGGGCGATAATATATATATATATATATATATATATATATATATATATATATATATGTGTGTGTGTGTGTGTGTGTGTGTGCTTGTGTGTATATATATATATATATATATATATATATATATATATATATATATATATATATATGTTTATTTATAAGATTAATATAGCATGATAAGTCGAATTTATGCATATTTCTGTAATGTTTTGGAAGTGCTAGGAGAATGTTTTAGGTTGTAACAGTTAAAACAGTCCGCATATAATAATATATATATATATATAATATATATATATATAGATATATATCTATATATATATAATAATATATATAAAGTTTTTTTTTGCCACGGAGGAAAAAATGAAAGGCGAGAGAGCCAAGAACTTTTGATCTTGGACGACCCTTTACTTAGTTGTGCCTGAGTAAAGGGTCGTGCTAGACCGAAAGTTCTTGGCTCTCTCGCCTTTCATTTTTACCTCCGTGGCAAAAACCTTTATTTATACATAGCATCACGTTTTATATACTTCGTGATCAAGTTATTTGTATATATATTGTATATATATATACATATATATCATATATATCTATATGTATATATATATATGTATATATCATATATATATGATATCTATATATATAGATATATATATATATATATATATATATATATAATAGATATATATATATATATATATATATATATATACTATATAGCTATATATATATCATATATATATATATCTATCATACATACATACATATATGTATATATATATTATATATGCTGACTGTTTTAACTGTTGCAACCTTAAATATTCTCCCAGCACTTCCAAAACATTACAGAAATATGCATAAATTCGACTTTTCATGCTATATTAATCTTACAACAATAAACATGACATTAAAGCAAGCAACTCTCTCTCTCTCTCTCTCTCTCTCTCTCTCTCTCTCTCTCTCTCTCTCTCTCTCTCTCTCTCACTGTAAAATCACTATGTTACTCAAACGCTTAATCCCTCGACGCAGAGAAAGAGAAGCAAGACACCACAAGGAAATAAATACAAAAAAAATAAGAACGATTTCTTTTGTCCCGGAGCCATTTGTTTATCCTCTCGCGGGGATTTACGACGCTTATTCTTACAGAGGAATCATTTACCACTCGACCTAACGAATGGCTCCCATTCGTTACTTTTAATCGCTTTACGTTTGAAAAATTAACGCTCCTCATTCCTTCAACAAGAGCGTCGATACATACGTCACAAAAGTGTCGTTATTACCTAGATGAAGATTGTAGATATCCATTTTCTGAAATTGTCTGGAGTATTGGCTAGCTGGAGTTTATAAGAAAGTCTAAACCAATGGCAGTTTCAATGTATTACAAACCAATTCAAGGAAAAATTGAATTGAAATCTTACTGACTATCCAGTTGCCTGCTCTGCAAGAAAGAGTAAGGAGTGATCCGACCGCCAGCTTACTCGGGGTGCGTGCTAAACTCTACGGTCAAATATCGCGTTGTTTCACCAACGAAAATTAAAATGAATACGCTATATTTTATTAGAGATAATGTTTCTGTACTGTTTAAAATGCACATTATTTATTTTTTACACTATCATTCTGATAAACAAATCATAAATATCCTATCCTAAAATTCCTGTATCTTTAACTCAACTCGAAACGTTTTTTTCAGACCTTTTTTAGGCTTTTTCCTAAGGCTTTCCTAACCCCATCAACAAGAACAACAAAAGCAAGAACAGCAACAACAACAACAGTAACAACAAAACAACAACGCAGTTTGTAGGTTTACTCCCAGAGTAATCGAAAATATATTACAGCCAAGGCAACAAAATGGTAATCATTCCCTCTCTCCATATTAAAATCTTAGTATTCAGCCACAAGAGAGCACAGTTTAGCACAAGAACCATCCGTCCACTAAGCCGGATTCTCAGACACTGACCTTCTGCTCAAGCGGACTGGACCTGATAATTTCAGATTCGTTGTTTTGTCAAGAAGATGAAACAGGAACTGAACAACAAAAATTCGTCCAATAGCAATCAGCAATGAATGCATTCGTTTGAGAAGGCGCACAAAAGGTCAAAAGACATTTTGCTTTGCATTTCCTTGTTTTTTTTGCTTTTTCTCTCCTTTTCCCAGTTTGCATTTTCATATTTTCATTAATACTCTGTCATTTCTCTCCTTTTCGTGCTTTATTTGCTATTTTAGTCTTAAGTTCGATTTGAATTCTCAATTCCGTATCTTTTTATTTGTTTTACTCATTTTGTTAAGTTTTGGTTAGATAATTCATTTTCTTATCTTATCAATCATTTCAGCCTGATGATGAGGCTATATGTTCTACTGTCCCTAGCAATATTATTCATAATCAAGCTAAGATTTCCAAGTAGCCGCTCTATTACTAGGAAAACTTAGTAGTTGTGATGTAAAATGACAGAGATGCTGAAAAACAGATAATAGTTCTCAAGCTTATAATTAATTTCTCTTATATATCACAGCATCTGATAAGTTAGTATTATATGTAGAAGTTAATTAAAATAGACTGGGATATCAGTGTGATTATCCCATACTTATTATTATTATTATTATTATTATTATTATTATTATTATTATTATTATTATTATTATTATTATTATTATTATTATTATTATTATTATTATTATTAAGATAAGCCCTATTTATATGGAACAAAGTCACAGGGGCCAGTCACTTTTATATTTAAGCCTCCAAAGAATATGGTGTTCCTTTGACAGAAATAACAGAAGGTAATATTGAATGCAGAAAGAAATGGCCAGATATTAGAAAAGAGAGAATGAAATAAGAACCTCATGAAAAGATAGAAAAGAATGTGAATAAATTATTCAATTACAAGGAGATTTTGTCAAGATAGAAATGCATTGCATCTTCGCTTGAATATAACATAATCATATGTTAGTATTTTTGATAAGGAAAAGCTTCAACCCTTGAGTCCCACAAAAGTTATTTAAGCATATCATAACGCCATATTTTCTACAACACTATTCTCTCTCAGATGGATGAACAGCTTCTAAATCAAGAAAACAGAACAAAATCTTCGTTTTCCAAATGGACTGCTCCCTCCTATTCCATTAAATATTCACGAAGCTCTTTCCCTAACTTCAAAAACATTTACAAGGGATTTTTCTATACTGGAGCTTTGCCCAAAATATAAACAATACCAGTGTAAGATTATCTGCAATCTTTTCTGATATGTAACAGAACCACCTTATAACCACCTTATGGCTTATGCCAAGAGGGATTAATTATTAGCGTAGAAAATATTTCAGTATTATTTCAAAGTCCGGGTGATATATCTTTCAAATATTCTCTTCACGAAGAGAAATATCCTCCAACACATTTATTACTATTAAGTGATTAGTATATAATGCATATGCTTATTAAAGATAGTGTAATATCAAGAAGCTAAACATGAAGTCTAACAGGTTCATAATAATCGAAAAAAAAGAATTATCCTGGAAAAATAGAATAGTCTCAAAAGTCAAAGCGATGTCCACCTGCAAACATCCCAGAGGGAACCTCTTGGGACTCTGTCTGTAAAGACATAAAACCAGAACCGAGAATAAGATCCCTCTGGGTTCGATGGGGACGAACTGACTTCTCTATAATCAACTACTGATTGGCCAACAGGATCCTCATGAATCATGGACCAACTAATACAAGTGACACTCTCGGATTCATGAAGCTACGTTTATTCCAATGGTCTATATTGTATAGTACCTCAAAGTCGAGAAAAAATATAGGTTTTTACCTGAACAGGTAAACCACTCAGGGTAAGACTTGGTCTGGGGAGGGGGGCCGAGTCCTAGGGATTTAGTTCCCCCAAATCCCTCGATCGGATAGGGACAAGATGACCTACGTTATGATAGGGTAGAATTACTGGCTGATTAAAAACAAGAGCCCGTGCTGGTATAAAGCCAGCTAAATCTACAATAACAACAGATAATGCAGGGAAGGCTAAGCTTGGTCGTATCCCCAAGTGTTATATTCCCCTTAGAAATTCTTAAAAACCTAACTGAAAATACACATTCATTGTTGATTTTTGGCTGGAAATTCATAGGCAATAACGCCCCTGCAAACATAAATGTCTCTGGCAAAAACACTGTTATATTCGCTTCAGAAATTCTTAAAGAACCTAACTGAAAACATAGATGGAAATCACCTGACTAAAACGAATACTATCTGTTGTTTTAAATGTAAAATAAACCCCCAAAACTTATTTATTGTGATATCCCAGCAGAGCGCATTTAGAATCATCTACCAAGCTGCAACTCATGACGACCACACGGAGAGAGCATTGTATGAAAAGAAAGCGATACAGAGGTTTTCATTGTTCTCGATGATTACAAATAAACATGACACGTGAATGGCAACACAAAACTCTTTTATTCACGCAACAATGCCACCAGCATTTACTGCCAGCACAAAAGCTTTGGCGACTCTTCAAGCTGTAATACGATTCAGTTTTTTTTCATAAACTAAGCCATTAATTTGCTAATTAGGCTCCTTTTATGATTAATGAAACGGTATCAAGGCTCCTTTCATCTTTCTTTTCACAAAGGACGAGAGAGAGAGAGAGAGAGAGAGAGAGAGAGAAAACTCTTGTTAGTAATTTTTTCCATTCGACTGGAGATGAACCTTTACCTTGGTCTTCATACAATAGACTTCTTACTTATTCTAAGAATATGTATGTATGTATGTATGATATATATATATATATATATATATATATATATATATATATATATAATTATATTAATGCAGTTAATATACTTAAATATTGACATGTAAAATCTTACCAAATCTCAATGCCATGAAGAGAGACCTTACCTTACCTTACAGACCTTACATCTTGTTCGGGTTGTCCCAGGTCCCTCAGTTTGAGGCACCTTTAATGTATACCAGAGAATTGCTAGTGCATCTTCCGGTATATTTTGCATCTTCCAATCTTGGAAGGTTTGGGATGCAGCTTAGGTATTTGTCGAGCTTATACTTAAACACATCTACGCTCACTCCTGATATATTCCTCAGATAGACGCTGCATTGTCGATGCTGGTGCGTAGTGGATTAATGTCCTGTGTGCTTTCCTTATTTTTCCTGGTATAGTTTTGGACACTATTAATCTACCTCTGCTTGCTCTTTCTGATATTTTTAGCTCCGTGATGTTTTCGACAATTCCTTCTATCTGTTTCCATGCCTGAATTAAATTATCATGTAGAGTTCTCTTCTCCTTTCTAGACTATATAATTATTATTTTAGTCTTTCCCAGTAGTCAAGATCCTTAACTTCTTCTATTCTAGCTGTAAAGGACCTTTGTACACTCTCTATTTGTACAATATCCTTTTGATAGTGTGGGTACCATATCATATTGCAATATTCAAGTGGACTACGAACATACGTTTTATAAAGCATAATCATGTGTTCAGCTTTTCTTGTTTTGAAGTGCCGTAACAACATTCCCATTTTTGCTTTACATTTTGCCAATAGAATTGCTATTTGATCATTGCATAACATGTTCCTATTCAACATCACACCAAGGTCTTTAACTGCTTCCTTATTTGCAATTGTCTCATTATTAGGTCCCCTGTATGCATATAGCTTTCCTTCTCTATCTCCATCATTTATTGATTCAAATTTATCAGAGTTAAATACCATCCTATTTACCTGTGCCCATTCATATACTTTGTTAAGGTCTCTTTGTAGCGCGTTCCTATCCTCATCACAAGTAATTTCTCTACTTATTCTTGTGTCATCGGCGAAACTACTCACTACCAATTCCTTAACAGTACTGTCTACGTATGCCTGCAATCATAATAACAAACAACAATGCAGCTAGCACCATCCCTTGTGGCACACCGTATATTACCTTAGCTTCATCCGATTTCTCATCGTTTGCAATAACTATCTGTTTTCTGTTGTGTAAAAATTCTTTTAACCATCTTCCTACTTTGTCCACTATATTATGTTTTCTAATTTTCTTCGCGAATATAGTATGATCTACCTTGTCAAAGGCTTTTGCAAAGTCTAGATAAACCACATCTGTTTCTTTTCCGTTTTTCATATTTTTGTATATGTTCTCACGGTGGACTAACAGTTGGGTTTGTGTACTTTTTTCCGGGTACAAAACCATGTTGTCCTATATTAAACAAATTATTTTTTTATTAAATGTTTCATAATATTTTTCTTCATTACCCTTTCATACAGTTTCATAATATGTGAACTTAGACTCACAGGCCTATAATTACTTGCCTCTAGTCTTGATCCACTTTTGAAAGTAGGGGTAATATATGCTAATTTGTGCCCATCATAAATCTTACCTCTATCTACAATTTGCCTCAATAATTTTGCAAAGGGCTTTGCGATAGAATGAACTACTGTCTTAAACAAAATAACAGGGACACCATCAGGCCCAGCTGCTGCTCCATTTTTAATTTCATTGATAGCCTGCAGAATATCGGCTTCATTAATATCTATGTTTGATAAATATTCACTATTTTCATCCCTTATTTCTGCATCATTATCTTCATTATCAATTCTTTTGGGGTAAATTCGCTCTTATATCTTTCTGCCAATATGTTGCATATTTCCTTTTTTTCATTCATTAATCTCCCTTCAATTCTTAGAGGGCTTATTTCTATTCTTCTTTTATTCATCTTTTTCGCATACGAGTGCAATAGTTTGGGGTTTTGCTTGATATTTACTAGGGTTTTTTCTTCCAAGTCCCGTTTTTAATTTTCTTTTGATTGTATAATCTTTTGTTCTGCATTTTCTATCTTACTTTCTAGTTCCATCACTTTCCAAGCATTTTTTTCTTTTGCAAGACCTTTTTTCCACTTTCTGATTTTCTGGAACAAGATCCTTCTGTCTTGGTATGCATGACTGATGTTTACTTTTCTTCTTCGGTATATATCTATCCACTATTTTCTCTAATATTTTATATATCTCCGTATTTACCTGTATATCATCACTTACGAAAATGTTATCCCAATCTTTGTTTAATTCTTCATTTATTTTTGACCATTTTATATTTTTACTGTAGAAATTGTATTTTCCATATCCTTCCCACTTTTTCATCTCTTGCTTATATCTGTCTTAACTTGCTTTGGAATGGACTGTTAATTCTATGACATTATGGTCTGAAATACTCGCATTATAAACTATTATTTCTTTAACATAATTCACCTCGTTCACAAATACTAGGTCTAAAGTATTTTCCTCTCTTGTTGGCAGGTGATTTATTTGTTGAATGTTGTATTCTAGTAGCATATCTAATAGCTTTTCGAATTTCCTCTTATCTTCGGCACTACTATTACTCCCTTTTTTAAATGTATAAATACAACCACAATCTCCTATTCGTTCTTTCCAATCTACGAAAGGAAAGTCTCCGGATAGGAGAATAGTCCAGTCCTTGTGATTTCTACATATATCATCTAATTTTTCTACTATTGTGTCGAGAGAGAGAGAGAGAGAGAGAGAGAGAGAGAGAGAGAGAGAGAGAGAGAGAGAGAGAGAGAGATTAATGTTTCGTATCAAATGTTGCCAAATCTGTCCACCAAATTTGATAATATCTTTATCCAAAAGCAAATTCCCCAGACTTTTTCATCTCTTTGAAAACGAAAGGTTTCCATCTGCCTGGGTATGTTTCTCTAGTGGGGCAAGAGAGAGAGAGAGAGAGAGAGAGAGAGAGAGAGAGAGAGAGAGAGAGAGAGAGAGAGAGGATAGCTGTCTACCCGTCAATCATTCTTGTATGGCTGGCTAGGAAAGCAAAAAAAAAAAAAAAAAAAAAAAAAAAAAAGATACGTTTTGAACAATTGTACAAATTTGGGTAAATTCCTGACTTCTTTTATTCGTCCAGGGAATAATTATAATTATTTTTCTTTAGATAAAAATCTTCACACATATGATAAACTGACAATGCAAAATTTGTTCACATCTAGCCAATAGTCTTTCTTAAAGTGTCTAGTTATTTAAACTCTATTTAAACTAAATATCCCCCTTTCTTTAACAATTCACTACAAATGATGACTTATGTTCGTCCGTCAATGAGATTGTCTAGCACCTGCATAGTTCACAGGTTAAGATAATTATCTTTTTATATTGCAAAATACGTGTCTACCTAGCAAATGTAACCAGCTGAAAGCTAAACCACTAAATATTCTCACAAGTGAAAAATCAAATGTTTAGTTATTACAATCATCATTTTCATGTCATACGATTCTATGTTAAAAATGATAAAACGAATAGAAAAGTTTTATATTTGGTTCTATTCCTGCATCTCTTGATTGAAGTAATGTAATTCCATTGGAACTGACGACACTCGAAGTAGGGAAATTGAGCTGCAGTAAAATTTCCAATTCATTACTTTTACCTATGAAGCTGAATAGGATTAAACTCGAAGCATGAATAGTCTGATGCATATTCAAAGGGAACCCCTAACCTGACTTCCGTGTTTCGTCTTTACTCTGTAAAACAGTCTGCTTAATCGTAGTGATTTCCATGTATTAAAATTTCATGCCAGGAATCACAATTTACATTTCTCTTGACCTTAATTATTCATTTGCTTTGGAGGCTATCTGGAAAGGTGTGACAGATAGAATTTCAAATGATAATTGATGCATTTGAGACTTCAAATGAATTCCAAATGATAACTGATGTATTTGAGACTACAAATAGATTCCAAATGATAACTAATGCATGTAAGACCTCAAATGAATTCTAAATGATAAATGAAACACTTTGAATTTGGAATTTGTCTGTTTCGTGAGAGGATTACACAGAAATCTGTATCAGAACTGACACAAACAAATTGTCAGAATATGACCCTGATAATTGATCATGTGATTCATTTTTTAGACTTTGTTAACAATAACATTATGTTTTCTTATTTGTTTGTTTGCCTCTGTTAATGTGTAGCTCTTCATGGGTACTCCAAAAAATGATAACTCAATATTTTTCAAAATTTTACCAATAGCGAGAGGCCTGACTGGGAATTAGGACATGTAGTTAAGGAGATCTAGAACTAGATAAGGGATCTTTGTTGTGGGGTTCTGTCATGTATGTGTGTGTTGTGTGTGTGTGTTTGTGTAAGGATGTGGTGTGTATGGATTATTTTGTCCTCTCCGGTCTAGTTCCAAAAGATCTCAGCTAAAGAAACCAAATTCTTAGTTACATTTACCGTAAATTTTTGTAACTATATTTTACAGTTGCCTCTAAAAAAAGGAAACGATTACAACAGTTTAATATTTTCCTTTAAAATACCTGTTTTGCTTTTATTTCTAACAAAGGCAACTCGTATTACATTATCATTAAAAGTTACATCGAAGATATAAACGTTTTCTCTTTTGTTTCTAACAAAGGCAACTCGTATTACATCATCATCAAAAGTTACGTAGAAGATATAAACGTTCACCATGGCTAAAGAAAGCTTGACTTTCTCTTAGCTTTATGTCACCCTCCCTTATAAAACTAGGTACTGGAGTTTTCTATCTTAATTTTTCGCTTGTCAAAAGTTTCCTAAATCTTTTAGTCTTTTTCGAGGCGGCAGATTTTTCCCGACTCATACCGTCCTATCTGCAAGATTAGAATCTCTTTGACCAAAAGGTCTCTCTCTCTCTCTCTCTCTCTCTCTCTCTCTCTCTCTCTCCTCTCTCTCTCTCTCTATATATATTATATGATAATATATATATGTGTGTGTGTGTGTGTGTGTGTGTGTGTGTGTGTGGAGATATGCTATGACTGGTTTTATTTAAATGGTTTGGCTCATGTGAAGAGCTTTATTCTGCTTTCCAAGGACAAATATCTAACCTAACCTAACCTAACGAAATAGAAACATCAGCCCATTCAACCTAGATAAAAGATCAAGATTGTTATATACTAGAGTAATAGAAAAGCGAGCAACCTTGTGATGAATAATCCGGTCCCCCTCCAACTGACAGAGGCCTGATTTAAAACTCTACGGGTTGATGTCTCCAATTTTCACTGCCTTTCTGTTGTACAAGGGAGGAAAAATCTTGTACAAATACACAGTGGCCAATTATTACCCAGTATTAACGTACAAGAAAATGGAATAATAATAATAATAATAATAATAATAATAATAATAATAATAATAATAATAATAATAATAATAATAATAATAATAATAATAATTCACTGTAGATGCCTAAAGAAATGTAAAATCTTAAAAAATCTGAGTAAAATGAGAGAAACAAAGAAAATATATAATAATCTTTAAGTAAGGATGTCATGCAGCAGTCTACAACTGAATTATTACGCGAAAGAAATACATAAGAGAGACATCTCGGAAACGGGGAATATTATTCTCTGAATAATTTTGGTCACGCCACGGGAAATCTATCACCTGTACTGAGTAAAATGAACGCGGAGTTTTAGGCGAGCAGAATATACGAAACTTTATTCCGGGAAACGCAGACCAATTTAGACACTCCAAGGGCATTTGTATTCGGCCGGGTGACGAAAATGTAAACACTTTACCTGACGGGGGAAATGAATTTGGTGCCACCAGACAAGTTTACTTTGATGGCGAAAGAGTTTTAACTAATTCACTTTGAGTTTTCTGTAAAAGAATGAATATTAGATCTCTATTTGAAACGCAAGGAGAAACTCGATCTGCTAATGATCTCAGGAGTCGTGTATATATTTAATTGCCCTAGATGTAATTTAGGGAAGTACGTCAGCTCCACACGAAGGTTATTCAACGTGAGATTGGACTCTAACCGAGGCGTTAGCTATAGAACAGGTGTCAAAGATATATATATATATATATATATTATATATATATATATATATATATATATATATATATATATATATATATAGAGATATATATATATATATATAATATATATATATATATATATATATACACACACATATATATATCATATATATAATATATATATATATATATATATATATATATATATAATATATATTTACTTTATTTTTTATTTATTCATTTATTTATTATTTATTTATTTATATTTTCTTCCCAAATACACGGTTCTGAAATAAAACGAACCATTTCATATTTTGACCTTTGTGATGTATCTTCACAATAAAACAGATTTTTTCAAGTTTATATTTATATGAGGTTTCTTCATCTTACATGTATCGTGAGTAAAAAAAAAAAAAAAAAAAAAAAAAAAAAAAAAAAAAAGGAGTACAAAATTGCACTGAATAAAGAAAAGTGATATTGAAAGATTTAAAGTATAAATTAAGCTACCTAAATGACACCCAACTACTTTGATAAATACCGTTTGCAACGGAAAGTAGCATCTCTCGCACCGAAGAAGTATGCAAATTTGATAAGATAAACTGTCATATATCGAAGGACAAGAAATGCACCAAAATGCTTCGAGGTTAAACGAAGCAGAAACTGTTCATACAAAGTTTTTTGGAAACCTCACTGGAATTAAATAATTCCATAGGTCCGTTATGAGGGAAATGACTTCATATCCGCCCTTGCCTGGATTATTTTCTAAAAGATATCATTATATATTTAAACGCTTTATTTATATCTGATGACACCCCCTAATTAGTATGTTTCATTTTAATGTAAAGAATCACCTTTTCGCTGATTTAACTTCTAGAACAACAAGGAACACTTCGTTGTCCCAAACTGTTTACTGTGAAATTAATTCGATTTGTCAAAAAATGAATATTCATTTCGCAGGCATCCGTACCAACATCAAAAGGAAAATTTAATGATTTCCTATCTATGAATCGAGAGATTTTTTAATCACCGAATGAAAACAGTGATTTTTATTCCATTCATTAACGAATATCATTTTTTTTCGGAGCTAATGAGGATTATATAATACAAACATTCATCGGCAGATTGATGTGTGTATGTATGTGTGTGTTTTGTGTTTGTTTGTTTATAAAGATCAAATACATTCAGCTCGAAAAATCAAGAATTTATGAAACCGAAGTCAAAGTTCGATGAAATAAATACATTTCCATGAAACTACTCATACGTGCACGAACAAAATATGGTTTGATATCAAGAGAAACAAGAAAAAGTTACACCCTGATCCTTCCTCTTGATCTGCTCCGGAAGCTGGAGGTTAATTATGAATAAGGATTCCACTCAAAGGGTCAAGGTTATCCAGGTCATCTCACCGTCGAGCTATATCTGACCTGTCCTTTTTTTTTTAAAAATGTTGCAGTGTTTATAAACCTGCCACTCCAAAGCATAACGACAATGGCCAAGAAATGTGGCTGTGACTAAATCCTAGGAACAAAACTATAAGAATAAGTAACTGTTGTATTTCCTATTACACTTTGTTACTTTTTTCAAATGAACACTTTGATATTCTTTGGAAGCTTCAATTTCAAGTCAATGGACCTGTGGAGGGCTTATTCCAAGTGAACAGCGTTCTGTTAAAACTTGAACAAAACATCCTACCTGTTGGGTTTTTATACACGTATGGAATCAACAGCAATTCATGGTAACTAAATCATAAAATTAATTACGAGAAAACAATACATTAGTTTTATTGCAATGTGAATGATATATCATTGAGATATCATACTACACATTGCCATAAAATGTACTAAATATCCTAAGTTAATATATTAGGGAATGGTATGTATTATGTACATGTTTAAAACAGTGCAGTTTCATTTATTAATCTTTACATGATCATTACGCAATTACCTCTTCTGGGAACAAAGACTTTGTGCCCAGAAGATGAATTGAAAATACACGAAAGTACTTGGCTCTTTTTCTTTTCATTTTAAACTTTCCTAGTGGAATCAGTTAAGTTTATACATACACACACACACACACACACACACACACACACACACATATATATATATATATATATATATATACATACATATATTTATATATATATATATATATACATACTATATAAATAATATATATATACTATATATATATATAGATATATATATATATGATATATAGTATATATACACACAATATCTTAATCAATGCATTATAAGAAAATAGGACTTCATAATGTTAACTAGAACGTTTGTTGAAATGTAATGGAAGATTCCCTCAAAACGTTAAAGCCATATATAAAAAATTCTGGAATATTATGTAATTGAAAAATACTGTTATGGGGGGTAATTTCTATTTCATAGCTATTGACCATTGATGAAAGATTAATTTCTAATTCCCGCATTTAAAAGTTAATTAACAATTTGAATTGGACTTAAATGCAATGCAGAGATTGGCATTTTCCTTCGAATTGAAATATTTATAGAGTATTCATTTTTAAATTCATTTCTATAATAGAGATGTAGAATTCAATTACACTGAAGCGATAAGGGTTTCTCTTTTTATTACTGACCATGTACAGACAATTAAAATTTTTTATGTACTCATGAAAAATATGATCAAATACTTCAGTAAATACACCACCTTACGTTTGGCCTATGATCACATAATAAATACTATTCGTATCCATGATTTTAATCATGAGTAAACCTTCATTCAGGAGAAAGCTATCTTAACCCTTCTTGTCTCTCATACTCTCACATTTTCAAACTGTACAGAAATGCTCATTATCTTTCATGATTCTAAAAAAGTTGTTTTCAGTCCATCAACTTACAACCTTCGAGTATTAATAATATTAATAATAACAATAACAGAGAGAGAGAGAGGAGATGAGAGAAGGAGAGTGAGGAAGAGAGAGAGGAGAGAAGAGAGAGAGAGGAGAGAAAGATGAGGAGAAGAGAGAGAGGTTATTCCAAATTAATTTCCCGCCAAAATTTGTAGAGATCGTTCATTAGCTGAGAGAATATGACTCTTCAATCGTATCCTGTTCGTTACGGTCTCTTTATAACAGAGCAAATAGACCCCCACTTGAACTGAAATGAACTTAGAAGCCTTTGAATCGCGAATTGAATCATCAGTGGATATTATTATGTCATCAAGGGACGCAATCTCACGGAATTAATGTGATTTTTGCTGCTGTAAGTGAACTGGCTGTCACATTTTCAAGGAATTAGAGCAGATGGAATAATGTAAGCCTTCGTCATTTGAACGAAAAATTTGTATTTTATTATTAATTTGATTTTTGCTAGAGGCAATGAATTGTCTGTGATATTTTCAGTGAATTAGAGGTGATGGAATAGGTAAGCTTAAGCTGGGTTATTTTTTTTATGAGTTAGTAGTTCAACACGGTATGAGAGAGACAACTTATAGGAAAAGGTGACAAATGAATATGTTAAATGGTAATATTAATAGTAATAGGTATGTGCACCTGAGTTACACTATTAGTGAAGTCAGTGAATTAGAGGTGATAGATACGTAATCTCAAGCTGAGTTATTTTTTTCTTATGTGAGTTAGTAGTTGAACACGGTATGAGAGGGACAACTTATTGGAAAAGTTGATAAATATATATGTGAGATGGTATTATCAACAGTAATAGGTACGTGCACCTGATTCACACCATTAGTGAAGAATCATGAATGTTCATGGATATAAAAACACAACAGGGCTAAAAAAATATATATATACAACTCCCACACCACAAAAAATAGTTTTTTAAATCTCAGGCAACAGGGATCGACACTAAATCCCACAGGCTTAAAAGGGTGAGCCTTCAAGTCTTAGGAGATTGCGTAACGGCGTGAGTAAATGAATTCGAATAGCCAGAATATCAGAATGTTATGGACTTTTCTCTCAACGAGCCCGTAGGTTTCTTTAGCGTTGAAGTGAGTCGTCACTTGTCATTTTATATCGATTAACCTCTGTACCGAAACACAAATACTTCAAATAATTTCTTAGATCAAAATCTCTTAGCAAATACTTTCATTATTTTCATTTTCTGAATCTTAATTTAGAAATGAAAATATCTTGTTAAATATTATAATTTATTTCACAAATACAAACATATTAATTAATTTTCTGAAACATAATATATCATGTTAAATACTGTCATTAATTTTTAGAGTAAGAGAACCTGTGATTAACACTGTTAAAGGATAAACTACAAAATAAGCGACAAAATGGAAATGAAACAAAATTAGTTCATCAAAAGAAAGAAGCTCGACAGAAAATAAAATGGAAAAAAATATTTTTTCCCTGCTGTTGACAGTTTAGTGATATTGGTTAAAAAAAAGCCACATTATTTCAAAAGCTGTACGTTTTTGTATGTTCGTCCTTTGGTGAGGCTGGTTAGAAATAAAAAAGCGCTTTATTGATTTCAAGAGCAATGACAAACTAGTACACATCTGCAATCTGTAAGTATTATACTTATGAAAGAGAACTTTGAGCAGATCTATCTAGTCAATCCTTCGGAGTAACATCATTATATTGCTTTTGTCATTAAGTAATGTATTCTGTTGTAATTAGAAACAACACTTTTTTTCTCCTGTTGAGCAGAATGTCTGCAAAACGAAGACAGAGTAAGCAATGCAATGAAAAATCAACCACCATCTGAAAGGGGAAACAAAGAACAGGTAGTTTATGTGTGTGTGTGTGTGTGTGTGTGTGTGTGTGTGTGAGAGAGAGAGAGAGAGAGAGAGAGAGAGAGAGAGAGAGAGAGAGAGAGAGAGAGAGAGAGTCCTGGTCGTTCCTGTTTTATTACCCAGTCTGGTCCGGTTCCAGAAGACTATTTCTTTACACACCCAACACTGACAGATGATAAAACTGGGGAAGAAAGGCGTTGGGTAAGCAAACAGCCTCCCAGGAGCAGCAAGGAATGAAGCTTCTGGCTCCAAATGTCAATGGAAGGGAATCTTTTGTTTCTTTTGCCGTTTGAGTAACTGTGGGGAATATTTGGCCCCCCTCAATATTAAGGTTTAATGTGAGTGTATATTTACTTTGGAAGGAATTGGTGTATCACCTCTTCATGCTAAACAAACTAGAAAAGGACTATTTGTTATTGTGGTAATATTTCTACAGTCTTATCGTACAGTGTTGAAATTAAAATGACCTGTGAGTTGACCCTTCAAGTGATCCCCAAAGTACTATTACTCCGAGAATATATGGTTGAAATTAAAAGGATCTGAGAGTAGGGCCTTCCAGTGACCGCCAAAATGCTATTATTCGGAGAATCTATGTAGAAAGAGGCTACCTTTGACAAAGCAGGTGCAACTAAGTTAACTCCGGTTACTCTTATCTTACACCAAACGTGCAATACCCAAATTAATACTTATTAGTGGAAGAGAGAGAACGAAGGGAATTTCTTGGAATAGAATCATGTTCAATAAGGAGATGCTTACGAAATCATTATTTCTTTTAAAAAGTGCAGTTCCAGTTGTGTAATCCACTGATCTGCAATTATTTTAGTGAGGGGCAAATTCATTCCTTCATTCTTTTGACGTCCTCTGGATTTCAGGAGTGTCGTTTGATTTTCTATTCTCTCCTATTTACTTATTCATTCATTACCTTTACCTGTAATTTCTCTCTCTCTCTCTCTCTCTCTCTCTCTCTCTCTCTCTCTCTTTCTGTGTGTAGGTTGGTATCACTTTGGAGCCCTCTTGGTTTTTTTTATTATAGTCTGTTGACTCTGTCAACAAAGATTTGCATTTGAAGATTCAGAGAAACAGAGAAAGGCAAAAGAAACCTGAAGTTTCGATAAACCCGCTGCTTCAAAACAAAGTTTTTGCTGTTGAAACGAAAATTGGTAAAAGGTGGAAGGTGCTTCAAAGATTTCAATTTGCATCTAAAAATACCCATTAGATAATAATAAACTCATGAAAAACTCCCTTAAAACTAAATACAAACAAACTCTCTCTCTCTCTCTCTCTCTCTCTCTCTCTCTCTCTCTCTCTCTCTCTCTCTCTCTCTCTCTGAAGTATGATTTCGCATTCAGGCAAAGTCCAGCCATCCAGCTGATATTGCTACTGCTCTATGACACCCTCGATTCAGGAACCTTGTGAATCCCAACTTTATTGGATTGGATCTAGTATGCTTTGCCTATTTTAAGCTATGACATCTCCTTACCTAAGGAATATAGAAAAGAATACTGTCTGTTCATTTTGGTGAAAGTGTACGTTGCTTTTTTTTTATGAAATGGATTGACTGCACGAATGAATCTTGTAAATTTTATGGAAGGCTGAAGTGCCAGAAAGTATCAAGTGTTTACGAGCCGGATGGAGGAAGTAATGATTTAATCTAATGATTAATTCAACGTATCAGTAATGTCTATATTAGATGATAGCTGCAGACCTCTTTTTATCATGAACCCTGACCAAAAGTCAATTGTTCCCCCATAAGATAAAGTAGATTTATTATTATTATTATTATCATATATATATATATATATATGTTATATATATATATATATATATGAATATATATAATTATATTATATATATATATATATATATATATACATATATTATTATAAAATAAATATATATATATAACAGTGGCTAAAACATTCTCCTATACAAATTTTAAAATGTTTTAAAGTACTAATATACATACTTATATACATATGAATATATATATATATATATATATATATATATATATATATATATATATATATGTTAACGGGATAATAATCTCGTTATTTATTTGGTAAACGTGTAACTCCGAGCGTCAGGCATACCGACACATAATCTCTCTCTCTCTCTCTCCAAGCGATCCCTCTCTCTCTCTCTCTCTCTCCGTTTCTTCCTCTCCATTCTGTCAGGTAATCAAAATGAGAGACGAAGTTATATAAAAAATAACTTTTTATTTAACAATGGAAAGTTAATCAATCAAAGTCTAAATCAGGTCTCGCAGACTAACTTAACTCAATTACCCCCCCCCCAACATTAAAATGTCTAAAACAGTAATTTGTCACACCCATTTGTCTATTCTCCCATCGGGACCCTCGGTCCCTCTTTGCCAGAACACATAGTTCCTCGCCAGAATCGTCTGTTTCAAAGACACGAAAAACACACTCGTAAGTACACATAAGTTTAAAGACAAAGTTAATAAAATGGAACATCTTACAAGATATCAAACAAGCCATTCCTTTGGCTAAAGTAATTCAACTTGGCTAAAGTAATTCAACTCACCCATGCAGCCGGAATATTTCACTCACTGATAAATAAACACTTAGGCACCGCCATCGTAGCTTTGCCTTCCTCCCTCGGATCTCTATGCAAGTCTCCCCATAGACTTGGCTGGTGATACATTAAGAATAGAAGAGGCGCACACGCACATACGAATGCACATTTCATTAACGCCCCATGTTACTGGTCGCAGCCAGTTTCCCAAAGGCACTTTGAACAAAGACCCATGAACTGACAAACATTGACTCGCCTAACTATGCAGTTTCATATCACGCCACCACAGAAATCATTTATCAGCTTTTCTCGGGTCGTTGCTTCGGCTCTGTTCTCCACATTCCAAAAAGGTTACAACAAACATATTGGCAATATATCATTAATTAACCCTAGTTATAACCATAGGATTAATACATATATATATATAATATATATATATATATATATATATATATATATATAATATAATATATATATAAGATTCCTCCTTCTCCAAATCCACCTTCACTTTATCACGCCTTCTGATCCTTGACCGTCTTTATTATACCTTCTACTCCAAACAGGTTCCTCCTTGGTACCCATCACTCCATTTCACTAACCATTTCTTTCCACTTGTTCATTTTATCTCATCCTCGACTCTCACATCTTCGTCTCAGGCAGAGATTTCAGACACACAACAGCATCCTGATTTCTACCCCTTTAGAAATATTAGCTTTTAATTCCGTTTTCAATATTAAGAAGTAAGCTTAAACGAAATTCTATGGAATTGTACAGAGCAAATGTAATCCCTGCCTGATAAATCAAAATCATAAACCTCTGCATTGTGGAAATAAATCTCTGAACACATTTGACCATGAAATTTCAGTTGACATCGCTTGCCCAATTTTATGTGATGTATAAATCATTCATGGCAGAGAATGCTTTTTTTTTTTTTCACTGGTGTTATTCAGATACATTTAGCGTAGATCAAAATAAATGACCTGTCGGAAGTGGCTGAGTGAACACATATTTCATTAAATGATCGCTTCGATTTGTATCCGCGATAATAAAGTTGGACTGATGCTTTCCTTTGCGTGGATGAATCAATGGCTGCGTGTCTTTTCGTACGCACGCAAAGGATAATATTCTCGTATTGACCATTATCTTTCTGGCGAAATTATACATAAACCTTTGCATATAAGTCTGAGAATGATATCAAAAAGTCCTACACGCATATTACCTAAAGTTTTTTTTATTTATTTAGTTATTTATTTAGGGCTGGCTATTGACTACGGAGTGTTCGAATGTCTATCAGTTCAATTCAGTAGATCTACAAATCATGGTACAAAACATTTCCAAACAGTGTGCCAGGAGATATATTACTTTCATGATACGTACTTATGAATGAAAGTAAAACACTTATAATCTCTTTCATACTATTTCAATAATAATTAATAATAATAATAAAATAATAATAATAATAATAATCAATAATAATAATAATAATTAATAATAATAATAATAATTAATAATAATAGCTAGCTCCAGGACTCATGCAAGAAGAGTGTGATCCTAGAAACAGCGCACATAGTAAGAAAAGTGATGGGCTCCTAAAGAGGCAGGATGCAAACCGGAACCCCACACTATAAATACCACCCAGTGGAATTGGAGGACTGTGATAGACAAAGAAAAAAGATAATAATAATAAGAGGAAGATGGATATGGGATATGCCAGTGGAAATTGTATCCATAATCATAGGGACACTAGGCATGAGCCCATGATACCTGGAAAGGAACCTGGATAAACTATAGATGCTGAAGTAGCTCCAGGAATAATAATAATAATAATAATAATAATAATAATAATAATAATAAATAATAATAATAATAATAATTATAATATATTATAATAATTATTATTATTTTATTATTATTATTATTATTATTATTATTATTATTATTATTTTATTATTATTCAGAAGATGAACCCTATTCATATGGAGAAAGCCTATAGGGGCCACAGACTTCAAAATCAAGCTCCCAAAGGATATTGTGGTGTACATTTCAAAGTAGTAACAGAAGGTAATATGAAATACAGAAAGAAGAAATCAGTTATGAAAGATGATTAAAAAATCATAGCATAAATGGCTAAAAATGTACGTAAATTGTAAAACACAAGATGTTACTCAACAGTAGTAGCTAGGTAATCTGAAATGACACCCAAAATTACGTATTAATTGATCCATTATAATCAAATAATTTTTTCTTATGTTTCATCATCAAAATTATTTAGGAACACACACCCCACCCCAAACTCCGACTCCCACCCCCATTAACTCTGCTTCTCTAATAAATCGACCTTCAGGGTCATATGTCCTATTTAGTCGTGGCGTCTCCGTCCAGCACTCTCGGGGAATATTCGCCAGGATAAGATTGATGACATCCCTTAGTTCCTCTCACGGTGGTGGACATCTCGAAATATCTACTACTACAGCCACTGGAGGAGGTAGAGTGTCAGCTCCCAAGACAAGGGTGCTGACAAGGAAGCTGATACACCTCTCTGTATCTACAGCCACTGGAGGTAGAGTGTCAGCCAGCTCCCAAGACAAGGGTGCCGACAAGGAATCTGACACCTCTCTAATTCGTTGAACACTGACGGATGACCGACACTTGCTGGGGAAGAATCGTTCGTCTGCTGTTCAAGTTGAATGGACGAAGATTTGTCTGTACAGTTCGTTTTCCAGGTTGTGTTTTGCCATGGAGACTCTTCAGGCAATGTTAAGGATACGAAATGGACTTGGGAACTGCAATGTGAAAACACTTTTGAACTACAAATGCAAGTTTGCGGTAGATACATAATAAAAATAGGAATAGTTTTCAAAAAAAAAAAATCACACACAGTTCATTTCTTAGACTCCATTATTTGGTTATAGAGACTATTCGGATAATCTTAAGGAAACTCACTGAACCTGAAGAAAAACAAAAACAAAACCATGTAACCTGCAAATACAATTTTGTTTTATAAATACGCAAAAGATAAAGTTAACATTATTCACAAGAAAGAGAAAGTCCAGTGATCTGAACACTAGACTTTCGTGTGAAAAGGACTATTAGTCTGAAAAGTCTGTCGATTTTCCGTTCGTCCCGATCATCATTACTTTGATATAGAGCAAGCTTCTCTCAGTTATCATGATGAATTTTATTGATTTATGAAATAATACCTCATTGCTTTTCGTTACCCTAAGAAATAGAGATTTATCTATAAAAAAACTAATACATTTTATTTGGTAATACAATAGACAGACAGAAATATATGCTGAAAAGAAACTGCGCGTGTTTATTGAAGAAAAATTCATAAGGGAAAACATCGTATATTCTATTGCACATGCGTTGTATTTTTATTAGATATGGGAAAGGAGAGATTGCTTGGGCGCAAAACTTGTCTGATTATTATTATTATTATTATTATTATTATTATTATTATTATTATTATTATTATTATTATTATTATTATAATAATATATCCATGAATTTTGACGGTAACAGTTAACATTTTCTTCCCTTGTAATGTTCCATATATTACAATATATTTATGATAATGGTGACTATTTTCTCTGTGAAATATTCCATATATTACAATATTTTTATGATAATGTTGGTTTTTTCTCTCTAAGAAATATTCCATATTTCACAATATTTTTTATGATAACGGTGACTATTTTCTCTCTAAGAAATATTCAGTATATTACAATATCTTTATGATAATGGTGACTGTTTTCTCTCTAAGAAATATTCCACATATGACAATATCTTTATGATAATGGTGAGTATTTTCTTTATG
>NC_061100.1:28306953-28314453 GCF_015104395.2 Macrobrachium nipponense | reverse complement strand
TATATATATATATATATAGATATATATTATATATATCTATATATAGATAAGGATATATATATATATATATATGATATAATATATATATTAGTATATATATATCTATATAAATCTATATCCTTACCTATATCAATGTACGTAAATTAATTCATCATAAAACAGAATGTTCTGAATCTGTTTGATTGAATTTTAGTCATCCCCTAATGATACACAGTGATGAAAATGTATCTTTATAAATTCTACTTCGTTTAAATAATATTCCTCCTGATAATGTTTGTCTTACACGAGCTATTGTAAACGCTTCCGGAAATTAGAAAAATTATCAAATGTTCTAACAGTTCTGTGGGTAACTTCCTTTCCACTTGTTTCTTAAAGGATGATTTTTCATAGAGTGGACTATGAATTCAGGTTATGACGAGTGAGCTACGGAAACCACGACAGGTATCTAAGACATACAAAATCAATGAAATCCTTTTAGTCAAAGTCTTGTCAACAGAACTTCATGTGGTCATCTTAATTAAAATTTCTATTTCACGAAATTTTTTTTCTAGAATTATTCACGAATTGAAAAATCAAAGACTGTTTAATAAGTATAAATCAACTTAGGTTGTAGTTAAACACACAAATCACATCTGTTCATAATATTTACCTGAATAATATTTCTTAGACAAAGTTTCACAGTAATTCAGAAAAAAATGTTTTATTCCAAAATGAAAAGCTGAATGAATCTTAGCTCTTTAATTCAAAATATATCTATTATTTATTTCATATTCCACTGCATTCCTCTGTTTATTTATGCATCTTAAGCCAAGTTTTACGATAGTTATGAAAAAAATATAATTTTGCTTTCAAAAATGGAAAACTGAATTAATGCTAACACTTGAATTTTAAAATACCTTTTAGCGTTTATTTCATATTTTTAATTCCATTCATCTGTTTATTTACCATTGTAGAACTTAAAAAACATAAATAATTACAAGGTTTAATAAATTTGGCCTTATAATGATTCATGTTTATGCTTTCTTGTGAAACCTAACCAGATGAACAGGACATGGAGCGCTCTCTCATGTCTAAGCGCCCTCTCAAGTCATCCAGAAATAAATAATCATATAAACCAGAACTAGCATGGCTATAAGAATTGTGCTCTCGAAAGGGATATGGGAAAAAATCAGAGAGAGAAATCCATGAATTGTTAGTAGAAGGAAAAAAAAAAGTTTAGGAAAGACATCCTCGTAGGAAATCTAAAAATTGGTGGTACACGATAATCGAGGGTCACCGAAAGGCAGCAGGTATTTTTTTCCTATCGGAGCAAAGGAACGGCGGGCAGTAGAGAGAGAGAGAGAGAGAGAGAGAGAGAGAGAGAGAGAGAGAGGAGAAAGTGTGAGGGAGAAAGATAAACTGATACAAAGAGAGAGAAAGAGACAGAGTGAGAGAGAGCAGGAAAAGTGAGTGAGAGAGCAGGAAAGAGAGAGAGAGAGAGAGAGAGAGAGCTCAGGAAAAAGTAAATGAGAGAGAGGGCAGGAAAAAGTGAGAGAGAGAGAGAGAGAGAGAGAGAGAGAGAGAGAGAGAGAGAGAGCAGGAAAAAGTATATGAGAGAGATCTTACCTTACCTTACAGACCTTACATCTTGTTCGGGTTGCCCCAGGTCCCTCAGTGTGAGGCACCTCCAATGTCTACCAGAGAGTTGCTAGTACATCTTCCGGTATATTTTGCATCTTCCAATCTTGGATGGTCTGGGATGCAGTTTAGATATTTGTCGAGCTTATTCCTAAACACATCTACGCTCACTCCAGGAGTATGAGAGAGAGAGAGAGAGAGAGAGAGGGAGATGAGAGAGAGAGAAAAAGTAAAATGAGAGAGAGAGAGAGAGAGAGCGCAGAGTACTGACGAGAGAGAGAGAGAGAGAGAGAGAGAGAGAGAGCGAACAGGAAAAAGTAAATGAGAGAGGGAGAGAGAGAGAGCAGGAAAGTTTTAGGGAGAAAGATGCACTGAAACAGAGAGAGAGAGAGAGAGAGAGAGAGAGAGAGAGAGAGAGAGAGAGAGAGAGAGAATCAATCACAAACAAAAGTTTGCATCAAAACTTGTTCGTGGTTTTCTCTACCGTATGGAGCAGAATTGGTATGATGGGGCATATATATGACTGTACAATTTATTCAGACAACCTATTTATATTTTTTTCATTACATACCTCCTGTTTGTTACTCACGACTATATCAGCCTATTTTTCCCAGGTTATGGAATGGGAAAGCCAACATTGACTTCAGCTGAGCGAGAGAAATGAATTTATTGGATTCTGTTTCAGAGCCACGACTGTAAAGTTTGATTAGCGGAAATTGGGAAACTTCGCCCCAGTGGGCCAGATAATGACTGGGTTTCTCTGTTGGTGGGATAACATTTGGAAACTACGTTGAATTTGCCTCATCATTGTTTGCTTCTGTTTAGAAATCAAATATCATACACTCGAAAACATTCTTTTCCAGCGATAGATCAGAAAAATATATTTTTCTATTTTTCCAGAATTATTCTATATTCGAAAACGATCGATCAGAAAAGTAGATTTTTCTATTTTTCAAAAGTTATTCTATACTCGAAAAAATTCTCTTCCAGCAAAAGATCATAAAATAAATTTTGCTACTTTTCAAAAATGATTCTATACTCGAAAAAATTCTTTTCCAGCGATGGATCAGAAAAATAGATTTGTCTATTTTTTAAAAGTTATTCTATACTCGAGAAAATTCTCTTCCAGCGATAGATCAGAAAAATTTATTTTTCTATTTTTCAAAAATTATTCTATACTCGAAAACATTCTTTTACCAACAATAGATCAGAAAAAAATAGATTTTTCTATTTTTCAAAAATTATTCTATACGCGAAAACATTCTTTACCAACAATAGATCAAAAAAATAGATTTTTCTATTTTTTCAAAAATTATTCTATACTCGAAAGCATTCTATTACAGCAATAGATCAGAAAAATAAATTTTTCTATTTTTCAAAAATTAGTCTATACTCGAAAAATTAATTTGATTTTTTCCAGTTTTTTTCAAAAGTGATTTTTAACTAGACCATTTATTTTCCAAATGGTAAATATTAAAAAAAGCAATTCTTAGAGTTGTCAGAAATAAGTAACGCTATTTTTACCCAGGTTTCGATGTTTAGTGTGCCTAAATTGTTGGTTTTTTCCATCCTCTGAATTATTTCTGAGGGATCTTGTAAAATAAATATCAATATTACGTGAATAAGTCACGACGCAATGTAAAGTGAATGAAGAGATACGACAAGAACCAGCTGAACTTCTATCATGCTGCTAATCAATAAATCAATGGTAAAGTCCACCTAAAATATTTAATATTTTGTCAACACCTGGTATGACATTTGACTACGTTTGAATAACAAGAAAAAAAATTATATCCGTGATTTATGAATTATAGGATTATACTTGTACTGATGTTATTGATGGAGATGAAGGCTGCAAATGGAAAAAGGAGATAATCTTAGTATAAACAAAGGAATATTATGATAATAAACCTCACGAAAACTGGAGTGAGAGAAAAGGACTTCGCTGAGAGAGAGAGAGAGAGAGAGAGAGAGAGAGAGAGAGAGAGAGTTAATTATACTTAGGAGAATAACTGAGAAGAAATGTTCTATACATGTGTGATCAAAGAGATCCGACACAATACAGAATACGAGAGAGAGAGAGAGAGAGAGAGAGAGAGAGAGAGAGAATTATACTTGAGTGTATAATTTATGTGAAATAGTCTATACATATGTGATCAAATGGATCTAATACAATGCGGAATACTGAGGGGAGAGAGAGGGGAGAGGAGAGAGAAGACGAGAGGGAGAGATGAGAGAGAGACGAAGAGAGAGAGAGAGAGAGAGAGAGAGAATCATATCAGGAACAGATACCTCAAAGATATCCAAAAGTGAAGAAATCAGAATCCCTTCCTTAATTGATTATATAGCTTTAGAAATCTGTAAAGAAAAATCTCGACTTACATAAACTTAGAAAAATTATTATAAGTATAGTTTTCGTCAATGATAATCATAACAAGCCGTGATCTGACCTCCAGCTTACTTGGGGCATCTGCAAGATTTTCCCCTCACCCATAAGTTGGAAACTTTATAGTCCTAATTTAACGTAAATTAAAACGTACTAAAATCTATGGTCAAATAGAGCCTTGTTTCACCAACAAAAATTAAAATAAATACACTATATTATATTAGAAATAATTATTCCGTACTGTTTAACATGCAAAGTATTGATTTTTGACAGTTTCATTCCAATAAACAAATCATAAATATCCTTTCCTAAAATTCCTGTAAATTAAAACGTGCTAAAATCTATGGTTAAATAGAGCCTTGTTTCACCAACGAAAATTGAAATAAATACACTATATTATATTGGAAATAATTATTCTGTATTGTTTAACATGCAAAGTATTGATTTTTGACAGTTTCATTTTAATAAACAAATCATAAATATCCTATCCTAAAAGTCCTGTATCGTTAACTCAACTCGAAACATTTTTCAGACTTTTTAGGCTTTTCCATAGACCTTCCCTAACACCTCCCCCCAACAGCAACAACAAAGCAGTATGAAGGTATACTCCCAGAGTAAGCGAAAATAAGCGGCAAAATGAATATTACAGTTTATGAATAAGAGGCAAGTGACAAATTAGATAGGTTTTTAACCAAGAAAATTCTCGCGTCATGTAACACCAACCTTTATAAAACCTAAGACGAACAATTTCCTCCTGACTTCCAAACAAGGATATTCTGCAATGTAACTCGGCAAAGGAACGTAATAACATCCCCCTGGCGAGAGGAGGATCCTTAACAGAAAAGTCTCTCAAAGTAATGGGGAGGTAATAGTGTCATTTCGCAAGCGGCGTGTCTCACCTTCCCCAAGAGTCTGATGCGTTAAAGGTGACTGCCTGAGTGCCTGAATCAAATAGTGGCAGGTTGTCTGAGAGTCTGACTGTTTCCCTGACACTGATATGTATTTTTGTAATATTTGCAAGGTACAGTAACACGAATTCAATGGCCTTTATCTGAAATGTAAAATCTATACGACATTGGACAAAATTGCGAAGAGCAACAATAGTTGAATAGTCACAGGCAAAACCGCATGAAACAAGTGGATTTTAAATCATCATACAGATATTACAAAGCTTCATAGTAGTATGTAGTTTTTGCCATTGTCAGATATTAAATATTCTTCATAGGCGTCAAACAATTTTGCATTTATTATCCAGTTATTTTATTAATTTTCACGTTTTAACTAACTCCAAGATCATTATTTTTCAAAAAATAAAACTAACATCAAATAAAGACAAAGACTTGTTAAAGCAGGAAATAACAATGGACAGATTATCAGAACAATTTTAGTGTTTACAAAGTTGAGCCTGAAAATCCCATTAATTACTTCGTCACAAATCCATCTGCTGATTGTTTGGTTGCTGATATGTCAACCAAGTTTTCATTTCACTAATTTGGGACTGAATGGGTGTGAGTCAAACTCTCTCTCTCTCTCTCTTTCTCTGTCCTCGAGTCACAGTCTTTCTATTTTTGGACGTGTACCCTTCGGGGGTCCCAGGACGTGCCTTCCTCACATCCCCACCCCTCCCCCACTCTGGGGTTTCCCACTCTCACCCCCAAAGCCATTGTTTTCGTAAACAGGATCTTCCTGGTTTGCATTACATCTCTGGTCTTTTGTTTTCCTCGCATATTTCTTGTTTCCTTTTTATTTCTCTCATGAAATCAATGGCATATATTCTCACTCACCTTCTCCTTCATCAGGATGTTTTTATTTATAAGAAAATATTAAACTGACGATTCTTGGATGGTTTTAGTTATTAATAAAGAATGTCATTTACTTGACAGTTAGTTGTGCTACATTCAAGTAAAGGTGTTTTGTATTTCTGTATTATGAATTTATCACAAGAAATTGACTGTGTAGAATATATATATATAATAATATATACGTATATATATATATATATATCTATATATAAAATAAAGTATATATATATAAATATATATATATATATATATATATATATATAAAGTATATATATATATATATATATAATATATATATATATATATATATATATATATGTATTATGCAATTTGTCCCTTTGAAAATAAAATAAATATTTTTGTCAAAGTGGAAAATATATCATTTGATATATTTTTCCTAACCCTTTCATAAGAAAACGCGGATAAATTTTCCATTTCTCTCTCTCTCTCTCTCTCTCTCTCTCTCTCTCTCCTACTCTCCTCTCTCCTCTCTCGTTCTCTCTCATCTAAATCGCCTATTTAAACGGCCTTACGGTTTATGAAATCATGATTAAAAACGCCACTCTACTGGAAGATACGATTTATTTTTAGAAATGAATAGGATAATAATAATAGAGGGAGAATGATATTTATACAGTGAAAGACGAATGAGTTAATGAATAAAAATATACAGGTGAAATAAAATACTAAATAATACTTCACCAGTTAACTCGGCACAGATGAGTACGTTTAAACTTTAGTATACGTAACCATACACCACCAAAAAAGCATAAATAAATAATCCTGCTACTTTGCCTTTCACCAGAAGAGGATCCTAAAAAAAAAAAAAAAAAAAAGCAAATCCACGCAAGAAAACGTTGAAAGGTTGCCACAATCGTTAATTGTTCCAGACAGTCGGATAGTTAAAAGCATTCTGACCTTCTGAGTTGAAGTCCACTGCTGTTTTCTACAGCGGTTCCATTCTACAAAATACATTTTCTCGTTCAATGGAATGCAAGGCTCTACAGCAGCCAGGACGAGGTATGCTACAAAATTCAAGGTGACTTTTTCCTACAGAATATTTTTCTGCTTCCACCGACATATTTAGAAAGAAATGATTTATTCACTTGTATCTGTTTGGTCCAGGAGCTGTTCGTCTCTCAGAAGATTTTTTTTTGAAGATTTCTTCTTCTTTTTAAAAGAAGGACAACGGATAAGATAAGTTTATCAACAGGTTTCAATATGGATCTGAGTCTGTGAATGCACAAAGTAACATTTTTCCAGAACCAGTACAAAAAGAGGCATGATTCAGTGGCAAAAGCCCTCCACTGGAGCCTATGCAAGAAACACCAGCTACCTTGCAGTAATAAGTGGTACGAGCACCAACCTGGAGTGATAGAAAACGATCAGGCAAAGATCCTCTGGGACTATGGTATCAGAACAGATAGGGTGATACGTGCAAATAGACCAGACGTGACGTTGATTGACAAAATCAAGAAGAACGTATCACTCATTGATGTCGCAGTACCATGGGACACCAGAGTTGAAGAGAAAGAAAGAGAAAAACTGATAGGTATCAAGACCTGAAAATAGAAATAAGAAGGATATTGAATGTGCCAATGGAAATTGTACCTATGGTCATAGGGACACTAGGAAGCACGATCCCAAGATCCCTGAAAATGGACCTGGAAAAACTAGTAGATGCTGAAGTAACTC
>NC_061100.1:28296953-28301953 GCF_015104395.2 Macrobrachium nipponense | reverse complement strand
TGATTGTGATATTGTACGGATTCTGTTATTTACTGATACTTTAGCTATGATACTTATATTATTTACTGATACTTTATATATGGAATACATACGTAGCCAAGGATATACCCACTGCACATATAACTAGCGTTTCGAGCAACTTTTTGCCCATTACACATTTCCAGACAATCACCTAGAGCCAAATGAAATGGCCAATTCCAAATGGTTAAAAACAAGGGGAAATTGCCTGGGCAGGGTCCGACGTTCTATTTTGCGCCCATACTTGTTCTCTGCATCCTATGCCATACAAATACGTTTGAGATGAATAAAATCATCCTCAGCACGAGTCCTACGCCAGCAAACGTAGAGTTGAATATCCTCCTTGGTCGTAATTGTCGGAAGTATGTCCCTTTGTAGTCAATTCCAACAGCTGGACCATTCCGCATTAAAAACGAAATTAATGCTGGGATACGAGTGTCGGTCCAGGAAGTCCACGAAATAAGCTTGTTCATTTATGATGGTGCTAATTCCCTTCACATTGTAGGCGGTTGTTACTCAGCTGCAGTCGTCCGCAGCGACGAACGGGTTTTGAAGTTGTAGACGATCTGTCC
Source organism: Macrobrachium nipponense (assembly GCF_015104395.2). NCBI lineage: Eukaryota > Metazoa > Arthropoda > Malacostraca > Decapoda > Palaemonidae > Macrobrachium > Macrobrachium nipponense. The sequence goes on along the minus strand of NC_061100.1, from coordinate 28,301,363 downwards.
GGGCAAGCGATGTGAAACTCTCGTACTGCAAGGTGTAACCAGGTTCCGTTAATCAGCCTGTAAGTGAAATTATACTTGTCATAAGGGCAAGGTAAATTCAGACAACGTCCAAATATGGGAGGGAGAAAGCCGTTAAGGACTAGACTTAACCCACATGAATTCGCTGATATTTTATGGAATTCAAAAGAGTCAGCTGCACAAACAGTTTTATCCATGGCATTATAACAATGTGTGAACCTATCCAGGTCTCTGACGACCGTAAAAATATCCATATTAACAGATATCGAATCCCAAAGAAAATTTGATATTACTGGTAGTAAGTTACTAGACAAAGAGGTGGGAAACGGAGCTATTTGTAAGATTGCCAGGCAACATAAGAGTCAAAGAGAATATTAATCATGATTCTGTAATTCTCTACGCTTACTGAAATTAAGCTGTGATAAAATCCGATCCTATGTGCCTCTAACAAAAGGTTCATATTCAATTTTCTCGCACGCATCCTCTGAGGTTAATTTTTAAAACTTTTAATAGGCAGGAGACGCTACGAAATAACCCACTATGTAACTAATTTCTATATAAACTTTGGGTTTTTCAATAAAGTGTGACATTTATCCATGAATGTGATCTACTTGAATTGTAATATGCTAATGTTGCAAGTAAATATTTCATACCCATGACCTGATACTTCTAAATGTCCATGAGAAGTTTGTGCTAAGCATTCCACTCCAGTTGGCTTGTTTTTGCAAGCACAAGACAACACACAACTACAGATGAAGCCTGTGCAAGCAGATTATTGGGGTTAAAAGGAACAGTGATGATTCAGCAAAACGTGCCAGGCACCTTTAGGACTGATGACATCATCACCTGGCAGGAAACTGCTCTCAGCCAGCTTTAAGAGTTAGTTACTCGCTGTAATAAATACGACTTTAGTACTTTCAAATGATAGCTGTGTATAAATTGGATATTTTTGTTTTGATACTCCACCCACACGAGAAGAATGTCTGAAAAAACAGTACCAAAATTGAACAATATAATATTAGTTTCATGTTGGAAACCTGCAAGATTGTAAAATATATGTAATTACTTTTGTTAAATTAGATATTCCTTATTCAAACTAATGAAAAAGGTTTCCATACAAATTTTATATATATTATTTACCCTGTAAGATCCATATAGGATTATTCACATAGATATACATTTTCACTTCTAGACTTCCTTACTTTAAAATCTCTCTTTTTTTTCATTGACTACGAATATAAACCACTGGGACAGACAGTATGCCAGTAGGTTTTGATATGTGTTTGAACTTTTAGCTTATTTGTCGTTAATATCCCTAGAATACTGAATGGACTACTAAACTTAGGCGTTAAGTTAGAGTTTAAATCTTTACGCATATATATTTGGATATTTTATAAACACTTACTGCATATGGTTACGTTTTGTTTATTGATTTTATTGTGATTCCTTTTCATTATAATTTGTAACCCTTCCAACTTCTTACAAAGTATATTATGTCGACTTACACTTGTATCCATAATACTTTATATTTGATAAATTAGTGGCTGGCTTGAATATGTGGAAAAGTGTTCTAGCGGGTGTACCGTATAAGGCTACTTGCGGTATCATTTCTATAGATACATTATATGAATGATAAAGATATTTAAAACTGCGAGAATCGCTATAATCCAGTTTGGATCCAATATCACGAGTGTAACTCGTAGGACATTGACACTTTCTTATTTATCCGTTCTACCAAACCGATTGACTCTGGGTGATAAAATATGGTATTGATTTTCTTAATGGCAAGGAATTCACACAACGAGTTAAGGAAATTATTATTTATTTACACCACCCGAGTCAGAGATTATCATGTGTTGAATTCCGTGTTTACTGATGTAGCTACTCATAAATATTCCTAGCGCACTTAATTGCGGTGTTTGTCTTATAGTGCTATTAATTCTATATAACATGTCAAGGCAACTATTAACACAAGAGGTGTTTATTTCCTCTGTCAGACTCGTAAACTCTGTTAATAAATCTATGTGTACTCTTTCAAAGGATGGATTTGGCATGGGATAGGCCCCTAAACTGACAGGTGTCTTAGTGTGTCCCTTGTTTTCATGACACATGTTACAATTAGTTATGTGCTTTTTATATCTGTAAGCATTGTAGGCCAGTAAAATATTGATTTGGCTTTCTGTGACATAATAGAGAACCCTGGATGACCATGTAATGGATTGGAATGCAACCAGTTTAGGACAATTGGTATGAAAGAGATTATTACTACTACCTGGTCGTTAGTCACCTGCTGTGTTCTTCGGGTTTTCCTCATCACGGACCTACATATAATATTACATTTGATTACATAATTCTGCTACACATACTTTAAATATACTTTTGCTTTAGGGTTTCCGTTCGAAGCATTTATTGTCTTGCTTAGTTGCTGACCCTTGCTTGTTCAGTTTGTAACAGTTCAGCGCTACAACCCAGGTATTCAATGTTCACGATCTCTTAGGTTAATGAATTTTCTTGCTCAGATACAGTTTTAACAATAGGCACGGATGTTTCTATATCTTTTAGTCCAACTAATGGTTCCTTACAGGATGGTGCGGGATTGCGGGATAATGCGTCAGCTATGATATTTGCTTTCCCAGGTAGATATCCTATCTTGGCTCCAAAGACCTGAATGATCATATGCCACCGAGTTCCTTTGGGACTGTGATTAAAGCCTTTGAAAAACTCGGTAAGGGACTTATGGTCAGTAAGGACTTTAACAGGATAGCTGTAGATTATGAACTCAAAATGTATTAGTGAGTTAACGATACCTAGCCCTTCCTTGCCTATTACTGCATATTTACTTTCAGAGGGCTTTAGTTCATGTGAATAAAAAGATATAGGAAAGAACTGTTTATCCTATTGCTTAAGTAGTACCCCTCCTACCCCTTGGTCTGAGGCGACTTGTTACAAAAAATAAATTCCTTATTTAAATCAGTGAATTTTAAGATAGGTGAGCTGCATAATTCCAGTTTTAAGATATCGAACGCCTGTTGATGCTTTTCAGACCATAATAAGATCTGTTAAAGGAGCTGCTGTGATTGACGAGTTACATGTAAACTTACGATAGTAATACCCACTACAGTGCAAAAGTGCTGTATCCCCCTCTACGTTAATAGGTACCCGGAAAGTTATGAATAGCCGACACCTTACCATGGACTACTTTAAGACCTTGACTAGACACATAAAACCTAAATAAACATGTTCGGTTTTTAAAACTCACATTAGATATTTCACTATGAGATTATTTGTCTTAGTCTCTGTAGCACTAGCTCTAGTTTATGTGAATGTACTTCTAAGGTATTAGAAAAGATTACAAGACCAACCATATAGGCATGTAGGGTATCCCCTAAAAAGTCTCCAAACACTATAATAATAATTCTGGTGAATGTAATTGGGGCGTAACGTAAACCGGAGGCATAGGTAAAAATTGATAATGTCTCCTGAGTGTGCTGAAGGCAGTGTATGAGGTACACTCACATAGCTAATGGTATCTGGTGAAAGCCTCTAAGTAAGTCCAAGCTGGTGAAAAATTTATTCTGACCTAACATAGATAAGATATCGTCGGTACACGGCACTGGAAAACGATCGGAAATCGTTTCCTTGTTTAAGTAACAGAAATCTACTCAGATACGCCAAGTTTGATCTTTTTTAGGCATGATGTTTAAGGGAAAAATTATATGGGCTATTTGATTTCCTAATGACTCCTCTTACTAACATTTTTTCAACTTCATCATTTATCTCTATTTTGAAATTTAATTGGGAGTCTATACGAAGGTACGTATATAGCTTTATGCTTGTCCTTAGACCGTATTTTGTGTTCAATGACATCCGTTTTCCCCCAGAGACCACTCGCTAGTGGAGAAACATCATGATATTCAGATAAAAGATAAAAAAAATTTCTGCTGAATCACCTCTGCTTGAATGACTTTACTGATTTTACTTTAGATAGAGTATAAGAGGGATTCATTTACTACTGGTTGGGCGTGATTAAATTTAGCAACAGTAAAAAATGCAATATTTATAACTTCCATATCCACGATATATATAGCATAGGTTTTGTGGATCACTAGATTGGTATTAGGATGGTTACAGACTTCAATATTAGCTTGTTGCCGTGGGTCAACAGTGTATAGTGCTTTGTTCACAGAAACCGTTATATATTTCAGTGTCGGGAAGGATTAAAATTTTCAGATCCCAGAAAAGTCTTTTTACACGCACTAAGACATTCGAGGGTGCATGCATCTAGAGATTTTGCGTGCAGACTGCGACTGTGGGTATGGGAGATTTCTGTTGGTTCGCTTGAACAATGTCACGATTTATGAGACAAGTGATTGGTTCCTCTGTATAAGTTAT
>NC_061100.1:28279453-28291953 GCF_015104395.2 Macrobrachium nipponense | reverse complement strand
GAAAAAAAAAAAAATTATTATTATCAAGAACAACGCGAAGTCACCACTGAAAACGGGCTCAATTCTGGTGGCCCGCCCAGTTGAGAGTGTTCCTCCGTTGTTCTTGGTCATCAAAGCATTTAAGCTAATGTTCCAACCGCAGCGCTTCTCCACTACGAATTCCCAACTGCCAGAAGCTTTGCCAAGGAGAGGCGGGAAGGTACGTAGGTATACAGGCAAATAATAAAAAAAACCCGTCCACGTCGTTACTGGGGAATGTTTCCAAGAATAACCCTGATGAGATTTTAATTAGAGAAGTTTCTCCCTCTCTCTCTTCGTTCTCTCTCTCTCACTTTCTTGTTCTTTGCGTGGACGTCATGTAGTCGCATTTGATTTTATTGTTCATCTCTCTCTCTCTCTCTCTCTCTCTCCTCTCTCTCTCTCATCTCTCTCTTATTTTCTACGTTTGTACGCCATGTAGTGGTAATCGAATTTACTCTCTCTCTCTCTCTCTCTCTCTCTCTCTCTCTCTCTCTCTCTCTCTCTCTCTCTCTCTCTTTCTTATTTTCTCCGTTTGTACGCCATGTAGTGGCATTCGAATTTGCTTTTCATCTCTCTCTCTCTCTCTCTCTCTCTCTCTCTCTCTCTCTCTCTCTCTCTCTCTCTCTCTTATTTTTCATATATATACGTCATGAGGTGGCATCTGAATTTACTTTTCATCTATCTCTCTCCCTTTATTTATTTATTGATATATTTTTTGGGCATTCTCTGTAACTTACATCCGTGGCTTTAATTTCACATCCCAATCTAATCCAGATTACATCACTAATCCCGATAAACAGAAAACATCTTTTATATAGAATATACAAAAGCAACAGAATTAACTAAAAAAAGTTCTAGACGAGTCATCTTTAACAAACAGTAGTTTCAAATACAATTAGACATTGAAATTTGCAGACAAGGAAGCTCATAACATTGCAGGTAGAGGGTGGGAAATTTAATTAGCGTACATCACGTTTTTACTCATTTTTCTCCTAGCTTATAATTCTCGGTAACAAATTATGCCTTTGCAAAAAGCAGAGCAAAATTTACTTTTATTAGTGAAAACAGGATGATTCTACAATATTACAGAAGTTTCATTATACTCTGTGACGGTTTGAGCTTAAAGATAAGTTAAATATTAGTTCATTTCAAACGTCAGTAAAGAAAGTACATTTTCATTCGCAAAATCAGTTTGCCCTGGATATATCAGCGTGCATAAATATTCCATATTGACTGTCATGCGATTAAATTCCAAATTGAAAATAGAATTGGCTTCTCAAATAGCATTTCATTTCATTCCTAAAGGATTTTCATATTAAATGGTTTTGCAATCGCAGTCTGTCATGCTTGCAAAGATGCAAGGGAATACTCAACCATCGATCAAAAACAATTTATCTAATGTGATGTGAATCTGTAGTAACAATTCTTACTAAAATAATCTATCTAATATGATGAGGATATGTAGTAACAATTCATACATTTTTAGTAACCATTCGATAAGGAACTACTCTACGTTCCTGTGGTGATGTTAAAATAAAAAGATTAACTTAATTTGATAGAGATCTTTAGAATGATATATCTCAGTATCCATTTGGTGAAGAGTTGTTCGAAATTATTATCAACTAACAAATTCCCCTTCGGTTAACAAATATATGAAAATATATTAGTTTGGAGGTAGAGCGAGTTGAATATTAAAGGACATTTGTAGCTTAATGCATGTATATGAATCACGGTGATGTGATAAAAATGCATATATATATATATATATATATATATATATATATATATATATTTATATACGTTTATTTATGTAACAATATAGATATAGATATATATATTATAAGATATTATATATAAATATGTAATATATATATATATAATTATATTTTGTAACTATGTACAATAATATATAGTATATATATATATATATGTATGTTATAATATATTGTAATATATATATATTTTATATATATATATATATATAAGTACAATATATATGTACATTATATATAATATATATATATAGGTTAATATAGTATATATATATATTAATATAATATATATAATAAATATATAGATTATATATATATATATATATATATATTTATGTTATTAATATGTAAAATATATATAGGATAATATACATAGTTATATATATATATATATGTAATAATAATATATATATAACTAATATATATACTAATATAATATAATATATATACAAATAATAATAGATATATATATATGTTAATATATATAAGGATATATATAAATTCGTCATATATTATATATATATATATCTATACTATTATTATATATATGTCAGGATATATGTATATATATATATATATATATATATATAAATATAATATACATATATATATATATATATATTTTTATATATATAGTATATATATGTATATATATATTATATTATATATATATGTAATTATATATATTTTAATATATATATATATATATATACTATACAATATTATATACTATATATATATATATTATATATATATATATATATATACATATATATACATAAATATATATATATATGGATAATATATATGATATATGTATATATATCCTATATATATGATACATAGATATATATATATATATGTATATATATATGACAAATATAATATATGTATATATATATATATATATATATATATATATATATATATACATATATTTATATATATATATCATAGTATGTAACACCATATATATACAACGCATACATACATACGTCATACATACATATATCACGACATTCAAACTGAATTTATTGAACCCTATTAACCTCAGGTTAATTTATAATTACGTTTCCGTGAAATCCACCTGAATAAGTTTACTAGCGGCTGTAAAATATGTGGAGCCGTTTCCCCGCGCATTTTACAGCAGAGTTGTTCAATAATTAATTTAATATGGTATTGCAGCAGTTGCTTTGAAGGTCATGGTTATTGGCGCTGCATAAATATATGGTCTCGAGTTTCGGTTGGTGGTGTCAAGAATCACGAATTTTCACTTCAAACAAAGCTGTTTTTTTATTATTATTATTATTATTATTATTATTATTATTATTATTATTGTTGTTGTTGTTGTTGTTGTAGTAGTTCTTAACTACAACAACAACAACAACAACAATAATAATAATAATAATAATAATAATAATAATAATAATAATAATAATAATATTACTTTTTTTCTATTCAACTGGGTGGTTTTTACTGTGTGGGGTTTCGGGTTGCACCCTGCCTCCTTAGGAATCCATCACTTTTCTCACTGTGTGTGGTGTTTCTGGGAGGATTATCATTATTGTTATTATTATTGTTGTTTTTTTTTATGCTCTTACTACGAGAATATAATAATAATAATAATTCTATTATTATTATTATTATTATTATTATTATTATTATTATTATTATTATTATTTTATTATTATTATTATTATTATTATTATTATTATTATTATTATTATAATTCAGAGGATGAACCCTATTCATATGGAACAAGAAGCCCACCCAAGGGGCCACAGACTTGAAATTCAAGCTTCCAAAGACTATTACAGTATTCATTAGACAAATGATACAGAAGGTAACAGAAAATACACAGACAGACCAGTTATTACAAAATTACATTAGTTAACAAATTGAGAAACAAATAGGTACAATTATTAAACAAATGATTACAGTTTAAGGATGAAAGATCAGTCTCTAGTATGAAAAAGATTAACAGAAGTATAAGTAAAAAGATAGAAAAGTCAAATGAATTATTGCAGTACACTCAGAGTAAATAACCCTGAAACAAATGTGAGTTCAGACGTTTATGAGTGACGGAGGGTAATTAAGTTGGACAGTACCATATCAAGTGATTTAATTAAAAGCTACCTGAATAATTAACAGCCACGTAATTAGCGTCTGAAGTCGGGCGTAAGACTTAGCTTGCTAATGTATGCATTACATGAAATGCGTCTAGTCCATCATTAGAGAGAGAGAGAGAGAGAGAGAGTAAATCTCTCTCTCTCTCTCTCAAATAAAAATTAAAAACTTTTTGCAATTGAGTCGTATCAACTTATGTATATTTTTTAATGCATGAATTGCTATTAACCACCCCACACCCTTCTCTCTCTCTCTCTCTCTCTCTCTCTCTCTCTCTCTCTCTGTCAAAAAAGTCTCTATGCATTTGCATCGTACTGACTTGAGCATATCTTTTTATAAATCTAATTCTATTCAACTGCTCGCTCTCTCTCTCTCTCTCTCTCTCTCTCTCTCTCTCGTACACAGGAAATGCGTGAATTTTATTCCTAAAAAGCCCTCTTGGAAGACTAGATCTAAAAAGATGGCTGCTCATCTTGAATAATGGAGAAAAGAAAACGAGCAGAAAGTTGTGCCCATATTCTGAGGAATCTTCTATTTTAATTTTTTATTTCGTAGATCGTAGATTATTATTATTATTATTATTATTATTATTATTATTATTATTATTATTATTATTATTATTATTATTATTATTATTTTCCTTTTTTTGGTCTATTACAGTCCTCCAATTCGACTGTGTGGTATTTGTAGTGTGGGGTTCCGGGTTGCAGCCTGTCTCCTTAGGAGTCCATCACTTTTCTTACTATGTGCGCCGTTTCTAGGATCACACTCTTCTGCATGAGTCCTGGAGCTACTTCAGCCTCTAGTTTTTCTAGATTCCTTTTCAGGGATCTTGGGATCGTGCCTAGTGTTCCTATGATTATGGGTACAATTTCCATTGGCATATCCCATATCCTTCTTATTTCTATTTTCAGATCTTGATACTTATCCATTTTTTCCCTCTCTTTCTCTTCAACTCTGGTGTCCCATGGTATTGCCATATCAATGAGTGATACTTTCTTCTTGATTTTGTCAATTAACGTCACGTCTGGGCTATTTGCACGTATCACCCTATCTGTTCTGATACCATAGTCCCAGAGGATCTTTGTCTGATGGTTTTCTATCACTCCCTCAGGTTGGTGCTCGTACCACTTATTACTGCAAGGTAGCTGATGTTTCTTGCACAGGCTCCAGTGGAGGGTTTTTGCCACTGAATCATGCCTCTTTTTGTACTGTTTCTGCGCAAGTGCCGGACATTCGCTTGCTGTGTGGATTATGGTTTAATTTTTCGTATTGCACTTCCTACATATGGGAGAGATGTTATTTCCATCTATCATTCTTTGAATATATCTGGTTCATATGGCCTGATCTTGTGCCGCTGTTATCATTCCTTCAGTTTCCTTCTTGAGATCTCCCCTCAGTAGCCATTGCCATATGTCATTGCTGGCTAGTTCTTTAGTCTGTCTCATGTATTGTCCGTGCATTGGTTTGTTGTGCCAGTCCTCTGTTCTGTTTGTCAATCTCCTGTCTTTGTATATTTGTGGGTCTTCGTCTACTTTTATCAGTCTTTCTTCCCATGCATTCTTGAGCCACTCGTCTTCACTGGTTTTCAGATATTGCCCTAGTGCTCTATTCTCGATGTTGACGCAGTCCTCTATGCTTAGTAGTCCTCTCCCACCTTCCTTTCGCGTTATGTATAGTCTGTCCGTATTTGCTCTTGGGTGTAGTGCTTTGTGTATTGTCATATGTTTCCTAGCTTTGTGTTCTATGCTGCGTAGTTCTGCCTACGTCCATTCCACTATTCCTGCGCTGTATCTGATCACTGGCACTGCCCATGTGTTTATGGCTTTTATCATATTTCCGGCGTTGAGTTTTAACTTGAGAATCACCTTGAGTCTCTGCATATATTCTTTCCTGATTTTTTATAACAATGATAATAATAAATCAGGAAAGAATTATTATTATTATTATTATTATTATTATTATTATTATTATTATTATTATTATTATTATTATTATTATTATTATTATCATGAACATACATTCGTAAAGGTCAAGATAAACAATAATGAAATACTAGATAATTTCTTAAAAAAACATTACAAAACACAAATAAAAATGTAAGGAATGAAACTGAATATGGTGAACCTCTGAAAAATAAAAATCACCAAAATTAAGTTGCGGGAAATTTTGGTTCACGGTGAAAACTTTGACATTCCTCAAGTTTTATTCTTACCTGTTGGACCAAGACTACTGCCAAATCTGGAATGATATGAATAATTGTTCTCGCTTCTCTCTCTCTCTCTCTCTCTCTCTCGTGAATACATGAATAACGACATCAGATTCGAATACTGACAAAAACAGAACAGGAGCATGTATGAGCAATGTTTTTGAAAAAATCAATATAAAGTATATTTTTAAGATCAATAAATACTCACGTGTTGGATACTCTTTACACTTCCCTCTGTGTTGTCAAGGGCAAAGTTAAAGTTCAAGTATCTCTTTATATATATTTATTATATATATAAAAATATATATTTATATATATATATATATATATATAATATATATATACATACGTATATATATTCATACGCACACACACACACACACACACACACATATATATATATATATATATATATATATATATATATATATTGTGACGAAATGCCAAGTATCTGGTTACTACACTTACCATTCATTAATTGTTACCTCACAACAGCCAGACACCTGAACCCTCATCACAGGTACTAAACGACTGAATACTCTAAAGGCAACAGTGATCCCTTAACAACTTACCAGTATTGCAGAAAATCAGACGAAGTTCATCAAAACAGGTGTGAGGTAATCTTGTAAGTAATTGAATTAATCAAAGGGCATCACTCCATCAACAACTTTAAAAGTCCAAGCATTTCCCTGATTTCAGAAGTCTAAGTACTTCCATGGTTCTAAGTCACTTAAAGTAAATTGAAGGAAAACTGATCAATTACCACTTTATGTTTCTACCTAACATAAATATAATCAATATACTGGTTTAAATGAAAACACTTATAAAAATTTTAAATACAAAACTCTATTATTAAACTCAAAATTATAAGTGAAATTCACAATATCAGGGAAAATTACTGTTACTTGAAAACAAAGTAAAGTTCAATTAATTCTTGAATCAATTAAGTAAAATTAAATCAAAATTAAATGATCACAAAATTCAAGAAAATTAATTCAATCAAAATTCAAAAGTGTTAGGCAATAATTGAAATTTGGAAATTAATTCACAAGTGCTAAACAACAATAAAACTTGAAAAGAATTCTAAGTGCAAATTAATTCACAAGTGTCAAATTCAATTAAATGTGCAATGATTACATAATGAAAATAACTAAGTTAATTAAATTGTGAATGCAAATGAAAACACAGAAAAATGTGGAAAATACCAAAATTGCAAAAAGAATTAATCACACAGAATATAAAATAAAAACACACACTTCAATAAGAAAATGAATAAATGCACAAAACATAAAAATCACTTCAAATGAAACAAACACAAAACACAAAAATTTGCAATGTGTAAAAATGTAAATAGTTTCTCTCAAACCATTGTAACTATTAGTTATTAGTTCTCTAAACCATCGAAACCAATAGTTATTAGTTTCTTACCAAACCATCATAACCATTAGATATTAGTTGCAACTAATAAAAATATAACACACTTTACCTTCTTGGTATACCAATTTTCTTTCTTTGCTGCAGCTTGTTTCACACTCACAAAGAACAGGCGCCCATTACACACAATGTTTGTTCAGATTCCACAAAAACACTAAATAATACTAAATAAACTCTAAGAAATATCAAATCCGAAATCTAAAAGTTACGAGTAACCATTCAGTAAGTATGAAATCGTTATGTTAATATAATCTCAAGTATGTCGTGGGAGAGAGAGAGAGAGAGAGAGAGAGAGAGAGAGAAGAGAGATGTCTGAACGCTATGCGGTTCTAAGATGTAATGAAATTCCCTTCCTTACCGAAGCTGGACAGTGGAGATGACACAAAACGTTTTGGGCAATAATTCTTTCTAGAAGCTTCGAAAAGTGACGCAACTTCACAGACAAACTGTGAAACTTGCACGTGGTTTTGGCAAAGACGTACGCGTATCAGACAAATCTGCTCAACAAAGACACGACTTGGTCGAAACAGACTCGAGCAAAAGTCCCTATCAGACGTGATGACAGAATTCCCAAAACACAGCGAAGACCTTCAGGTCTCTTATCGCAGGGCGTTGACATAATAGGGAAACAATCCTAGTTTTGAATGGACAAAGTTAATCTCTCTCTCTTTTCATACTACGTTATATACTCTTTTACAATATGTTATGCGAAATCTGAACACAAATTTTAAACATCCTAATTCTAAGCTAGCTAGTAATCTGAAAAATGTTGCACAATTTTATACATAACATTTTATACAGTCAAAGAGGGGATATATGCGTTTTAGTAGTAGCCACAGTCGCCTCTTAAACTCTTGAATCCTTCAGTCTTTGGAAACACCCGTCACAACAAAGCCCAGATCGAAATGAAAAACGAAACGAAGATGTTCATTTGCCCGGCAGCTGAGATTCAGTCTTGCCTCCTGGGTATCAGAACGAGGCCAAGGCACCGAAATATATTCCACAGAAACAATCCTCTGAGGCCTTGATTTAAAATGACTCATTAAAATTACGAAAACGACACCACGAAAGCGAGATGAGAAACCCCATTAACACGGAGGCAAAAATAAAATTTAAAAAAAACCAGAGGAAGAGCACTTTTCATTTCCATAAGTGCGACCGAAAACGCTATGCCAGTTTTCTTTCCAATTTGCAAGGTATCTTCGCCTACTGAGTTTGGACTCGGTTGCAAAAGGAAGGATTCTCAAATCTTTGACTTTATATTTTTGTTATGTGGTTCTTAATTACTGGAAGGTGAAAGCAGCGATGGAATGAAAGTAGATTGTTCTTATAAGCGAGTTAAAGATACAGGAATTTTAGGATAGGATATTTATGATTTATTTATTAGAATGAACATGTAAAAAATAATAATGTGCATGTTAAACAGTACAGAACAATTATTTCTTTAAAAATATAGCGTATTTATTTTAATTTTCAGTGGTGAAACAACGCACTACTTGACCCTAGATTTTAGCACGCGCCTCGTGTAAGCTAGAGGTAGGATCACGCCTTGGTTAAGAAAAGCGTGTTTCACGTTGAGTTAGAGATACAGGAATTTTAGGATAGGATATCTATGATTTATTTATTAGAATGAAATTGTAAAAAATGAATAATGTTCATGTCAAACAGTACAGAACAATTTTTTTATTTACATATAGCGTATTTATTTTAGTTTTTGTTGGTGAAACAACGCGCCATTTGACCATAAATTTTTGCATGTGCCTCATGTAAGCTAGAAGTTGGATCACACCTTGTTTAAAAATAATGTGTTTTGCGTTGAGTTATAGAAACAGGAATTTTTTCATAGGATATCTATGATTTATTTATTAGAATGAAAATGTAAAAAGGAATCGTGTGTGTTGAACAGTATACAAAACAATTATTTCTAAAAAAAAAATAGCGTATTTATTTTCCTTTTCATTGGTGCAACAACGAGCTATTTGACCCTAGATTTTTGCATGCGCTCGAGTAAGCTAAAATTCGAATCACGCCTTGTTTAAGATCTGCTGGAACGCCCACCAATGAGCCCATCCATACTCCCTTCCCACTTTCGGGGTGATTGTAAGAAGCGAAGGAGGTCTGGTGGAGGTGGATTTGCTGGGGATTTTAGAAATCTCCTGTTCATAGTCTGGGATGTTCTGGTACTCAGATTAAGGTGGATTCTTTGGGTGGAGTCTTGCCTTTTTGCATTTCTCGGTGAGGTAGAGTTCTTTTTTGTTTTATTTTTGTTTCTTGGTAGTTTAGGGATGGTATCTAAAGGTGGGATAATTATTTTGTGTTGATATATATATACGTAAGAAGCATTTGCTCTGTTTAATTCAACAGCATACGATTACCATAGTGCAATAAAAAGGTGGCTAATCTATGAAACAACAACTTCCATACAGGCCGAACAGACTCAAAGGAAGAAAGCATAGGAGCCTAAAAATATATACGACATTGAAACCCAATAATAATTAAACCGAATGATGAGAATTTTAATGAAAACATTAAATCAGTGTACATTGTGAATGCTATATGAAAGAGATTATCGCTGGTAAAATGGTAACTTGTTACAGTAATATTTTGCTCCTCAAGTTCCTCATTGGATGAGTGGGTTGCATACTCGCCTATCAATCTGGTAGCCTGAATTCGCGCCCCGCTTCTGCCAATGCGGAACCAAAGGAATTTATTTATGGTGATTAGAAATCCGACCTCCAATTCACTAGGGGCGTGTGCTAAAATCTATGGTCAAATAGCACATTGTTTCACCAACGAAAATTAAAATAAATACGCTGTATTTTATTACAAATAATTTTTCTATACTGTTTATCATGCACATTATTTACTTTTTACATTTTCATTTTAATACATAAATCATAAATTTCCTATCCTAAAATTCATGTATCTTTAATGCAACGTAAAACACCTATTTCAGATCTTATCAGGCTTTCCTAACACCTCACCCCAACAAGAACAACAACAAAGAAGTTTGCAGACTTACTCCCAGAGTAAGCGACAAGCAAACGAAGGAAAATATATTCTGTAATGATAACCTCAGCAAGGTCATGATTGCAAACATTTCCCTAGTAAGTGGGCAGTTAGGTTTTGTATATGTTCTGCACCTTCTCTCTCGAAAAGCCTCTGAGGAGGGAGAAGGAATGAATGAACATTCAGCTTAAATGAGTCTGCCAAAAAGAGGTCGTTTGTGGTGAGCCAAGTTTACAATTATTAAAAGAATGATCTTATGCAAATGGAAGTATCCATTTTCAATCTTTGATTTATTTTAATGATTTCGTTACGTGATATTGTGTAAAGTAACAATATCGAAAGCAAAATCTAGATAAGCAATGTATATAGAGGAAATATAAAAACAATAATCGTAATAATAATAAGAAATTATCTGTTTTATATACACATTGGCATTCTATAACCCCTCATCCGTCGAGAGGCGTGCTATCATCTCCTACTTGAACATCAATTTCCCAAGCTTAAAATGCTCCGTTCTGTAAACTTTCTTCTTTTCACAGAGTCCCAATGTCTCTAGAATAGTAAATACTAAACTATTTCAAAATTTATAAAACATTCGCTCACCATTTCACTCGCCAAAATAGGGAATGAAGAGAGGGATTGCTTCCTTTGTACAGGAAGTGCTAATAAAATAAATACAAAAAAGCTTTTTGAATTATATTCCTAATTTAGATAGGGGAACGTCTAACCTTATTCTGCGTACAGTAATTATTATTATTATTATTATTATTATTATTATTATTATTATTATTATTATTATTATTATTATTATTATTATTATTATTCAGAAGATGAGCCCTATTGATATGGAACAATCTCACATGGGCCACTCACTTGAAATTCAAGCTTCCAAAGAATATGGTGTTCATTAGAAATAAGTAACAGAAAGTAATGGGAAATATAGAAAGAAGAGACTTCACTTCTGAAAAAGTAAAAAAGACAAAAAGTTAACAAATTAATAAATAAATAGATAAAAATGTAGGTAAAATATTAAATCCCAAGTTCATCCTGTTAAGATTGTTGTACCTAATATATTACAAACCAACTTATGACTAGTATTAATAACACGTCTGATATGTCGTTTAATGAAATTTCAAACATCGCAGTTCCCACATATATGCAAATACAACAGCCATATACCTACCGAACTATTAAATTGTAGATTAGATAAACTAGTTTGGATTATGTTTTCCATTTAAAGTTTGATTCCGAATGTGTAAACTTGAATGGCTCAACGGTATGCCACCATGTATCGAGTTTAAACACACCAAGTTGTAGATAAATATAAGCAAAAAAAAATTGATTTATTCAGTTTAATAAATGTTTTTGGACTTTGTATGGCTAAGCTTCCGTATCCCTTTAGTTTAAATCTATGGTTTTAGTCCGTGATCGCGTAATCTCGGATTATCCTGGATTATCTCTGATTTTTACGCTTTTGACAATTAACCATCTGGTATTCTTGATCTTTTTGTTTACCTTGTAACCTTCTTTCCAACTCTTTTTCATTTGCACCCTAACGATGTCTGATTAAAAGACGAAAGCGCTTTGTACGGATTTCCGCCTATCATTTTCCTGTGGTATTCGCTTATATTTTGTATTTGACCGATATTCTCTAGAAAAAATATGGTATGTCTTTCACATCAGACTTTTGCAGTAATTTATGCTCGACCCCCAATTTAAATTTCAGAGTCTAGTTTATATTATCCCTTTCAAACAAAAAATTTAACGAAATTCTCTCCAACATGGACATGCTGATGTCATGCATATGCAATTAAGTCTACCTCTTGTTGTTTTTACTAAATGTCAAAATATGAGATTTTACCGCGTTATTTTCTCGACCAGTAGTTAATCATGCAATGGAATTTTCATAATAACAATACGTAGTTTAT
>NC_061100.1:28231953-28266953 GCF_015104395.2 Macrobrachium nipponense | reverse complement strand
AAAAGGAGTCTCTAGTCGGCTCCAGTGAGAAGATAATGTTTATACTAAACAAGGTGTGATCCGACCTCCAGTTTTTCCCTGGGTGTGTGCTAAAATCTACGGTCAAATAGCGCGTTGTTTCACCACCGAAAATTAAAATAAATACGCTATAAGTAGGAATAATTGTTTTGTGCTGTTTCACATGCACATTATATATTTTTTACATTTTCATTCTAATAAATAAATCATAAATATCCTATCCTAAAATTCCTGTAAATTAAATCAACGCAAAACATCTTTTTCAGATCTTTTTAGGCTTCCCTTCCCCCTCCTCCCAACAACAGCAACAACAACAAAGTAGTTTGTAGGCTAACTCCCGAGTAAGAGAAAATGACAAGCAAATACCTCATAAAGTAATCATAATATAAAGATACTGAAAGAAAGTATTTATATGATCAGGAGAGTGAATTAACTTCTCAGACTTCATAAAGGTTACTTCCTCTGTCATGATCTAGCAAGTAAAATTAAATTTCTTATCAGGCCAATTTTGCAAAAAAAAAAAAAAAAAAGAAAGCTAAATTAAGAAAAAATCAGTTGAGCAAAGCGGTTTACATGTCGCTTTCGGAAGTTGCCAACTTGTCCTATTTTTCCAGTTAAATTTTAAGACGTCAGTATTTGTTTACTTATGATTACTCTGCTTAAGTATCAAGTTGACATGGCATAATAAATTGTCGCCTTAGAGTTTAAGAAATTCAGAGCAGACCTATCGTGAAGTCAGGTTGAAATTGGCTTCAAACATAACATACTATGAAATCAATAACGCCACTAACGTACCATTCAGTTATAACTTTACAAAACAGTCAGTTACTATAAGTTACTGCACCTGTAGACTAAAAAGGCCAAATTTTTCAAGGATGGGATTAGCCTGTCTGAGTAGCTTCGAAATAGTGTCTATTACTGACTAGATTTCTAAATATTTCCGGCAAGTTCCTATCCAGCTACGGTGAATACACCGCGCTAATTAGATAGCTGGAGAAAAAAAAACCTTCTATTGAGAACTGTCTTTTACAGATATAAACACTCAACATAATCGTCACTTTCCTAATTGGATGCTTATATCAGGTATTTCAATTTACCTGGTATTATTATAATTTGGGGGGGCGGTTGTGGGGTTTGGTCTATCATAGTTATTCGATCCAACTGGGTGGTTTGCTTACAGTGTGGGGGGTTCTGGGTTGCATCCTGCCTCCTTAGGAGTCCATTGCTATTCTCACTATATGCGTTGTTATTATTATTATTATTTCGGAAGAAGACTCTTGTAGACATGTTTTGTTAAAAATGATAGCTGCTTCAGCACTATTAATCTTGCAGAGAGTCTTCTCTATTTTTCTGATGACGGCTTTCTCGTTGTTGTTTAGACTGGCGAGCAACGCACCAAAGGGCATAGTAAAATTCGGCTGAGTCATTTTGTTCATTATTCCTTATACATTTCTCTCTCTCTCTCTCTCTCTCTCTCTCTCTCTCTCTCTCTCTCTCTCAAGTAGTGTCATTTTGCTTGGTGAGACGTACCCGTGCACAATCTGATTAATCAACAGATATCACACGTTTAACATACGTCTAGAAATCGGAAAAATATCTAGAAATGTTCGTGAACTGTCGGTGATAAGATTAGTGTGAAAATAGTAGGATAAAGCGTCTACTAAGTTAGTTTATCGAGTGAAATATTGTAAATCAGATCAAGATGGCAGTAATTTCCAACTGTGGAAAAAAATCGCGAAATCTTGCGTGTCTAGCAGATATGCAATATGATGAGCTAGCAGGAAGGGAGCTGGCATTTCTCGTCTATGAGATCAATAACAGCCCTAATCAAAAAGTTACAAAAGCATTCATAGACATATTAGTAGGATATGATCCTTCCAACTGGAACAAATCAACAGAAAACATCTTCAAAATAATTGAAGGAGTTCCAAATAAAATCCAAGTGGTCAAGAGACTCATAAAGAAAATTTACATCAATCAACATATTCCGACAAAGAAAATGAATAAGGTGAACATTGTGAATATACTAATTGATGCAATAGGAAAAAGAATGTCAAAAGCATGCAAACTGTGTAAGGTGTGGTATAGCATAGTTAATCCACAAAACCTGATCAGAAAATGTTCTGCATGCAACATTCTAACGCATCCTCAATGTGCTGAAGTAATGCAAAATATGAGTAAGGATACCAGAGTATTTTACTCAACATGTCTATCATGGATAGACAATACTATTAAATCAAGACTTAATGTGCAAATAGTAGAGGATGAAGAAGAAGAGGAAGAGGAAGAAGAAGAGGAAAATGGAAGAGAAGAAAACAAAACTGAAATGACAGAAAAAAATAAGGAAAACAAAGAACAAGACAAGAGTATGGAGGCAGAGATACTCATTGATACTACATATGAGGCAATCAAGCAGCCTTCATATGAAGAAATAAATTACGACATGACAACACAAAATAAAATCCTGAAGAGGTTTTACCCAGATCTGCACACTGATGGGAAAGATGAAAAAATGGACAAGAAAGACAAAGTCGGCACCCTTTTGAAAAGAGGGAATTGCAGATTCGGTGAAAGATGCTACTACAAACATCCCAAGGTATGTCACAACTATGAAATCTATGGTAAATGTGCATACCTAGACAGCTATGAGGATGATTGCAGAGATCTACATCCAAAAATATGTAAAAACCTAAATGAAGGAAAATTATGTAAGTTCGACAAAAAATGTAAATATATGCACCCTGTAGCTATGAATCAAAATCAATTAAATAATCAATTAAATAATAAAATCCAAAATAGAAAGGAAACAAATAAAGAGGAACAAAGAACTTGAGGTGAAGGAAAAAAACAAGCCATCACTGCAATATGGAGTGTCAGCAAAGAATTTCCAAGTATCAGCTCCAAGATACTACAGCGCAAGAGATAAATACTGTATGTACGATGCTAAGGGATGTTGCAGATACGGAGAAAATTGCAGATTCAGACACAAAATGAATAATCATGATGAATGAAGATCAGATATTTTGGAAAAGTTGGATTTTTTAAAGTCAGAATTCCTGGAAATGAAGGAAAGAACAACATACCAGATCAGGAAAGAGACAAGGGAAAATCCTTATAATTACCCATATTAAATGAAGGAGATAACATGCAAACCATCACAGTGATGAATGCGCAGGGTTTAGTTACGAGTAACTCAAAAAGAAAAATAGAGTACTTAGAAGAACTAACCCAAATTGAAAAGAAAATAGATAAAATGAATATAAGTGAAACCTGGTATTCCCAAGAGACTGGTAATGATGATCAAATAAAAGGGTTCCAAACTTATAGATCAGATAGAAAAAATAGGAATCAAGGGGGAAACGAGATATATGGGAAAGACAAAACACAAGGAAAAATATATGAGAAATATAGTAACTCAGAATGTGAACTAATAGCGGTAGATTTTGAATCTGAAAAATTAATGAACATAGTAATATATAGACTCCCTAATACTATAGAGTTTGACAAAATAATAGAAAAATGTGATGATATATGTAGAAATCACAAGGACTGGACTATACATACACACACACACACACACACACACACACACACACACACATATATATATAATATATATATTATATATATATATATATTATATATATACACATTTTATGTATCTATGTATATATATCATGTATATATATGTATAAATATATATATATATATATATATATATATATGATATATGTCAAGCTTTATTGCATAGATGGAAATATATTAGGCGCTTGTTACCTAACACTTTGGCTAGACTGGTATTAAGTAAAAAGAATTATAAAAATTATCAATTTATTAACAATAAATAAAATAACTTTATAACAGTAAGTGAGTGATACTAGGTTGGAATTGTGGGTACACTCTTGAAATTATCTAGATGGCTGAAGATGGTACGTAGTGGTTTAGAATGTGGTATATTCTTGAAATTGTCTAGATGGCTGAAGATGGTACGTAGTGGTTTATTTGCATAGATGGAAATATATTAGGCGCTTGTTACCTAACACTTTGGCTAGACTGGTATTAAGTAAAAAGAATTATAAAAATTATCAATTTATTAACAATAAATAGAATAACTTATAACAGTAATAGTGATACGTAGGTTGGAATGTGGGTACACTCTTGAAATTATCTAGATGGCTGAAGATGGTACGTAGTGGTTTAGAATGTGGGTACATTCTTGAAATTGTCTAGATGGCTGAAGATGGTAGATCCATGATGACAGATCTTGCACCAGGTAAGTAAAATGGTACATCCTACCGGTCATACAAGTTAAGACAAGATGTCAAACAGACAAGACACCATAAGGCAAGATAATGTTAAGCAAGGCAAGGCAAGGTAAGGTAGAGTGTCTGCAAAATAAATACACAAACAATAGCTTAGAACAAAAGGTCACTGTTAACATATCACTATTAAACCATGATAGCTTTACATAATAATTATTTACATAAAACATAAGGTATACAACAAAGAGCAAATAACTTCTTACCATGTGAAAGGTTGCGAGGTTCGTAAGGTTAGTGGCTATCACTCCTTGGAATTGTAAATCAGAAAATTAAACAATAGGTAATACCAAGGCCTACCTAATAACGAACAGAACAACCAATGCCATCTATTAAAGCGAATGCAAACAGCACCCAAGGATGATAGAATGGACAACCAACGCCATCTATTGGATGAAAATACAACCAACACTCAGATTCTAGTTTTAAGAAAGGAAATACCTGACAAACCCCCATACCAAGAAAAACTAGAATCTCTAAATAAAACTAAAATCTTTCAAAATATTATATATGTTAACGGGATATTAATCTCGTTATTTATTTGGTAAACGTGGAACACCGTGCGTCAGGTAACCCGACACACAATCTCTCTCTCTCTCTCTCTCTCTCTCTCTCTCTCTCTCTCTCTCTCCAAGCGACCAACGGCTCGCGACCCCTCTCTCTCTCTCTCTCTGTCTCTCGGCAACTCCTCTCTTTCTTCAACCTCTTTGTCTCCATTCTGTCAGGTAATCAATATGAGAGGCAAAGTTATATAAAAAATAACTATTTATTTAACAATGGAAAGATAATAAATCAAGTCTTACTGACTAACTTAACTCAGTTAACCCCCCACACCATTAAAAATCTAAAACAGTAATTTGTCACACCAATTGTCTCTCCCATCTGGGACTCTCTGTCCCTCTAGGACTCCCAGTCCCCCTTTGCCAGAATCGTCTGTTTCAAAGACATGAGAAACACACTCGTTAGCACACATAAGTTTAAAGACAAAGTTAAAGATTAAATATTCTTACTATGTAACAAGCCATTCCTTTGGCTAAAGTAATTCAACTTGGCTAAAGTAATTCAAAACTCACCCATTGCAGCCGGAATATCTCACTCACTGATAAATAAAAATACTTTGGCATCCGCCATCGTGGCTTTGCCTTCCTCCCACGAATTCTCTGTGCAAGTCTTCCCATAGACTTGGCTAGTGATACATTATCAAAGGAAGAGGCGCACATGCACATACAAATGCACACTTCGTTAATGCCCCATATTACTGGCTACAACCAGTTTCCCAAAGGCACTTTGAACAAGAGCCCATGAACTGACGAACATTGACTCGCCTAACTATGCACTTTTTGAATCACACCATCACAGCAATCATTTATCAGTTTTTCTCGGGTCGTTGCTTCGGCTCTGTTCTCTGCATTCGAAAAAGGTCACAACGAACATATTGGCAATATATCATTAATTATAATCCCTATGACTCACATAGCTCGGCCACGCTAAATTGCTAGCTCCTGCCTAGCAAATGGTCGAACAAAATAGCTTATATAAAACATTGGCCGGCTTAAAATAAAATATAAGTAATAACTGCACGTCTCTGGCAGTACAAAGTAAAGTCTATCACACTTCATCTCAAATATCACTGAATTTTCTCTCATTTTGGATTCTTGAATATCCCTCCTTGTCTGCAACTTCCAGAACAGACTGTAGTGCACTGTAGGAAGACGGAATGCCTCCCTCATTGTAGACAACTTCTAACGGCTTCTGCAGATCCCCAGAAACGCTGTAGAAACTCTCGTAATCACCCTGGATAAACGACAGCACCCTCTCTGCACGGCTGGTGGATGTCTTGCTAGCGTTGGGGAACGACTTTTATGGTGTGTTAGTATGTCAGTCAAGTCATCGGTCAATCAAAAAAGAATTAACCCCAGACATACTACTTCTATCAAACAATGATCTCAAAAATTCAGAAATACTAACTGAGCATCTCCCAATTAACTCCATTTAATATGACCACTAAATCATAAGTCATTATCATAACTCACAAAGGAAAAAAAATATCAAGTTCTCTAACTCAATTTTCCAAACTCACATCAGCACACACAATCCAAAAATTCACAGTAACTCCACAGACTTCTGCACTCACATTCCAAACTCGAATGTTCTCGTAAGTAAAAAAAAACAAGAAAAAAGTCAATGAGCCCAAGGAAAAAAAAAATCATGTAACAAGCCTAGACCCAAAAAAATGTTCTCTCGAGCTCTGATATTACAGCAACTCACAAAATCAGCAATAATATCCAATGTTTTAATAACAAAAAACCCTTTACTGCTCATATTATTAATTACAATGAGACTTAATGTCAAACTCCCATTTATATTAATAACAACCCCCGATATATTACATCTCCCGTCCAAAAAGAAATGCTATTTAAAGCTAAATCCCCAATTACATCTCTCATAGGAAAAGGAAGAAAATTAAAAAAAGGATAATCACAAGTAAACTTCCCCCGTCACAAAACACACAACGTATGCATAATATACATAACCCCACGTTTTTTCCCCAAGAAATGCCCCATGTATAGCTACGGAATTTCTCAACATCGCAACTTTCATCGACCGACACGGCCAGAAAGCAAACTCTCACACATGCGCTTTCGTGAAATGCTATTGTCAACATTTCCAGATATTGCAAAACTCTGAGCAATCACCACTAAAGGAAAAGGAACCAGCACAGCGCTTGTCAGCAGAAAATCCACCTGCGGACACGTATGCTCGACTGCAGCATACAAAAAATGTCCAGTTAGACTCGCAAGTTTGGAAACTCATGATTCTATAGAAAAAGGTCTATATTGACACAAAGTAAGCACATTTCACTTAATTAACTCCAGGATATGACTAATGTGTTCAAAAATTTGTCTCAAAGACGTACTTCTTCACTGGACAAAACTGGCCCACTTTATGTTAAACTTATCACCCATCCGGGATAAAAAAACTTACGATAAACTCGTAATGCAGCAATTATATGCCTCTAAAAATAACACACTTGTGAACATAAAAAATGCACAACATCTCCATAGGACTACAATGTAGTAATGCCCCTTGCCTCCAAATAGTCACAAAACCAAAAAGAAAGAACCACAGAAATCTTCTCTTGGCTCAAAAAAACTCCATAACCACAAAAAAGGGTCACCCACCAAAGATTAATTCCACCTTCATATATTTTACCATATTAATAATAAAACCACTCCGGTGATAAAAATATTTCCTCCATTTGGTTAATGACCACCCCCCACAACATATTCCCTCTTATTTCTCCGATAGCCACATGTTAATAAAAAATACCACTCCAGGAATAAAAAATATTCACCTCTATTTCGGCAAATAAAAATACTTACCTCTATATCACCAATAACTCCATGTGGAATAAAACAAGGCTCCAGAAAATATATCTCCAAGCGGGAATATCAAAATTGAAATCCCATCTCCAAAAAAATGTGCACTCAAAGCATCTAGCTCACACACTCACAAATATTGCCCCATATATCTCCAAAAATGTGTCTCCATTTGCAACAAAGATGGCTGCAAAATAATTGAACTAAACATAGCTCTCACCACATAGGCAAATATCAAATGGCCAAAAATATACCTCCAATATATTATATCTCAAACTATAACTAAAAAATTATATACCTCCAATTATATCTCCAAAATAATATATCTCCAATTCTCCAAAGAATAACTCAATGTTATAGTCAAAACTATAAAACTCTCTGTTAAGCATAACTGCTGAAAAAGGGCAAAAACTCGGCAAATAAAAACTGTCGAGGAAATTCTAGAAAAAATCACCAATGTGCCACAACTCATTATAATAAAACTCCAAATTCAAGGTGTCTTAGCAAAGACTTCTCCATATGCACTACGACATAGGCCATTAGAAAACTTAACCAAGTTTCCTATCTCTGGCAAAGTTGTCACAAATACAACAAAGGTATTGTGCAAGAAAACTCACAATTTCTGGAACACAAATATCCGGAGAAAAAAAATGTAGTGCCATTACGTATGCATTAAAAAAAATGCAAAAATTCTCCCATATATTTCTCTGCAGCATCAAATAGCTGAAAAATCAAACACGTTCCCGAATAACGACTCTAAGTCACGAACTGAGACAAAAAAAATATTCACACCAACTGGAGAGAAAAAATAAATTCAAATTCACCCTTGATAAAAAAACTTGTGTCAGCGATGGCTAACTTCCAAAAAAAGGAGAAAAGAAAAATCAACGGCATTGTTAACTATCTCCCGTAACTCATGTATGTCAAGCAATTATCTGCTGAACTCATAAAAAAAGGAAAAACAAAAATAATTGTGTTGTTAGTTCCTCCCAAATTCAAAAAAAGATTTCACCACCCTTGATAGCATTACAGCACCCACGTTTTAGTATAAAAAAAATCAGTATCAGAAGTATCATTATCAGCAAAACCACCAAAATTGCTATCATCAAAATCACCAGCATTAGCATAAAAAAACATGACCAATGTTAATGCTTGTCCATTCACCAAAAGTTCAGCACAAAATACTCCAAGATTCAGTCAGATTCATCAAGATTCAGCAAAACTCATCACTCTCGAATGACTGAAATATTCTCCAAAGTTACTAAAAATCAACAAATAATTAACCCCAAGATTCTCCCAATAATTCACTGTAATAATTCTCCATGACATAATTGTCTGTAACAATAATAAAATAATCTCCCATGAAATATCTCAAATCTCTCGTAAAACAAGTCAAGTAATGATAGTTCTACTTAAGCAACCCTCCCGTAAAATTTCAAGTAATAATATTTATTAATAAAAATAACAATAATTCTCCATAGTAATAAATTCATTGCAAAGATCTCATGTAAGGGTGTAATTCAAACAGCATACACCAGTATTGCCAAACCCCCAGTATACATCACCATTGCCACACCCAAAATCAACACCAGATGCAACACCACTCATCGGCATTTTAAAGTAATCCCTCCAACACAATAAAAAAAAAAATAATCTCTGTGTCACCATTATATTTGTGTCTTCCAAAGCATAGGAAAATATACACCACATCCCATGCATTTCAGTTCTCTTTTCTCTTCCTTTAAGAGAAAGAAAATCTCTTTTCATTTCCTTTCCTCTTCATCCAAGAGAAAGAAAATCTTTTTTCTAAGAAAAACTCTACGGGCATCTCAAGTCATCAACTAATCAATCAGCTGATGTCTTGGCATTGGAAAATCATTTTCGAGGGCAAATTCGTCTCTCAACACCCCGACAAAGAAAAAAAAAGGAAGGAGTTCACCCACACTGAGAAAAAAAAGTTTCACCCTCCACCGGGCGTTGAAACACCCCCCAGTCAAGCGATAGAACACCCCCCCTTGAACAGTGTCTGAGTACCCCCCCAAGGTATATACCAGTACCCTCCCGGTAAGCAATGCCCTTTTGCATTCGTTAGCAGAAATTTGCTGAGCCCGCAAGAATGGGTGGGCGCTCTGTCTCCAAGCCAAATATGCAATCCAAGCACAGTTCGCATGCATGAAAAACACTTTATACACCCTTATATGTTAAACAAAGACGAATGCGTCTATTCTAAACACACCAATAAAGAAAACACGTCACTTTCTGCTACTATGGGGAAAAAAATTTGACTTCTTAAACCAGTCCCATTACACTGAAAAAACCCTCCCCCAAGATCCCAAAATGATCTGTAACACTCACCACTTCATAATGAGAACAAAAAACCTGGAATTTGCGCAGGACACTCTAATAACACACGCACGGGCATCTCGGGATGCACTCGATATCATTCACACACAAACCAGACTGAGTCCTCATCTCAGCAGGCAGCCAGGCACCTCGCGACGGGTGAATTTTGCTGACCCTAGTTCAACTGTCTTCGCTCAGTACTACAGTTAACGGACAGATATTTTCATTATCTCTCACTTAGTAACTGAAATCTTAACAATTTAATAACTTTCCACAATCCCACAAGGCTTAGCTGTTCGAAAACTATCACTAAGCCATAACCCCTCTATGTTTAACTGGTCACCTGTCTCTTCATTAGCGTACCTAGGCATAAAAAAAACCTCTTATACCCGCTCGCCACCACCTTTTATCGCTGCCACCACCTGTTAACGGGATATTAATCTCGTTATTTATTTGGTAAAAGAGGAACTCCGAGCGTCAGGCAACCCGACACACAATCTCTCTCTCTCTCTCTCTCTCCAAGAGACCAACGGCTTGCGACCCCTCTCTCTCTCTCTCTGTGTCTCTCGGCAACTCCTCTCTCTCTCCACCTCTTTCTCTCCATTCTGTCAGGTAATAAAAATGAGAGGCAAAGTTATATAAAAAATAACTATTTATTTAACAATGGAAAGATAATAAATCAAGTCTTACTGACTAACTTAACTCAGTTAACCCCACAACATTAAAATGTCTAAAACAGTAATTTGTCACACCAATTGTCTCTCCCATCTGGGACTCTCTGTCCCTCTAGGACTCCCAGTCCCCCTTTGCCAGAATCGTCTGTTTCAAAGACACGAGAAACACACTCGTTAGACACATAAGTTTAAAGACAAAGTTAAAGATTAAATATTCTTACTATGTAACAAGCCATTCCTTTGGCTAAAGTAATTCAACTCGGCTAAAGTAATTCAAAACTCACCCATTGCAGCCGGAATATCTCACTCACTGATAAATAAAAACACTTTGGCATCCGCCATCATGGATTTGCCTTCCTCCCACGAATTCTCTGTGCAAGACTTCCCATAGACTTGGCTAGTGATAAATTATCAAAGGAAGAGGTGCACATGCACATATGAATGCACACTTCGTTAACGCCCCTTATTACTGGCTACAACCAGTTTCCCAAAGGCACTTTGAACAAGAGCCCATGAACTGACGAACATTGACTCGCCTAACTATGCACTTTTTGAATCACACCATCACAGAAATCATTTATCAGTTTTTCTCGGGTCGTTGCTTCGGCTCTGTTCTCTGCATTCCAAAAAGGTCACAACGAACATATTGGCAATATATCATTAATTATAATCCCTACGACTCACATATACGTCGGCTAAGCATGTCAGAACAGATATTATCTGACCCCTTGATATACTCAACCAGGAAATTATAAGGTTGCAGGCTAAGAGCCCATCTCATTAAGCGATCATTCTTATTCCTCATGGAATTTAGATAAGTTAATGGAAGATGATCTGTTTGCAGGATGAATTCTTTCCCATACAGATATTCCTTAAATTTTAAAATAGACCATACAATAGCGTAACACTCTTTATCAATTGTAGAGTAACGTCTTTCTGCATCTGAAAATTTCTTTCCAGCATATGACACAGGCATAAGCACATTATCACTTTCTTGCAATAAAACTGCACCAATACCATCCATGGATGCATCCATTCGAAGATAGAAGGTCTTATTAAAATCTGACAATAACAAAATAGGAGATTTAGTTAGAGAAGCTTTCAAATTATTGAAACTTTTAATTTGTTCATCAGTCCAATTCAGAATATTGCAACTCCCTTTCTTAAGCATAGTTATTAATGGTGCAGAAAGAACAGAGAAATGTGGAATGAACTTATTATAAAATCCTACAACTCCAACAAAAGATCTTAACTGTTTCTTTGTTTCTGGAAGGGGAAGATTTACTATATCGGCAATTCTATTATCAAGAGGTGTTAAAGAATTGTTACCAAGAGAATATCCTAAATACTTAATTTTCTTATAAGCAAAGAAGCATTTCTTAGGGCCAACTGCTAATCCATGTTCTCTTAATCTTAACAAAACATTTTTAAGATGAACTATATGATGTGACCAATTATTACTATAAATAAGGACATTATCAAAATAACATGTAGTATTTTCCAAACCAGCCAAGACTTTTCTCATAAGTCTAACAAAAGTTGAACAAGCTGTGCTAAGTCCAAACGGCATCTTCTTGAATTGCATCAAACCATGCTTTGTTGCAAATGCAGTATACTTTCTGCTTTCTAAAGTTAAGGGTACCTACCAGTATCCTTTTGAGAAATCAAGCTCTGTAAAATAGACTTTATTAGCAAGCTTATATAAAGATTCATTCATACGTGGCATGGGTTCGGCATCAAATACGGTTATTTCATTAAGACTTCGAAAGTCAACACACAATCTCAAAGATCCATCTTGCTTCTTAAAGAAGACAAATGGGGAACAATATGGAGAATTAGATTGTTCAATTATATCTAATGAGAGCATTTGATCAACCTGATTGTTAAATTCATCAGTTAAACTAATTGGAACAGGATAAGGTTTAGCACGAACTGGAATATTAGAGGTCAATTTAATATCATGTTCCCTATATCTAGCAACTCCAGGTCTATCACTAATTACATCATGAAACTTATCCAAAACATTAACAAGTTCATCAGTTTGAGAATTTTTAAGATCTTTACTTATTTGATAACTGGTTTTATCAACCCCCAGATATTCTATATCACATAGATCTGAAACAGGTTCTCCAACATTAACAACCTCAAAGTTAACATTACCAAACAAACCATTTGAAGTTTTGACCTCTTCTACTGCTTTTTGAATAACGTTTACAATCTTCCTTCTAAAGTACTTCTTCAATATATTGGCATGATACAGTTTAAGATTATTTCCTACTTTTACTATGGCAACGATTAATCGGTATTAGGTCAGAGTGTCGAAAGACAGAGTGTCGAAAGACAGAGTGTCGAAGGATAAAGGGTCGAATGGACAAAGTGTCGAACGGACAATGTGTCGAACAGACAATGTGACGAACAGACAATGTGTCGAACTGACAATGTGTCGAACAGACAATGTGTCGAAATGACAAAGTCGAAGATAAAGAGTGAGAGAATAAAGTACCAAAGTGTCTAATGACTGAAATTAGTTGTTATCAATTCTAGAGAGAGAGAAAGAGAGAATAAAGTACCAAATTGTCTAACGACTGAAATTACGTGTTATCAACCTTTAGCTATATAACATTGTTTACACTGATATAGCCTTTACATATATACAGTATGGATTCTGTTAGAGCTTCACTCACCAGTTAACTTCCTTCTAGATTCAAACGTTTCAATTCAAATTTCCATTCTACCAAACGAGCGCAATAATGCTTTTATTATAAAGCAAATACAGGCCCTCGCATTTGTTCCTCCCTGTGATGTTTGTGCTCTGTCCAATAAATTAATGGAGACTTTTGATGAAGAAACCGATGAAATATTAGGAGAATTTTACAATATTTTGAAGCTACATGGCTGGGAATCGTTCAGAGGGGAAGGAGAAGAGAGCCATCGTATGAAATTGACTTATGGTCAATTCACGAAAGAGTGGCAAACGATTTGCCTTGGACCAATAACTCCGTTGAAGGTTGGCATAATGCATTTCTTAGAAGAGTGAAGATTTGCCACCCTACAGAGGACAAGCTTTTACGAAAACTACGTATGGAGCAGGCCAGTACTGAAATGATTCTAGAACAAATTCGACAAGGCAGAGATGTAAGAAAAAAATATTAAAAATATGCTATCTTTAACTTAAGACTAAAAAGTATTTTTGATACAAACGACGTCAATCTTGGATTAGAATATCTCAGAGCCATCGCTCACAATCTTTAAACAAATATTGATGCAATTTTTTTAATACATTAATATATTTGTATTTTCATATTTTATATTTTTTCATAAATAAAATTCTTAAGTTTTTAAGCTGATATTGATGAATAATTTTAAATACATCAATACATTTTATTTTCATATCTTATATTTCCTTATAAATAAAATTTTGAATACTTTACTTTTGTTTGAATGACATCGAATGTAATTTTGATAACTAATTCGACAATTGGATACTTTATTCTCTCTCTTTCTTTCTAGAATCAATATGTAAAGGATATATCAATGTAAACATTGTCATATAGTTAAAGGTTAATTTGGTAACAACTAATTTCAGTCCGTAGTCAATTCGATACTTATCTCTCTCTCTCTCTCTCTCTCTCTCTCTCTCTCTCTCTCTCTCTCTCTCTCTCGTCGTTCCTCTCTCTTCGGCTTTATCATTTGACACTGGCAGTTCGACGCTTTGTCTGTTCGACAGTTTGTCAGTTCGACACTTTGTCAGTTCGACACTTTGTCCATTCGACACTTTGTCCATTCGACACATTGTCCTTCGACACTCTGTCCTTCGACACTCTGTCTTTCGACATTCTGTCCGCACACGCGATTAATCACATAAGGTCCTTTCCACTGCATTAGAAATTTGTTTGTATTATTT
The DNA here is from genome assembly GCF_015104395.2 of Macrobrachium nipponense. Lineage (NCBI taxonomy): Eukaryota > Metazoa > Arthropoda > Malacostraca > Decapoda > Palaemonidae > Macrobrachium > Macrobrachium nipponense. Next base: position 28,252,315 of record NC_061100.1, on the reverse strand, counting down.
GGCAACATAATTAGAACTTCATCTCCCTCCACAGACTTTCTTGGCTTTGCTTTACGATCAAAATACTCTTTATATTTACGTGAATTTATTTCAGCATTACTAACTGCAATCTGGGCCATCTCTTGCAATCGAGAACGCAGATCTAAAACATACTGGTAAGTAGTTTTGATTTCATCATCAGCATTGTTACCAGCAACCAATTCATGAAGGATTGTTAAAGGGCCACGGACACTACGTCCATACAAAAGTTCAAATGGACTAAACTTTAGAGTATTGTTGGGAATTTCACGATAAGTGAAAAGAACAACAGGAATATACCGGTCCCATTCTGTTGGATGATCACTACAAACTTTCTTTAACATATTTTTAAGTACACCATTCATCCGTTCTACAGTTCCATTACATGCAGCATGATATGGGCTTGTGAATAAAGCTCTAATTGATAATAATCTATGTATTTCTGCCATGAGATCTGACTTAAACTGAGTTCCCCTGTCGCTTAGTATTTCTTTTGGTACCCCAACTCTACAAAATACTTCTACTAAACTTTCAGCTATAGTAACAGTATCAATATTTCTGAGAGGTACAGCTTCAGGGTAGCGTGTAGCTAAATCAATTATTGTAAGAATATACTTGTGACCACGACTTGAGGCTGGAACAATCGGACCCACAATATCAATAGCCACTCTACTGAATGGTTCAGAAACTATAGGCATTTTACACAAAGACACTTTCTTTACTCTTTTCCCAAATTTCTGACATTTATGACAAGACTTACAATATTTATCAATCTCTGCACTAGCCCTCGGCCAATAAAATTTTTACCAGCACTTTGTCAATAGGTTTTCTAAAGAACAAAAATGTCCAGAAATAAGTGATTCATGTGCAAGTTTCATAACTATCTCTCTATACTTGAGAGGAACTACAATTTGCATTTTACCAACATCTAGCTGATTTTTACTTTGCACACATTTACGATAAATCACGTTATTATTTACTACATACTTAACAACTCTCCCTTTGCAAGTTATTTCTTCCTCCTCCTTCAAGCTTTTCCTAATTGACTTCAGAGAATCACATGTCCACTGTTTATTACTAAATCTACTGGATTTACTTGAACTTCAGACAAGACATCAGACGAAGGTTTTAATATAATTTTCCTAAGACTCTGTTCTCTTGTAACCACATTAACATTTAACTTATTTACAACTAATTCGTTATCTGGCACAGGTATTTTACTCAACAATTCTATTCCTGCCTGTATGTGATGTTTCAATCCAGGTATTAACCCAACAATTACATCAGAACATTTAATTGGTGCTACGATAGCATTTACTCTACCAGAAAAGAATTTACTTCTAATGTAACATGTAATTTTGGGCAGATATATTGGAACACCCATGAAATTATACACCTTCACAATTTTAGCCTTACAGAGATAAGATGTTGGAATCAAAGTTTCGTTAAGAACAACAGTATTACACCCAGTATCAAACAAGACCTCTACTGTTTTGTTAAAAACTCTTCCTTTCTCATCCACAATAGCATTCTTGGGTTTTTCTTCACTAGCTAGAGCGATACTGATCTTAGGAATGTTTTTATTAGAAGATTTAGACTGAGCAAAATTAACAGGATTATTTGGACAATTGGGTTTAATATGCCCAATTTCTTCACATAGGTGGTACTGCAATGTTTTAAGATTATCAACAACTACTTTATCAGATTTAGGTTGCATTCCTAACTTTGAACATTTATCAGACTTAAATTTAAAATTTCTACATTTATTAATTCCGTGAGCAATCAGATACCTATCAGCAGCTAACGCCATTTCATGAGAATTTTTACAAACCCTTTCTAAAAGAAATGTTCGCAAATCCCTTGAACTATTAGCCAACAATTGATCCATAATCATAAAATCACAGACATCATCATAAGATTTATTAACATCAGCTAACTGCAACCACTTATCAAAATTCTGTCTTAGTCTATATGAATACTACACAAAGCTTTCATTAGTTTCAATAAATCCCTCTCTAGATTTCGTTCGATATACCTGAAGATAACGTATAAGCACGGTGTAACAGCGTGTTCCATGACATTTAAATTAAATAGTATTTCCACGCTGTTACACCGTGCTTATACGTTATCTTCCAGCTGGCATAACTTCCATAGCGAAATTCAATTTTTACTTCAGTTTTTTAAAAACAATTCGTATCCTCCAGCCTTATTCTTGAAATATGTCAATAACTTTTTAAATGATAAATTTCAGCCACGTCAGTTTGTACCGAACGTGCCTAAATTATTAATATATGCCTTTATACCTTTCATTCACTCCAACGCATTTAAGGTGCAAATACAAAAAGTCATTCAGAAAACTTTTCCGGTTGTGAATCTTAAGGTGATAGCAAAAAATCCTAAAACTCTGGGTTCTTTGTTCTCCCACAAAGATAAACTTCCGACTTTGATGCGGTCTTTGGTGGTATATTGCTTTACTTGCCCGAAATGTACGATCGGAAAATACGTGGGAGCCACCAAAAGATTGCTCAAAGTCAGAATCGATTCTCATCTCGGAGTCAGTCACCGTACGGGAAAACGAAAAGAATTTGAAAACGAAAGAATTTTCCAACATACGAGAACATTGTAATAAATGTAAAACATCATTTTCATATAAGGATTTTCGCATTGTCACCCAAGCGCCCAATGACTATTCTCTCTCTGTTTCGGAGTCGTTAACAATCAAACAGCTTGTGCCCCCATTAAATGGTCAGACTTCTTCCACAGTTCTATATATAGCATAGTTGACGTCCTCCTTTCCAAACCAGACAACGTCACTCAGTTTTTTAACTCCATAGAGATAGGTACTAACTTAAGCATTCTTCACTTTTTAATTTTATATATATATATATTTTTTTTAGTTCATGTTTTAAATTTTAAATTATATTTTAACTTTTATGTTATTCCATTTTTATTAATATTAATACAGAGTCTTTTTTTAATTTGTATATTTTGTATATTTTACAGCCCTGATGATGAGACCCAAAGTCTCGAAAATTTGGAAAATACATGTATGATGCTACGCTGGCTTTTCTCCATCCTAATTATATTAATAATAATATATATATATATTAATATATATATATATATATATATATATATATAATATATATATATATATATATATATGTAAAGGAATCAGAACTTACTGAGTCCCTAGGGTAATTCATCTGTCTACCTTAATAAATACAAAGAAATGGGGGGAGGGGATATATGAAAAAAAATATTCTACTATCTAAATAATAAATTTTGACAGGAGCATCAAAACAGAACTCATGAAGGAAAACGACAGAAATTGATGACAGATTAGGAAGAGATATCAACGAAAAATTAATCATATTTTTGTTGACATCTTAACAATAAATGTGAATGGTTGGAGCCCCCTGGGCGCTGTTTGGTCATCAGGAAGGAATTGGGCATTTTTCTCTCTTTTAATCAAAGGAACTATGGGTAAAATATTAGAGAGAGAGAGAGAGAGAGAATGTCATTCTTGGTACTTCGGGGGCTTGTATGTATGTGTGTGTGTGTGAGAGAGAGAGAGAGAGAGAGAGAGAGATGCATAATCTTTGCGCAAGAGAGATTAAGCAGACAGCCAGACAGAGAGTCAATTAGACAGACAGACAATGCAGTATTGCCAACATGAGCCTAAAGGCCTGTCCACACGACCGGGCCTGATCGGCGTGCTCCGGGGTTGACGGGCAAATTCTGGCGGACTTATCCGTGAATGTTGTCCACACGGGTGAGGCGAAGGAGAGGTAGGCGTGCCCGACGATGCCAGTAATGTGTTCAGTGCGGTACGATAACATGGTGCCTACCGCAATGAAGAAGATAGTGGAGCATGATAATTGCTTTATGTGTGATGAAAAAGAAGAGAAATGGTGCAAAGAATGGCTCAGTAAAAGAAATGTATATGGTTAACGTACGTCTGCCAGGGTCGAAGCTCAAGCCATCGGGCACCACCATGGTGATTTTGCTACAAGACCCATCGGGCAATTTGACGGTTTGCCCGTCAAGTGTGCCCGTTAGAGGGGAAGTCCGCCGATCAGGCCCGATCGTGTGGACAGGCCTTAACACAGCACAAAGATTTCCATCAAATATTCCAGAACCCAGGGATTTTCCTGTCAGTAAATGAACTGATGTCTATTAAATACAGCATTCAGTGACGGAATGGAAAGAGATTTACTTAATAATTTTATATATAGATACACATATATAATGTACGGTGTAAATTAGATATTGTCTGCCTCTTCTTTCCCAGAAATATTGAAAGTTTGGTCATACGTTTTTATGGAGCTGGAAACTAGTCGTCCTCGGAACTTAACTATGTAATGCTTCGCTTTGTCGACAAAATGTTCAGAGCACAATTATACATTTGCTCAATTTTACTGGAAAAGGAGTCTCTATTCGGCTCCAGTGAGAAGATAATGTTTATACTAAACAAGGTGTGATCCGACCTCCAGTTTTTCCCTGGGTGTGTGCTAAAATCTACGGTCAAATAGCGCGTTGTTTCACCACCGAAAATTAAAATAAATACGCTATAAGTAGGAATAATTGTTTTGTGCTGTTTCACATGCACATTATATATTTTTTACATTTTCATTCTAATAAATAAATCATAAATATCCTATCCTAATATTCCTGTAAATTAAATCAACGCAAAACATCTTTTTGAGATCTTTTTAGGCTTCCCTTCACCCTCCTCCCAACAACAGCAACAACAACAAAGTAGTTTGTAGGCTCACTCCCGAGTAATAGAAAATGACAAGCAAATACTTCATAAAGTAATCATAATATAAAGATACTGAAATAAAGTATTTATATGATCAGGAGAGTGAATTAACTTTACAGGCTTTATATACCTTACTTCCTCTGTCATGACCTAGCAGGTAATATTAAATTTCTTATCAGGCCAATTTTGCAAAAAAAAAAAAAAATAAATAAATTAAGAAAAAATCAGTTGAGCAAAGCTGTTTACATGTCGCTTTCGGAAGTTGCCAACTTGTCCTATTTTTCCAGTTAAATCTTAAGACGTCAGTATTGGCTTACTTATGATTACTCTGCGTAAGTATCAAGTTGACATGGCATAATAAATTGTCGCCTTAGAGTTTAAGAAATTCAGAGCAGACCTATCGTTAAGTGGTTCAATTGGCTTCAAATATAACATACTATGAAATCAATAACGCCACTTACGTACCATTCAGTTATAACTTTACAAAACAGTCAGTTACTATACGTTACTGCACCTGTAGACTAAAAAGGCCAAATTTTTCAAGGATGGGATTAGCCTGTCTGAGTAGCTTCGAAATAGTGTCTAATTACTGACTAGATTTCGAAATATTTCCAGCAAATATTAACACTCAACATAATCGTCACTTTCCTAATTGGATGCTTATATCAGGTATTTCAATTTACCTGGTATTATTACAATTTGGGGGGGTTTGGTCTATCACAGTTATTCGATTCAACTGGGTGGTTTGCTTACAGTGTGGGGGGTTCTGGGTTGCATCCTGCCTCTTTAGGAGTCCATTACTATTCTCACTATATGCGTTGTTATTATTATTATTATTTCGGAAGGAGACTCTTGTAGACATGTTTTGTTAAAAATGATTGCTGCTTCAGCACTATTAATCTTGTAGAGAGTCTTCTCTATTTTTCTGATGACGGCTTTCTCGTTGTTGTTTAGACTGGCGAGCAACGCACCAAAGGGCATAGTAAAATTCGGTTGAGTCATTTGGTTCATTATTCCTTATACATTTCTCTCTCTCTCTCTCTCTCTCTCTCTCTCGTAGTGTCATTTTGCTTGGTAAGACGTACCCGTGCACAATCTGATTAATCAACAGATATCACACGTTTAACATACGTCTAGAAATCGGAAAAATATCTAAAAGTGTTCGTGAAATTTCGGTGATAAGATTAGTGTGAAAATAGTAGGATAAAGCGTCTACTAAGTTAGTTTATCGAGTGAAATATTGTAAATCAGATAAAGATGGTAGTAAGTTCCAACTGTGGAAAAAAATGGCGAAATCTTGTGTCTAGTAGATATGTAATATGATGAGCTAGCAGGAAGGGAGCTGGCATTTCTCGTCAATGAGATCAATAACAGCCCTAATCAAAAAGATACAAAAGCATTCATTGACATATTTGTAGGAAATAATCCTTCAAACTGGAACAAATCAACAGAAAACATCTTCAAAATAATTGAAGGAGTTCCAAATAAAATCCAAGTGGTCAAGAGACTCATAAAGAAAATTTACATCAATTAACATATTCCGACAAAGAAAATGAATAAGGTGAACATTGTGAATATAATAATTGATGCAATAGGAAAACGAATGCCAAAAGCATGAAAACTGTGTAAGGTGTGGTATAGCATAGTTAATCCACAAAACCTGATCAGAAAATGTTCTGCATGCAACATTCCAACACATCCTCAATGTGCTGAAGTATTGCAAAATATGAGTAAGGATACCAGAGTATTTTGCTCAACATGTCTATCATGGATAGACAGCATTATTAAATCAAGACTTTATGTGCAAATAGTAGAGGATGAAGAAGAAGAGGAAGAGGAAGAAGAAGAAGAGGAAAATGGAAGAGAAGAAAACAAAACTAAAATGACAGAAAAAATAAGGAAAACAAAGAACAAGACAAGAGTATGGATGCAGAGATACTCATTGATACTACATACGAGGCAATGAAACAGCCTACATATGAAGAAATAAATTACGACATGACAACACAAAATAAAATCCTGAAGTGGCTTTACCCATATCTGCACACTGATGGGAAAGAGGAAAAAATAGACAAGAAAGACACAGTCTGCACCCTTTTGAAAAGAGGGAATTGCAGATTCGGTGAAAGATGCTACTACAAACATCCCAAGGTATGTCACAACTATGAAATCTATGGTAAACGTACATACCTATGAGGATGATTGCAGAGATCTACATCCAAAAATATGCAAAATCCTAAATGAAGGAAAATGATGTAAGTTCGACAAAAAATGTAAATATATGCACCCTGTAGCTATGAATCAAAATCAATTAAATAATAATATCCAAAATAGAAATGAAACAAATAAAGAGAGGAACAAAGAACATGAGGTGAAGGAAAAAAGCAAGCCATCACCGTGATAAGGAGTGTCAGCAAAGAATTTCCAAGTATCAGCTCCAAGATAACACAGCTCAAGAGATAAATACTGTATGTACGATGCTAGGGGATGTTGCAGATACGGAGAAAATTGGAGATTCAGACACAAAATGAATAATTATGATGAAGGAAGATCAAATATTTTGGAAAAGTTGGATTTTTTAAAGTCAGAATTTCTGGAAATGAAGAAAAGAACAGCATACCAGAACAGGAAAGAGACATGGGAAAACCCATATTATTACCCCTATTAAATGAAGGAGATAACACGCAAACCATCATAGTGATGAATGCGCAAGGTTTAGTTACGAGTAACTCAAAAAGAAAAATAGAGTACTTAGAAGAACTAACCGAAATTGAAAAGAAAATAGATATAATGAATATAAGTGAAACCTGGTATTCTCAAGAGACTGGTAATGGTGATCAAATAAAAGGGTTCCAAACTTATAGATCAGATAGAAAAAATAGTAATCAAGGGGGAACCGAGATATATGGGAAAGACAAAAAACAAGGAAAAATATATGGGAAATATAGTAACTCAGAATGTGAACTAATAGCTGTAGAATTTGAATCTGAAAAATTAATGAACATAGTAATATATAGACCCCTACTGCTAAAACGTTTGACACAATTATAGAAAAATTGGATGATATATGTAGAAATCACAAGGACTGGACATTCTCCTATCCAGAGACTAACTTTCCTTTCGTAGACTGGAAAGAACGAATAGGAGATTGTGGTTGTATTTATACATATAAAAAAGAGAGTAATAGTAGTGCGGAAGATAAGAGGCAATTCGAAAAGCTATTAGATATGCTACTAGAATACAACATTCAACAAATAAATCACCTGCCAACAAGAAAGGAAAATACTTTAGACCTAGTATTTGTGAACGAGGTGAATTATGTTAAAGAAATAATAGTTAATAATGCGAGTATTTCAGACCATAATGTCATAGAATTAACAGTCCATTCCAAAGCAAGTGAAAACAGAGATAAGCAAGAAATGAAAAAGTGGGAAGGATATGGAAAATACAACTTCTACAGTAAAAATATAAAATGGTCAGAAATAAATGAAGAATTAAACAAAGATTGGGATAACATTTTCGTAAGTGATGATATACAGGTAAATACGGAGATATTATATAAAATATTAGAGAAAATAGTGGATAAATATATACCGAAGAAGAAAAGTAAACATCAGTCATGCATACCAAGAGACAGAAGGATCTTGTTCCAGAAAATCAGAAAGTGGAAAAAAGGTCTTGCAAAAGAAAAAAAATGCATGGAAAGTTATAGAACTAAAAAGTAAGACAGAAAATGCAGAACAAAAGATTATACAATCAAAAGAAAATGAAAAACGGGACTTGGAAGAAAAAACCCTATTAAATATCAAGCAAAACCCCAAACTATTGTACTCGTATGCGAAAAAGATGAATTAAAGAAGAATAGAAATAGGCCCTCTAAGAATTGAAGGGAGATTAACGAATGAAAAAAAGGAAATTGCAACATATTGGCAGAAAGATATGAGAGAATTCACCCCTAGAATTGATAATGAAGATAATGATACAGAAATAAGAGATGAAAATAGTGAATATTTATCAGACATAGATATTAATGAAGCTAATATTGTGCAGGCTATTAATGAAATTAAAAATGGAGCTGCAGCAGGGCCTGATGGTGTCCCTGCTATTTTGTTAAAGAAAGTAGTTCATTCTATCGCAAAGCCCCTTGCAATATCATTAAGACAAATTGTAGATACAGGCAAGATTTATGATCAGCACAAATTAGCATATATCACCCCTACTTTCAAAAGTGGATCAAGACTAGAGGCAAGTAATTATAGGCCTGTGAGTCTAACATCACATATTATGAAAGTGTAGGAAAGGGTAATGAAGAAAAATATTATGAAACATTTAATAAAAAATAATTTGTTTAATATAGGGACAACATGGTTTTCTACCGGAAAAAGTACTCAAACCCAACTGTTAGTCCACCGTGAGAACATATACAAAAATATGAAAAACAGAAATGAAACAGATGTGGTTTATCTAGACTTTGCAAAAGCTTTTGACAAGGTAGATCATAATATATTAGCGAAGAAAATTAGAAAACATAATATAGTGGATAAAGTAGGAAGATGGTTAAAAGAATTTTTACACAACAGAAAACAGATAGTTATTGCAAACAATGGGAAATCAGATGAAGCTAAGGTAATTTCCGGTGTGCCACAAGGTACGATGTTAGCTGCATTACTGTTTGCTATTACGATTGCAGACATAGACAGTAATGTTAATGACTCGATAGTGAGTAGTTTCGCTGATGACACAAGAATAAGTAGAGAAATTACTTGTGATGGAGATAGGAATGCGCTACAAAGAGACCTTAACAAAGTACGTATATGATTGGGCAGAGGTAAATAGGATGGTATTTAACTCTGATTAATTTGAATCAATAAATTATGGAGACAGAGAAGGAAAGCTATATGCATATAGGGGACCTAATAATGTGACAATCACAAATAAGGAAGCAATTCTATTGGCAAAATGTAAAGCAAAAATGGGAATGTTGTTACGGCACTTCAAAACAACAAAAGCTGAACACATGATTATGCTTTATAAAACGTATGTTTATAGTCCACTTGAATATTGCAAATTGATATGGTACCCACACTATCAAAAGGATATTGCACAAGTAGAGAGAGTACAAAGGTCCTTTATAGCTAGAATAGAAGAAGTTAAGGATCTTGACTATTGGGAAAGACTACAATCCTTAAGATTATATAGTCTAGAAAGGAGAAGAGAACGCTACATGATAATTCAGGCATGGAAACAAATAGAAGGAATTGCCGAAAACATCGTGGAGCTAAAAACATCAGAAGAGCAAGCAGAGGTAGATTAATAGTGCCCAAAACTATACCAGGAAAAACAAGGAAAGCACACAGGACATTAATCCACTACGCACCAGCATCGACAATGCAGCGTCTATTCAATGCATTGCCAGCTCATCTGAGAAATACATCAGGAGTGAGCGTAGATGTTTTTAAGAATAAGCTCGACAAATATCTAAGCTGCATCCCAGACCATCCAAGATTGGAAGATGCAAAATATACCGGAAGATGCACTAGCAACTCTCTGGTAGACATTAGAGGTGCCTCACAATGAGGGACCTGGGGCAACCCGAACAAGATGTAAGGTCTGTAAGGTAAGGTCTCTCTCTCCAACGCGTCGTTTTTTCCTGATCCACAAGACATTGTCTAACTATGATTGCTGAGGGACTGAATTACAGTGGCGAGTCCTTCTTCTTATATCATGATGTTGCGGGCTCTCGAGTACGGTCAAAATCATTGGGAGAGTCCCTGACCCAGGATGTCTGTGCCTCCTAGAAGTGCTGCTTATCCTTGAGCAAAAGCCTCCCCTTAATACCACCCAAGAAGCGTTCTTGAGAACGACATGAGTGAGATGGACCACGACCCACCGCCCTCCGCAAAAGACGAAAGTACCAGCGTGCATGAAACAAACAACATCGGGCGTGAAGCACCTTATGAGAATAATACCAGGGGTGACGTCACTCACGTAGAATCCAATCAAGAGGCTCCCAGTGATATCCTCTGCCTGAGAAGAACGGCAAGACTCGTGAGCGCTCGCAGTATGAGTCATCTTCCCAAGAACCAATGAAAACTCAACCTGCCGAAGAGGTTCTCTAGACCGTACTCGATAGCCTGCAACATCACGATATAAGAAGAAGGACTCGCTTAATCTCAAACAAACAACAACCACTGGAATCCAGTCCCTCAGCAATCATCGCTTGATAATGTCCTGTGGATCAGGAAGAAACGTTGCGTTGGAGAGAGAGAGAGAGAGAGAGAGAGAGAGAGAGAGAGAGAGAGAGAGAGAGAGAGAGAGAGAATTGTATAAGCAATAATAACCTAAATGACTCAACTGAATTTTACCATCCCCTTTGGTGCATTGCTCTCCAGTGTAAGCAACAACGAGAAAGCCGTAATCAGAAACATAGAGAAGATTCTCTACAAGATTGATAGTGTTGAGGCAGCAATCATTTTTAACAAAATGTTATTATTATTATTATTATTATTTATTATTATTATTATTATTATTATTATTGAAAATACTACCAAGGGTGACGTGATTCAGGTAGAAGCCAATCAAGTGGTTCCCAGTGATATTCCCCACCTGGGGAGGTCCGTCGGACTCGAGAACGTTTGGTCTGAGTCACCTTCCCAGGGACCATTGAAAATTCAACCTCCCCTAGGGGCTCTCCAGACTGTACTCGAGAGCCTGCAACAACAGGATATAAGGAGAAGGACTCGCCAATGGAAACTACGGGCTGCTCTAGGAGCAAGAGCCCGTGCTGGCATAAGGCCAGCTTAATCTCAAAAAAAAAAAAAAAAAAAACAATCAATGGAATTTATCTCTGGAAAATGTCCTGTAGATCTGGACGAAAGGTAGCATTGAGAGAGAGAGAGAGAGAGAGAGAGAGAGAGAGAGAGAGAGAGCATTGTATAAGCAATAATAAACACCAAAAATGTCTGAACCGAATATAATTATTATTATTATCACTATTATTAATATTATAACATTATTATTTCTGGAGAAACAATTCCACAGTTATATATTATAGTAGATATAATATATTATAATTATATATATATATATATATATTATATATTATATATATATAGTATATATATATAGTATATCTTTGGAAGGTTGAATTTCAAGACCAGCGGGCACCGGTGGACCCTGTTTGATTTACGAATACGGTTCAGCTTCTCTGAACAATATATGTATATTTTATATATCAATGGTATATCTTTGGAAGGTTGAATTTCAAGCCAGCGGCACCGTGGCCCTGTTTGATACGAATACGGTTCAGCTTCTGAACAATAATAAGTGTAATAATTATTATCATAATAATAAAAGCATAAAATCTTATATAAAAAGCCTAACTGACTAGAATACTCCCGTTTGGAAAAAAATTCGTTGTCCCTATTTAATTTACTGGAAAAGGATTCAGCCACCTCATATTATATTATACACTTGAGAGCAGAATTTGGGAAACAAATCTTTTGCGAGTTTAGAGCTTAAATCGAGATGTTTATGGACATACCAGTGGTAGGATTGGACTTCTCTCTCTCTCTCTCTCTCTCTCTCTCTCTCTCTCTCTCTCTCTCTCTCTCTCTCTCTCTCTTTTCTCTCTCTCTCTCTCTCTCTCTACAGTGTTTTTCATTTTAACCCATATCTCGTACATTCATGGCGATGAGCTGTAGCAAAGAGGCAGAATACTTTTACGCTCTAAATGGGTCTTAATTTTTCTCTTAGAGATACTCTACGCTTCGCCTCGACCTACGTAACAGAACTGAAATGAATAAAAGACTAAAAAATGTCATAAAAATTAAAGCCCCTTCCGGTCGAAGGCTTCAGCTGGGAGCAACTTCTCTTCGCCTACGGTGGGTGTTCGGGCTATAAAAAAAAAAAAAACCATTTGGTATGCAAATATTTTTCATTTAAACCAGTAGTGGAAGGGATTATGTCGTTCTCTCTCTCTCTCTCTCTCTCTCTCTCTCTCTCTCTCTCTTTTCAGGGATACTTTATTTCCTGAGTCTTCCTTCTTAGATCACTCAATAAAATCAGATTTATGATATATAATATTAAAAAATAAAGCTGTATTATTATAGTACCGCTAGGTCTCTCTCTCTCTCTCTCTCTCTCTCTCTCTCTCTCTCTCTCTCTCTTCTCTCTCTCTCTATATATATATATATATATATATATATATATATTATACTATATATCATTTTCCTATCGGAAATATATGATTTTATCTTCTAAATACCTTTTGTGCGGGCCCTTTTGACTTGATATGACAATTTTATTATGCATATAATATATATATAGTATATATATATATATATATTATATATATATATATATAATATATATATATATATATATATAATACTATATATATAATAGTTATCTTTCCACACGCAACTAAAAAACATGAAAAATAAAAATGACATTTCGATAGAGAGAGAGAGAGAGAGAGAGAGAGAGAAGAGAGAGAGAGCCCTTCCCATGAAACTAAGCGAAGCCTTCATGTTTTGTTAACGGTCTTGCAGAACTCAAAACGAGCGAAGTCTGGCGAAACGAGGTCGTCCTAATGCGCGGGAGGCAATTGGGTCATTGTTCGATGGTGTCATAACGGGGTCGGGGTAGGCTTCGTGACCTCAGGTCAGACGCTTAATGGCTTCCTGATGTGAGGATTTCGTCTGATATGAAGGCTCCCGTGTCTTTGAAAGTTTCAAGAAGGTATAGAAGAGATTCTCGTACGTGCGTGAGTGAAATACGCTGATAAAAAAGATATTGTAGGATTAGGTGTTTCATAAAGAATTAAAAGCCTGTCAATTTTCCTATATATATATATATATATATATATATATATATATATATATATATATATATATATATATATATAGGTAAAGTTGCAAAGTAAATGTTACATTTCCTGCTCAGAATGTTTGGTTATAAACCTAAAATATAAAAAATATACAAATAATAGAAGTATATTAAAAAAAAAGTTTAATTTCTCTTTAATAGGCTTCTGTCCACAGAGTAAAAACATTTTCAGAGTAATATAGGGAAATGAATCCTGATCGGGCGCGCTACGTACGCATAGTACCCCTTGATATTTTCTTCACGAATAATGCTTTTCTGAAAAGAGATTACGGAGAGAGCCTGAGGCGGATAGCTGATGACATCGTAATGGTTGGACGACTTCTTAATATTATTATGAAGGAAACGGTTCTTTCGAGGCTGCATCTTTACTTCTATCTTAAAGTTTGGTTGGGAATTGACGGTACACATGAGATTCAAACTGTCTTACTTTACTTCAATAAACAGAGACATTCGACGAACACATTGCGAGACTCGGGAAAGGACAACCACTCAACGACGACAAGGAAGTTTAAAAGCATGAAAGGGAAAGAAATAACTGGGGAAAGATGAAAACTACACAGAGGAAATGAGTTCTGGGAGCTACAGAGAAGAATTCAAACTGCAGACAATTAGGATAAAAACATTTATCGGTAGGTTGAAATGGAGGACAATAGTGACGGCCATAGATAAGACACGATCTATCTCGGAGACAGAATATATTGGGTTAAATTGTAACTTGAAACTTTAGTATGTAGTAGAATTCTTTGAAGGAGAAAATCAAAATGAAATAAGTATTTCTAAGGAGAGTAGATGCCTATGGAAAAAATATTCATAATTCCATCTCATGTAGACTATGTAATATACTTTAAAAAAGTGACGGTCACAAAAATACTATAATCACTTTTATTGTTGTTATCAGGTTTATTTGGGCTTATGATATATTGGTTTTTAATTATTTTCATTCATAAACATACATTTCTGAAAATTCTCCATAAAATAATTATCTTAAATTTTTATATTATTTGAATTAAAATATATGCTTACGATTAAATGCTCAGTGTAAGCGTCTATTATTTCACTGGAACCAATGCGAAATGTAGTTATGAAAAGTTATAAAGTGTCTGCATAAGATATAGTTTTGTCATCTACGGTGGAGAAGGAAAACGAGAAAATGGGGAAATATTCTTTTCGAAGATTTAGGCCCTGTGTTCACAAAACTCCTCTCTTCATCATTTAACATCACCTGGAAATCGCCTGGGATCTGAGACGAAGCAGTTGCTTTAAACGAAAAGAAGACAGTTTTAGTTCTTGTAAAAAAAAGAATAAATAAATAAACCTCTTTTCTTGGTGATTCATAGAGATATATATTTTTCATGGCTGAAAAGACAGGCGATCACTTTAATGAGAATGGCCGCTCTCTGTGTTTACATTACAATAACGAGGAATTACTACAACGCCCCGAGGAAATCTCATTAAAATGTTCGTATTTACTAGCCCATAAAAATGCAACTGAATACTATTTATATATCCCCATAAATCACCGACACAGAGGTTTATTTCTTACAGAGCTGAAACCTGGTTTCTTATTTGTTTAAATCAACTGCATCATGTTAGATCCCAGGCGATTTCCAGGCGATGTGAACTGATGCAGAGTGGAGTTTTGTGAACACAACTTAAATCTTCTTAAAGAAATATTACGCCATTTTCTCATTTGCTTTCTCCACATGCTGAGAGTGATGCACAACCTCTGTAAATGCTAGGTAGGAGAGAGAGAGAGAGAGAGAGAGAGAGAGAGAGAGGAGAGAGAGAGAGAGAGAGAGTTGTGATGCAACGGATTCTGTTCTGTGAAGTTTTGAACAAAAACTTAAGATTCTTAGTATAAATATATATTATATATATATATATATATATATATATATATATATATATATATATATATATATATTATTATATGTATATATTATATATATATATAAATATATATAAGTAGATTAGGCCTACACTTTCTTTAAAATTCAATTCGTCTAGAAATTTAAGATAAAAATAATTCTTTCATTTTTCCTGTGTTTAAGTAAAGTGTAGGACACGTTGTAGTATTATACGCCTTTAAGAAATGCTCATAAAAACCTGAATATTAAAATAGATGAAAAATAATATTAATTTTTATAAGTTAACTTGCGCAGTCTACGTATAAACAGAGAGCAGTATGGTAGGCTCACCTCATTCCTACATAACTTGAATGCAGCGTCCAATATCTGTGTTGCTAGGACAGTATATTTAATGACATTACAAATAAATATTCGCAATAATGTACTTAGAAATAATAAACAGAGACACTAAAGAAGATACTTTACTTCTTAAAATATAAAAATCAATAACGAAATCACATCGGCCTAAAATCCTTGTTTTTCAATCGCGCCACAAACGCATCAAATGGCATTCAAACACCCGCCAACCGAGAACCTAGTTACAGTGAATCCCAGGCACGATTTAAATACCCTGACGGGGTTCGGAAGACGCAGGTGTTCGGTGATTGAATGAATAGAAGCGGGGGAGGGGAAGGGGAGAAGGGGGTGATCTAAACCGTTTGTTCGCCGGGAAGAATCCAAAGGTCTTCATCCACACTGAGCTGAGCTATTTAAACGGAGTTTTTAATGGCTAAGTATCTTCTACTACATACTAAAGTTTCAAGTTACAATTTAACCCAATATATTCTGTCTCCGAGATAGATCGTGTCATATCTATGGCCGTCACTATTGTCCTCCATTTCAACCTACCGATAAATGTTTTTAATCTAATTGTCTGCAGTTTGAATTCTTCTCTGTAGCTCCCACAACTCATTTCCTCTGTGTAGTTTTCATCTTTCCCCAGTTATTTCTTTCCCTTTCATGCTTTTAAACTTCCTTGTCGTCGTTGAGTGGTTGTCCTTTCCCGAGTCTCGCAATGTGTTCGTCGAATGTCTCTGTTTATTGAAGTAAAGTAAGACAGTTTGAATCTCATGTGTACCGTCAATTCCCAACCAAACTTTAAGATAGAAGTAAAGATGCAGCCTCGAAAGAACCGTTTCCTTCATAATAATATTAAGAAGTCGTCCAACCATTACGATGTCATCAGCTATCCGCCTCAGGCTCTCTCCGTAATCTCTTTTCAGAAAAGCATTATTCGTGAAGAAAATATCAAGGGGTACTATGCGTACGTAGCGCGCCCGAGCAGGATTCATTTCCCTATATTACTCTGAAAATGTTTTTACTGTGGACAGAAGCCTACTAAAGAGAAATTAAACTTTTTTTTTAATATACTTCTAATATTTCTATATTTTTTATATTTTAGGTTTATAACCAAACATTCTGAGCAGGAAATGTAACATTTACTTTGCAACTCCTACATATATATATATATATATATATATATATATATATATATATATATATATATATATATATATATATAGGAAAATTGACAGGCATTTTAATTCTTTATGAACACCTAATCCTACAATATCTTTTTTATCAGCGTATTTCACTCACGCACGTACATGAGAATCTCCTTCTATACCTTCTGAAACTTTCAAAGACAACGGGAGCCTTCATATCAGACGAAATCCTCACATCAGGGAAGCCATTAAGCCGTCTGACCTGAGGTCACGAGCCTACCCCGTTATGACACCTCGAACATGACCCAATTGCCTCCCGCCGCATTAGGACGACCTCGTTTCGCCAGACTTCGCTCGTTTGAGTTCTGCAAGACCGTTAACAAAACATGAAGGCTTCGCTTAGTTTCATGGGAAGGGCTCTCTCTCTCTCTCTCTCTCTCTCTCTCTCTCTCTCTCTCTCTATCGAAATGTCATTTTTATTTTCATGTTTTTAGTTGCGTGTGAAAGATAACTATATATATATATATATATATATATATATATATATATATATATATATATATATATATATGCATATATATATATATATATATATATATATATACATACATACATATATACATACATACATACATCATATATGTATATATGTATATAGTATATATATATAAAATATATATATATATATATATATATATAGTATATATAAAGATATATATCTATGCATAATAAAATTGTCATAATCAAGTCCAAAAAGGCCCGCCCACACAAAAAGGTATTTAGAAGATAAAAATCATATATTTCCGATAGGAAATTGATATATAGTATATATATATATATATATATATATATATATATATATATATATATATATATATATATATATATATATGAGAGATAGAGAGAGAGAGAGAGAGAGAGAGAGAGAGAGAGAGAGAGATACCTAACGGTTACTATAATATACAGCTTTATTTTTTAATATATATATCATAAATCTGATTTTACTGAGTGATCTAAGAAGGAAGACTCAGGAAATAAAGTATCCCTGAAAAGAGAGAGAGAGAGAGAGAGAGAGAGAGAGAGAGAGAGAGAGAGAGAGAGAAGAACGACATAATCCCTTCCACTACTGGTTTAAATGAAAAATATTTGCATACCATATGGTTTTTTTTTTTATAGCCCGAACACCCACCGTAGGCGAAGAGAAGTTGCTCCCAGCTGAAGCCTTCGACCGGAAGGGGCTTTAATTTTTATGACATTTTTTAGTCTTTTATTCATTTCAGTTCTGTTACGTAGGTCGAGGCGAAGCGTAGAGTATCTCTAAGAGAAAAATTAAGATCCATTTAGAGCGTAAAAGTATTCTGCCTCTTTGCTACAGCTCATCGCCATGAATGTACGAGATATGGGTTAAAATGAAAAACACTGTAGAGAGAGAGAGAGAGAGAGAGAGAGAGAGAGAGAGAATCCAATGCTACCACTGGTATGTCCATAAACATCTCGATTTAAGGTCTAAACTCGCAAAAGATTTGTTTCCCAAATTCTGCTCTCAAGTATATAATATAATATGAGGTGGCTGAATGCTTTTCCAGTAAATTAAATAGGAAAACAAATTTTTTTCCAAACGGGAGTATTCTAGTCAGTTAGGCTTATTATATAAGATTTTATGCTTTTATTATTATGAAAATAATTATTACACTTATTATTGTTCAGAAGCTGAACCGTATTGGTATCAAACAGGGCCACGGTGCCACTGGCTTGAAATTCAAGCTTCCAAAGATATACATATATATAATATACATACATACATACATATATATATATATATATATATATATATATATATATATATTATATATATATATATATATATGTTTATATATATGTAAAACGGTGGAATTATTTCTCCAGTAATAATAATAATAATAATAATAATAATAATAATAATAATAATAATAATAATATTAATAATAATGCTAATAATAATAATTATATTCGGTTGAATCATTTTTGGTGATTATTATTGCTTATACAATGCTCTCTCTCTCTCTCTCTCTCTCTCTCTCTCTCTCTCTCTCTCTCTCTCTCTCTCTCTTTCCCCAACGCGACGTTTCGTCCAGATCTACAGGACATTTTCCAGCAAAAAAATCCATTGATTGTATTTTTTTGTTATTTGAGATTAAGCTGGCCTTATGCCAGCACGGGCTCTTGCTCCTAGAGCACCCCGTAGTTTCCATTGGCGAGTCCTTCTCCTTATATCCTTTTGTTGCAGGCTGTCAGTACAGTCTGGAGAGCCCCTAGGGGAGGTTGAATTTTCATTGGTACCTGGGAAGGTGACTCATACGGCAAACGTTCTCGAGTCCGACGGAACTCCCCAGGCGGGGAATATCACTGAGAGCCACTTGATTGGCTTCTACCTGAATGACGTCACCCCTGGTAGTATTTTCAGTAATAATAATAATAATAATAATAAATAATAATAATAATAATGATAATAATAATAATAAGAAAATGATAATAAAAATGATTGCTGCCTCAGCACTATCAATCTCGTAGAGAATCTTCTCTATAATTCTGATTACGGCTTTCTCGTTGTTGCTTACACTGGAGAGCAACGCACCAAAGGGGATGGTAAAATTCGGTTGAGTCATTTGGTTTATTATCTCTCTCTCTCTCTCTCTCCAACGCAACGTTTCTTCCTGATCCACAGGACATTATCAAGCGATGATTGCTGAGGGACTGAATTCCAGTGGTTGTTGTTTGTTTGAGATTAAGCGAGTCCTTCTTCATATATCGTGATTTTAATTACACGCTCCTCTCATGGCTTCTCAACTTCCGTTTTTAGAAAAAAAGACTTTAACTGGTCTTGGTACAAATTTTTATAGTTTTTGTTCTCTTGATTTTAAGATAAATGCCTTATTAACCATGCTTCACCGAGCCTTGCTTTGTCTTCTAGTTGGCAATCTTTTCACAATGAAGTCACGTTCTTGCAAAAAAATATTTTAACAGCAACTGCTTTCCCACCCAGTTGTTCTTTAAGCATGTCTCCAAATTTTTAAATAATATTTTGTTCCACGTCATCCTACTCCTCACGTTCTAAATTACCGTTCTATGCTAGCCTTCCTTTTATTCACAATACCACTTTATATAAGGAACTCCACGCTTTAATGTCTGGTCATCTCCCTGCCATGAAAATCAAAATTATACCCACAAACCCACTGAATATCGGTAGCCTTTTCAAACTTCAAGGACCGTTTGGATCCATTGATGACCTCATGTGTCATTTTACAAGTTACTTGTCCTCGATGTAATCGAGGAACCTATATTGGATCGACACATAGGTT
>NC_061100.1:28217284-28228953 GCF_015104395.2 Macrobrachium nipponense | reverse complement strand
TCCATTAAAACTGAAAGTTCTGAAGCGTGCAGAAGTTACTGGAACGTAGCTCACTAAATACTTGAAGGCGCATTGCACAAGCTGTGCATATGGTATTCCTCTCAAGACTTCGCCAAGAGGGCTCTCGGAAGATCGAATTTCATAGTTACAAGATCCCCAGTCACTTTAAGTAGTCTGATTTTGAGTAAATATTCGCTGGAGTTTGGAGCCTGAGGGAATATGAAGTGGACGGTGGGTTTTTGTCATTGGTTTGGATGTGGTATATTTGTTTGAAAGACTTCAGTTGACAACTTAGGGTAATCGCTGGGAGCATGGACGTTTCCTAGGATCTGTGAGTACATGTTTGTGTATATATATATATATATATATATATATATATATATATATATATTATATATATATATAAATGCTAAACTAGTGACCTTTGAGAAAAAGTCTTAATGCTTTAGAAGTATTACGAAAAACAATCTTAATAAATATATGATTACTTTCTGTCGTCTTCGCTTTTCTAGTCTGATGTTTGCACATCTGTCCGAACGTTGAATAGATCTTTCAAACTCTTGTCACGTATCAGTGGACGGGGTAGAGTATCGACGTATTTTGAAAAAACATTTTTACTTTTTATAAAAAGGAATCAAATAAACTCCAAATCGTAGGGGGCAAATTTAAAAGTTTCTCTGCCTCAACAAACCATCTAAAAGAGGTTTACACAAATAAAAATAGAACTTTCCCCAGAAGCTCTGACAGGTAGGCTAAATTGTATTTCCCACTTTAGAAAAAAATATATATATTTATTTTCTCTAATGAAGTTTAAAGGAATTATGGCAATTTTCTAACCTAAAACATTGGAGTTTAGTTGTATGTGGCTGTTATTTAAAGTTTTAGAGTAAAACAAATGTTTGCTAATAGATATATCTACCTGTTTCTCTCTGGAATGCGGTTAATTTATGTTCGTTAAGTTTAGGTAATAATCGTAAATTTTACCAAGTTAAACATACATGATTCTGATAATTTTCTTTTATTATAATTACATCTCACACAATATTATGACACATAAACACTAAAATCATAAAGTATTGACATCGAATTGTATTTAGCCAAATTTTATTTTGGCGTGTTTTAAACAGGTAATATAATATATATATATATATATATATATATATATATATATATATATATATATATATATATATATATATATAAATTCAGGTATTGTCAAGGCACCAATAAAGGCGAAATTGCTCGGTATAGCCTTTCTGCTTATCCTTTATATATTCAGGTATTGTCAAGGCACCAATAAAGGCGAAATTGCTCGGTATAGCCTTTCTACTTATCCTTTTTTGTCCTGTGTTATTTGCATACAAAATGAAGTCGTGCGCTTCTTCCGTGATTAAAGACGAAAGTTGCTTGCGAAAAGTATCCTGACAATATAATTGAGAAAGCAATTCACAAAGCAAAACATAATTTTCTACCGACCCCCTAAAGACAAGACCAGAGACACACCCAACAATAAAATAAAAATTCCACACCTGGACACGATTAAGAAGGTGACTCAGACCCTTGGAAAATCTATCACTTTTGCATTTACTTACCCAAACACCTTAGCCAAATCCATGATTAACATCCAATAAAAGACATCTCCCAAGGACACTGGGGTTTACCAAATCCCATGCCAGGACTGTGACCAATCCTACATCGGATTTACAGGTAAATCACTTCCCCAGAGATTAATACAACGCAAACGGTCAGTTAGGTATGGACAACAGAAATCAGCTATTTTCAACCATATAAATAAACATAACCATAGAATAAACTGGAATTTGTTACATGTAATTTATAAAAGAGGCAGGTAATGAACATCTCAAAAGGAGCATGGATTTCAGATACGATCGACAAGTTTTCATTCAACCAACGCTTAAGAAGATTAAAGGAAGATTATCAGCGGGGGTGACCTAAATTGGCTTGCCTGTGGATGGACCTCTTGGTATAAATACCACCTTTTCTGTAAACTTTTCTCATTCATCTACCTGAAGAGGGAGACAGCAGTCTCTGAAATATAGTACTTTTCTCTCTATATTTTGGTGTTTTTATGGGCTCCTTTTATTAGATGGAATTCTGTTGTAACAGAACATTTTTACCAGTTATATATATATATATATATATATATATATATATATATATATATATATATATATATGTATGTATGTATGGTCTTTAACGTTAATTTTCCTTCGATCGTAAAATGTTATGCAGAAAACTCATAAAGTCCCAACCCTAATAATTAATAGGACAGATCAGCACCTAATTACGGTCCTAATCCCTAATTAACTGTTACATATATTCAGCGATGAATGAGGATCGGTATAGCTAAATTACATCGGCTTAATTAGAGCCATCTAACGGGATTATCAATTCTGATAATAAAAAGCTTAATGTTAATCTTGATGCTATTAGAACATCCTTCTATTTTATTCTGTAATAAGTTCAGGTCAAAGTACAATTTTTTCTATGTACTTCCCTCTCTCTCTCTCTCTCTCTCTCTCTCTCTCTCTCTCTCTCTCTCTCTCTCTCTTTCTTTGTATATATAGAATATATATATGCATATATAACTGAATCACGAAAATTTGGAACGTGATGAACACTTAAATAAAGGCAAAATCCACGAAGAAAAGTGAAGCAATGGAGTAGCACTTGCTAGGCCTTACGACTCTTGTCCTTAAGGACGAAAGTCAAAGGGTCTCTCAGAGGTCACTCTGTTGTTTCACTTTCCTTTGTGGATTTTGCCTATATATAATGTTTCAAGCAGAGGATTTAAATAAAGAAAATGAAATAACAAGGCGTGATCCGACCTTCAGCTTACTCAGGCCGCGTGCGAAAATCTACGGTCAAATAGAGCGTTGTTTCACCAACGAAAATTAAAATAAATGCACTATATTTTATTAGAAATAACTGTTCTTTGCGGTTTAACATGCATATTATTTATTTATTTTACATATTCATTCTGATAAATAAATCATGAATTCCCAATCCTAAAATCCCTGCATCTTTAACTCAACGCGAAACACCTTTTCCAGACCTTTGTAGGCTTTTCCATAGACCATTCTTAACCCCCTAACAAGAACAACAGCAACACCAGCCATAACAACAAAGTAGTTCGTAGGCTCACTCACAGAGTAAGCGAAATTCACTTTCAGCAAGAATGATTTTCTCAGCATGAATCCTCCCCGAACGAAGGCATTTCGAAAAGTCATTATTGCACCTACGCGAGACTAACTTTACCGGCGTCCCTCGCTAACATATGCCCCTAATTATCCCCCTGGGAACCCCATTAGAAAGATGAAGATTCCGAGAAACTAGTTCCCGAAGAGAGCATGAAAAGGATGTCCCCATACCCTGTGAGATTTGGCGAAGGTGTAAATCTTGAGACTTCCTTCGCCTTCCCCGAATATTTTAGAACGCGGTTTTATTGTCGCAGACATTTTCGTATTTCTTATTGTTTGCCTCATTTTCCCTTCTTTATTCTCCCTCTTCTTCTTCTTCTTTTTCTTCTTCTTCTTCTTCTTCTTCTTCTTCGTCTTCTTCTTCTTCTTCTTCTTTATTTGTTATTCTCTTCAGCCTACTTACAGTTTTGTTAATATGTAGGCTGTTCGCCGTAAGGAAACTTAAATTAATATTTGTTTCACAATGACCACCTGTACCAATAATGGTAATAATAATAATGTTTTTTATTAAACATAATGGCAGAATTCACAGAATTGATAATAATATTTTTTTTTATTAAAAATAATGGAAGATTTCACAGAATTGATTTTATATAAAATTCTTTCAATTCTCCTTATGATTTGCCTTTTGGCTCGCTGGTATTTACTAAGGTTTGAAAATACCAGCGAGCCAGAAAGAAAAATCATAAGGAGAATTGAAAGAATTTTGTATAAAATAAAACATGTTTGAAAGAAGGTCTGTTTCCAGCATACACAGTTAACAATAATAATAATAATAATAATAATAATAATAATAATAATAATAAAATAATAATAATAATAATAATAATAATAATAATAATATATAAAAGGCTGAATAAGAGAGGGGTCTTTTTAACTGTTGAGAAATCACCTCGGTTATAAATAACTTGAACGAATGATTTCACTTTCGGAAATTAATAACAAAACCTTAGAAAAAATATATTCCAAGCAAGAATCTCTTTGTTGTACTGGATGATGACTGTGATGTTTGTTTTAATTTAACGCTTAAGACGATGATTTAGAAAATTAACATTTCTACCAAAATTATTATGATAAGTTAACTAGGTTATCTCATACAAGTCTAGTTGCTCGATTTGGTCATATAAGTAATGCATCACCACTTCCCATAGATACTTATTGAGTGGTATTTAAAAGCGACTACTTGTCTGAGATTGAATGAGCCTACCTTTGTCATTATAGCTTAGTCCCAAGAATAAGTACGTAATATTAAACGCATTTATTTCATGACTGACTTACCACGAATCGCGAAACAGTACGAGCAATGCAAGGCATATCGCATGTTTTATTGATCAAAGATACCTTGTCAGTCTTACCTGTAACGAGGAACTATCTCGAAAGACAATTGCGGTTTTCCGTGACATTTCCCAGCGGTAGTAAACATACTATACTCTGCTTTTTTTCCATATGTCCATCCGCCTGTGGTGTTTTTTGCATATCGTAACACTGCGTCCCGGGCTTTCGATAGTTACATTCAACAATGATAATAATATCCTATTTCAAGTATTAACGGTGTAATTTGCATACAGTAATTTATTAAAACACTTTTCAGTTTCAAATGTACACCCAGATATCCTTTTAATTACCTAAAACTTACACATAGCGTAATTATTTAAAGCCCGGGATGCAGTGTTACCATGCGAAAACACCACAGGCGGATGGACAGATGAAAAAAAAGAGTATAGTGGCGGTATTTTGACTCATATTCCTTTCTAATATTTCCAGATTTTTTCTGATCTGGTACGGATGACATATTTAACCAAAGACTTTGAAAAACATTGTTTCATTGTTATCAGCATTCATCTCAGTTTACCCTGATCCTTTCTCTCCTCCTATCTTTTTTTTATTGGACCCTCTCATCTGAATTTCACCTTAGTCAAAGATCAGATGAATCACATACCTTGATTTAGTATGTACTGTATACTATATAGGCTTTGGAAAAGGGACCAGAAACAGTCAGCTGAACATTGGGACAATAAGTCAATATATATATATATATATATATATATATATATATATATATACATATATATATATATATGCGTCAGTGTTCGCTTGTGTACATACGTCCTCAGGTACTATCAATCTGTTACTCCCGAGGAAGAAATGGCAATTGGTGGAGACAGCAGAAAGCTTTAATTTATTTTTCCTATCCTTATCCATCATTTTCATATAAACATCAACTGACTATTTTCTCAGAAGTGCCATTTTCATGCTCTTAATTATCTGCGGGGCGTAGTTGCAAATCACTTAAAACACTACTATGTCAGAAGCTACGTTTTTTATGAGTTTAGTATCGCCGGTGGACTGTGTTTAAATGTCGTTAATATCGAGAATCAATACTTTTATAGCATTCATTCGCTGTTTCATGGAGTAAACTTAACGGGTTTTCTTCGTAATACCTTTAATGACAGCTCCAGCCGTTTTATTTTTGCGTGCTGCCATTTAACCGAAAACTTTCTAAACAAAATGTAATAGCATAACCTTTTAAGGCGAGGGAGGGTGAGGAGGACGGGGGGGGGACTTTTATCGTAAACCTCGAGTCTTCGATAATGTGTTTCTTAAGTTTTCTCATAACTAATATAAAGAAACGTATTTTGAGTCATATGAAACCACTGGCATTAAGCGTGTGTTCAAGTACAGCTTCGCAACATAACGGCACACTCAAGAACAACTTTTGTGGGTCTCTGAAAAAATATTGGAGTCTGAAAAAATGTTGGAGTTTATGAAGACTTCTGGAGTATTTAAACACTTTTAGTGTTTAAATACTCTAATCGTCCGCGAAAATCAAACGGAAAATACCTAATGGGTGGGTACCACTTTAACAAACAGATAGAAATAACTGAACTTTTCGTGATAGTAAATGAGAAAACATAAACACTGGAACTTCATTTAAAAGTAAAAAGCTCACTAATATTTCACTGAATGGAATTATGATAATATATATATATAATATATATATATATATATATATATATTACACGTATATATATATACATGTATATATATACTATATATATATATACTATATATATATACATATATATATATATATATATATAATATATATATATATATATGTGTGTGTGTGTGTATATAAGATATATATATATATATATATAATATATATATAAATATATATATATATTATATAATATATATATATTTATATATATATAATATATATATATATCTGTATTTATGTATGGTGTATATAGATATATATATTATATATATATATATATATATATCTATATATATATATATATATATATGATATATATATATATTATATATATATATATCATATCATCATATATATCTATATATATATATCTCTATATTATTGTATGTTTGTATGTATGTGTATGTATTTATATATTATATCTAAAATATATATATTATATATATAAATATATATATCTAGATATATATAATAATATATATAATATATAATATAAATATATATCCATATATATATACATAAAATAATTATATATTATTATATATATATCATATAGATATATATAACTTATATATCTATATATATTAATATTATATTATATGTTTATATACTTTTCATTATTCAATTCAGTGAAATATTAGTGAACTCTTTACTTTTAAAGTAAGTCCCAGTGTTTATGTTTTCTCTTTTTCTACGATCACGAAAGTTCAGCTATTTCCATTTTTTCTCTTGGGGTGTATGTAATTGACCTGGTACCCAAGCCAGGAGCTATTTTTCGCTCTACATTCGCGGACGACTGACTTAACTGGTGTTGGAGTGTCGAGCTGTTCCAAGAGTCGTTTCATGGAGGTTAGTTGGTCATCCTTAACAGTGGTATGTCCCTCTGAAAGGCAGTCTGCTCTCAGCTCTGATCTACCGAAAGGGCAACTCTTTTTGTTGCTTAAAGTCCCCCCGCCCCACCCCATGTAGAAATAATGGGTTTCAACACGTTTCATGCTTAATATACCTTTTCATTATTACGTTTGATTAAAATTTCATCTATCCCTTCACTATGCCGTTTCAGGGTAAATGTTAGATGACGTGTTTTCGCCCTAACCTCACGCAAACATCGTAAGCAATTCATGGAGGTGACAGATCATTTCTGCCCCTGTTTTCATATATTGAGATCCACTGATCATTTCATAAGGTTCTCTCACTGTTCATTCGCACCCACTGAATCATGTATCTTTTTTGCGGGTCCAAAGAGCCTCGTGCTCAATTCAGAGCGCCCCCCCCCCCCTCCCCCACCCCTTCTCTCTCTGCATACGACCATATTTCATCTCTGTGTGTTTGTGTGTGTATCTGTGTGTGTTTTTATGAAGAAGAAAAGAATGTGTATAATTTGGGAAATGATATAAACACCACTCTCTCTCTCTCTCTCTCTCTCTCTCTCTCTCTCTCTCTCTCTCTCTCTCTCTCTCTCTCGAATTAATTAAATGTCATTCTGGAAATAAAAACCACAAATTACTGAATTTCCAGTTATGTAGTCGCTTCGTCACTGGCAGAAAAACCTTTATTTAAGTAATTAGTTTTTTCTAGTTTTTAAAAGCAACAAGAGCAGGCCCATTGCACATATATATTCCTGGTGGATTTAGGATAGTCTGCCTCAACGTCAGCTGGCTTATGTTTACTTCTGTAAAGAGAAATCATCATTCACTTGCCAATACTCTCAATGAAAATGGAGCTGTTAATATTATTATTATTATTATTATTATTATTATTATTATTATTATTATTATTATTATTATTATTATTATTATTATTATTATTATTATTCAGATGAACCCTATTCATATGGAACAAGCCCCAGGGGCCAATGACTTTAAATTCAAGCTTCCAAAGAATATGATGGTGCTCACGAGAAAAAATAAAACGAAGTTAAAAGGGAATACAGAAAGAAGAGATCAGTAATTATGATATAACAGAAATTATTATATTTCATAAGTAAATTTTTAAATATATGAATAAACTATTAAATTACGAGGTGAATTGAACATACTACCAACAGAAATAAAACTTAACATTTTAAGATACAACTAATTATGATAATAAACAATTATAATGATATTCTGCCAGATACTGACCACACCTGAATGGCTGATTTCTTTTTACCATTATACCTTTATTATGATATCAGCCTCTATTTACGCTACATTAGCTAACACTGAATAAAAACAATACTTTGTTTTGGAGGCAAAATATACAATATGAAATTATGGGTCCTCGTGCAAGCAATGTTTTCTTTCCATTATATATCAAAAGCAACTCCGCAGTCAAAAATTTCAACTTCGTAAATATTTGCTTTCAAAGAGATTATCTAATTAGATCCTGTGTATAAACAAGTGGTTAGTAATCATAGGTTTTTTTCTTTTTTTCATTGAATAATCGAGATAAAATCAGTCAAAACGATAATGTTCTGAAATGCAAAACTGACCAGGTCCCTCGTTTTTTCTATTTGTTATGCAAACTGAACGACAGTCACATTATTACTGTAATTATTATTATTATTATTATTATTATTATTATTATTATTATTATTATTATTATTATTATTATTTTCTTTTTCTTTTTCTTTTTTCGGTCTATCACAGTCCTCCAATTCGACTAGGTGGTATTTATAGTGTGGGGCTCCGGGTTGCATCCTTCCTCCTTAAGAGTCCATCACTGTTCTTACTATGTGCGCCGTTTCTAGTATCACACTCTTCTGCATGAGTCCTGGAGCTACTTCAGCTTCTAGTTTTTCTAGATTCCTTTTCAGGGATCTTGGGATCGTGCCTAGTGCTCCTATGATTATGGGTACGATTTCCACTGGCATATCCCATATCCTTCTTATTTCTGTTTTCAGGTCTTGATATTTATCCATTTTTTCCCCTCTCCTTCTCTTCAACTCTGGTGTCCCATGGTATTGCGACATCAATGAGTGATACTTTCTTCTTGATTTTGTCAATCAATGTCACGTCTGGTATATTTGCACGTATCACCCTATCTGTTCTGATACCATGGTCCCAGAGGATCTTTACCTGATCGTTTTCTATCACTCCCTCAGGTTGGTGCTCGTACCACTTATTACTGCAAAGTAGCTAGTATTTCTTGCACAGGCTCCAGTGGAGGGCTTTTGCTACTGAATCATGCCTCTTTTTGTACTTGTTCTGTGCAAGTGCCGGACATTCGCTTGTTATGTGGTTTATGGTTTCATTTTTCGTATTGCACTTCCTACATATGAGAGAGATGTTATTTCCATCTATCGTTCTTTGAACATATCTGGTTGTTTGGGCCTGATCTTGTGCCGCTGTTATCATTCCTTCAGTTTCCTTCTTGAGCTCTCCCCTCTATAGCCATTGCCATGTGTCATCGCTGGCTAGTTCTTTACTCTGTCTCATATATTGTCCGTGCATTGGTTTGTTGTGCTAGTCCTCTGTTCTGTTTGTCATTCTCCTGTCTGTATATTTGTGGGTCTTCGTCTACTTTTATCAGTCCTTCTTCCCTTGCATTC
The DNA here is from genome assembly GCF_015104395.2 of Macrobrachium nipponense. Classification (NCBI taxonomy): domain Eukaryota; kingdom Metazoa; phylum Arthropoda; class Malacostraca; order Decapoda; family Palaemonidae; genus Macrobrachium; species Macrobrachium nipponense. The sequence goes on along the minus strand of NC_061100.1, from coordinate 28,219,196 downwards.
CTGAGCCACTCGTCTTCACTGGTTTTCAGATATTGCCCCAGTACTCTGTTCTCGATGTTGACGCAGTCCTCTATACTTAGTAGTCCTCTTCCTCCTTCCTTTCGTGTTATGTATAGTCTGTCCGTATTTGCTCTTGGGTGTAGTGCTTTGTCTATTGTCATATGTTTCTTAGTTTTCTGGTCTATGCTGCGAAGTTTTGCCTTCGTCCATTCCACTATTCCTGAGCTGTGCCTTATTACTGCCACTGCCCATGTGTTTATGGCTTTTACCATATTTCCGGCGTTGAGTTTTGACTTGAGTATCGCCTTGAGTCTCTACATGTATTCTTTCCTGATTGTGTCCTTCATCTCTTGGTGTTTTATATCCCCTCCTTCCATTATTCTCAGGTATTTGTATCCCGTTTCATCTATGTGTTTGATGTTGCTCCCATCTGGTAGCTTATCCCTTCTGTCCTTGTTACTTTCCCCTTTAAGGATTAAAGCTACTAGATGGGAGCAACATCAAACACATAGATGAGACGGGATACAAATACCTGGGAATAATGGAAGGAGGGAATATTATTATTCATTATTACTCTATACTACTACGACTACTACTACTACACATACTACTCTACTACTACTACTATTTTTTCTTGATCTTTTTCTTTTTGGTCTCACAATCTTCCGGTTCGAGTGGGTGGTATTTATAGTGTGGGTTTCCGGGTTGCATCCTGCCTCCTTAGGAGTCCATCACTTTTTTACTATGCCCTCTATTTCAAGGAACACACTCCTCTTCACGAGTCCTGGAGCTACTTCAGCCTCTTGTTTTTCCAGATTTCTTTTCTGTGATCTTTGGATCGTGCCTAATGATCCTAGGATTTTGGGTACAATTTCCACGGGCATATCCCATATCTTTCTTACTTCTATTTTCAGGTCTTGATACTTATTCATTTTTACTCTCTCTTTCTCTTCAACTCTAGTGTCCCATGGTATTGCCATATCAATGAGCGATACGTTCTTTTTGACTTTGTCAATCACTGCCACGTCTGGTCTATTATTATTATTATTATTATTATTATTATTATTATTATTATTATTATTATTATTATTATTATTATTATTATTATTATTTAAAAATAGCTGTTTCAACGGCAATTATCTTCAAGAGAGTCTTCTCTATTTTTCTTATTATATTATGTTATATTATATTGTATTATATTATATTATATTATATAATAAATTTCACTCTTTAAGTTTCAAAGCGAACGCATGCGGTCATCGTTAGAGAGAATGCCTGAAACACAAGATAAGCCTGTGAATTAGAATTGGTCTCGCCTCGCGGGTCTTCGTCGTAAAACCAACTGGCGTTCGAACCTCACCTTCTTGGCTGAGCTTCCCAGGGATCTCTCTCTCTCTCTCTCTCTCTCTCTCTCTCTCTCCTCTCTCTCACTCGGAGCTCAGTAATGTCAATCAAATGTCGAAAAAAGGATTTTTTTTGCATTTTTAAAATTTTTAAATGACCTTCAGGTCTCTCTCTCTCTCTCTCTCTCTCTCTCTCTCTCTCTCTCTCTCTCTCTCTCTCTCAAGTTCACCATCATCAAAACCTTATTTTCTTGATAGATTTAATTTTTTTCTATCGGTGATATCAATCATCATCGTCCTTTCCCAGAGGGACGGTGTTTTCAGTAATCCCAATTTTTTTTTTTTTTTTATGAGTCACAAGGTTCGTCCCAGCAATAAGGTTTTTGTACGTCTGCCGTCTCAGTTGATTATTATCGTTTATTCTCGCTTGACAACAGAAAAAAAGGTGTTGAAAGTATCTGACACGATAAAAAATGATTACTACTTTATTCCACGTATAATATATTTGTATTTATTGCATTTGGATCAACGAAGTCAACCTACTATAAATTTGTTATTGTATTTATTTT
>NC_061100.1:28207284-28214784 GCF_015104395.2 Macrobrachium nipponense | reverse complement strand
GTCTTCGTCACTGGAATCGTCTCCCATTACTTAACGGAGGTGAGGTCTTCCTGCCTGCCTGCTCTTATGAGCTTTCCTTGGTATCACTGAATTGCCTTCTTTTGTTTTTTAAAAGATTCAGTCTCAGCTGCCAGAGGTTAATAGCATCGCTGAGAATCGAATGCCTAGATTAATTCCTCTGGTCCTTTTTCTCCTTTCGTCTTGTAGTTCCGTGTCTTTCTTTCTATCTGCTTTTTTATTGCCTTTTTTACTTAATTTTCCTTCAAGTTTATTATCTCATGACATCCCCTTATTCATTTCCAACAATCTCCAGTCATTTTTTCATCATACCGTCCATTTTGACTGTTGTATCTTCATTATTATATGTTCATTAGCTTCCTCGTAGCAAACCCCCACCCCACCTCTCTCTCTCTCTCTCTCTCTCTCTCTCTCTCTCTCTCTCTCTCTCTCTCTCTATGGGAAACTTGTCATCCATATTTTCGAAGCTGGATAAAGTTACGGGTCTGCTCACATCTTATAAAAGTGCTTCTCTCTGGTTTATATACGTCTTCATTTTCGAAAACCCGCAGTGGTCTCAAGATTACTGCTTTTTTTCCCGAATGTGAAATATGGCTGACTAGCTTATTTTCCTCCAGTTTTTTCCGTCCATTAGATGGCTGGACCGTATCGAATTGCAAGTCGTTCGTTTACGTTCTTCTCTAAGATTTCTATCTTGTCTTTTTTTTATGTTTTGGTTGCGTTCTCTGCTTCGACTTTGGGACTCTGTCTCCCGCTCTTCTCCTTTCTATTTTCTCTTCTTTCTCTGTTTCCCTTTATATTTTGTCACCTCTTTCTATTGAACGCCATATTCTTTGGAAGTCTCAATTCTAAGTCAGTGGCTCCTGCGGGGGGATTGTTCCATGTGAATTGGGTTCATCTTATGAATATTAGTAAAAGTAATCATAGCTTTAAGTACTGTTGTACTCGATCAACATAACTACGTCAGATTTTAATTGTTCTTAGGTAAGTACAACTTCTGACTGAAATAACAGTAAAGCTGAATTTCATAATATAAGTACTTTGAATTTAGACATTAGTGATACACAGCCTGGAATCAGGTAGTACCTCGACCCCGGCTGTAAATTACTGAGATGTATGCTAGTATTGCACGAGCCCCTTTTTTTTGCCACGCCCTTTAGGTTAGGTTAGGTTAGGTTAGGTTAGGCTGGGTTAGCTTAGGTGAAATTAGCATCTACATCTGTATTATGGGTGTGGGAAACAGAATGGGATTATTTTCAACAACATTCTAAGGTTAGTTTTTAAGATATGGCGTCCCGGTTTTTTCAGGCAAAGGTCTTGGTAAAGTTCACTCCGTGTTATAGCTCCCCTTGACTTTGTTAACCACGAGACTCTATGTATAACCTACTTAATTCATGCAAATTCATTCCCATTTTCTTTACATAAATGTTAGAATACGCTTGCTATTAATCAAGTGATTAGTGACCCAGTATCTATCATTTCAGATATGCCATTCATTACTTGTATTTCCCGTTCACTCTGAAACCGGTTGGTGGTTTTGTAAATAAATCTTGTAAGTGTGCAGTTTCTCGACGAACGATTATTCACCGATGTAAGTTGTCCGTAAGTGTGATAGTGGTTCTCTTTTCCCTGTAACTTTGCAATAAAAACCTCTAGTTTCTCAATATCTGTTAAGGTAAAAACTTTGACTATTCCAATGGATGGATTTAACTTCACTAAAATAAAGCCAACAAAGCTTTGTCTCGGATATTTTACGCTGAGAATAACAAGTGAATTCAATATGTATAAATATATATAGACAGATATATGTATATGTGTGTCATTTTTAAGTATATTTATTTCTATTTTTACATAAATAAGGAAATAATTCTTCTCTCACTACATGCAACCCTCCTCAGTATAAAAGGGCATATCATCATCTACTACTCAAAATCCTTTTACATATAAAGCAAAAAACTTAGATTAGGGCCAATATAAAATACAGAATTATGCAAGTGTGTCGTGCAGTAAATATCAATATATTGTTTCAAATATGAAAACATTCGTTACCTCTACACAACAAATATCCACAATCAATCTACATTTCTAATTTCCTCTTTTGTTTTCCAAACCTACCTGAACTTGAGATGACACGCATTCGTTAACTTCGTGAATGTGAATTTCTCCCTTTGTGCAAATGAGTGGCAGCGTGCAACCTTTTAATTAAATCTGGACTGACAGTATTTTAAAGGTTTGCGAGTAAGAACTTCCTCACTGAAATTGACTTCATGACAAAGAGAGAGAGAGAGAAAATATGCAAAGCACTATCCTAGACAAAGGCTCTTTGCACATCTCCCTCGAGAGAGAAGAAGAAGAAGAAGAACACAGATGTAAACAGACAATGCAGGCTCTCATTTTTGTTTGTTTGTTGATTTTAACAAGGGATTTAAACTTCTTTTTGTTTTGTTTTCTAATCACATTAATTTGTGACTAAATAGATGACGTTGGAAGGAGTTCCATTTTCTCTCTCATATCATTTTGTTCTTTCTCATCATGATGATAATGGACCAGTATCCAACTTTGAAACTAAAAAGAAAAACAAACACGAACTGGAGAACAAATTCATGAAATTGGCATATCACGTTATTCTTTCTCACCATCTATGCATTAGAACCTACTTTCTTCTGAGAATGGTCATGGGACATACATTTATTAAATCTCGAAGTCTAAACAGTTTCACAAAAGATTTAGAGCAGGAAATAGCACTCGTTTAATCTCCAAGAGGGCAACGAGACTGGAACACTGGAAGGAAAAGATTTTATTATCTCTGCTTGCTGGAATTCCATAGAAGGCTTTATTTTATGTACTGTACTAAGTAATATAATATTTCCTGTAGGGATAAATTTGCTTGTAGTGGGACTGGATATATATATATATATATATATATATATATATATATATATATATATATATATATATATATATATATATATATATATATATATATATATATATATATATATATATATATATATATATATATATATATGTGTGTAATAATATATATTATATATATATATATATATATATATATATATATATATATATATATCTGTGGTAAGTGATATAGGCCCAACATGAAAGCAATTGTTCAGTTGTTGATAAATAGAGTCGAGACATTTCTAGATCTTTTACAAAGAAGGGAAAGATATTAATGTCGTCATTACTGTAATGAAAATATGCTTTAGAAAAAAAAAAGATTCCATCTAAATATCATATCAGACTGATGCAATTGGCAAATAAGATGTTGTTCAATTTCTAGTTAAAAAATTTGATTCGCATCCGTCGTAAAGGTTACAAAAATCTCCGCGAATAGATAAATTTCTTAATATTTTTTTTTTTTTATTGAAGGCTTGTCACTGTAAATGGGTTGGAATTCAATTTCCTTCTCGGCAGAAGTTGAATGACTCACTAAAAGGTTGACTTCCATTTTTGTTTCCTTGGGGAACGTCAATTGCTTTATTTCTTCGTTTAGACAGACCTCCATCCACACACACACACACACATACACACGCACACAAATAACTGTCTGATAAAGAGTAAGGTTAGACTTACAAATAAAGGATTTCCCAGCATTCCGTTGGAGACACAGGCCCCTTTTTATATTCCTCTTCTTCCCTTATCCTTCGAGAGATAAAGGGAGGAGAAAAGACGAGAAAAAAGGCAATAAAGGAATCTCGATTTTTATCTCATTTTCTTTCGCGTTTATTTTTCCAGGGAAGCGAGAATTTCCCATTTTAGTCTAATTAAACCAGACCAGCTTGGTTTCACTTAATTGCTTCAATTCGTTTGTATCTCCCGTTTTCATTATGTCGTTTTTGTGATTTTCATTGTATAAGAGAAAGCTTTTTGACCATTTATTATCTATTATCGAATTAATCAAAACCCACCCAAGTGACACTGGAGACAAGTGAGTTTTTCTGTGACTATAAATCGTCGGACGTCGATTCCTGTGAACCCGTAACATCACAGGACATTCTCCTTTTTCCGGAGGAAATTGGTGTGTCTTGAATGTCCATTTCCATTGAGCCGGGGATTTTAAAATCAGTCGGACGCTTCTTTGAGATTCAGCGGCTTAGTGTAGCATGTCTGATGCATGATTTGATAAGGCTATGTCTGGAAGATTATTTTTTTTAGAATAAATGGGATGCTTATTTGAGAGTCAGTGGCTTAGCGCAGCATGTCTGATGCAGGATTTGTCATGCTAGCGTCTGTTTAATATGTCAAAGTGTGGGCTGCCGTAAAGACTGGGGCGAAAAGTTAGAATCACTTTGCCCTGATTTTTGAGGTCCAAGAGCAACCTGGGGAATATGTGGTGGTCTGAAAAATTATTATTTTTTCCCAGAAACTTATGATTCACGGATGAGATGACATAATACATCAGAATGCCGTGAGGATCATGTAATAGTGGAATAATTAATTTTAATCAGTATTTGAATGATGACAAAATGAGAATAGTATTAGGATAAGAATGGGTGAAATCTAATTGAGAGGACTGTGTTAGGATGATTTTTACCTGTAACAGGAATAAAATTCTAAAACGTGTTTGGTAGGAACAATTACAAATAGATTGATAAGACTCATCTGCCTGTTACATGTATATTTCATTCTCGGCCAAATTACCTCAAGGAAGACGCTTTGCAAGAGATACTCATAAGTAAATTCATCCCGGGGTAATATATTTAAGGTGTTAGATTGAAAGAGCAGTTTCAATTAGGGCAATGGATGGAAGATAGATTCGGAAATATAAAAAGAAATAGTCCAACATAATCTTAGACTGTGCGTAGTCAGAATTATTAAAAAGATAAAGTGAATTAGATGCTACCACGTTAATATATAACATTTCAGAAACGAATAATAATCTTATTTCTCTCTTTCTGCTGTATCACATTTGTAAAATGTTCTAGGATTTTAGATATGTTACTTTTAAAGTATGTGTGTGTGTGCAAATAATTATCACATCACCGTGATTCATACAAATTATTCGAGCTACAAGTGTCCTTTAATATCTAATTCGCTCTACCTCGGAATTGATATATTTTCATATATGTAAACCGAAGGGGAATTTTTTAGTCGATAATAATTTCGTCCCCCCATGGGATCGAACCACCCTTCCAGTGGGCTAACATCACTGTCGTCCTGATCTCGTCCCCGGTGGTTCGATCCCATGAGGGTACGAAATTATTATCAACTAAAAAATTCCCCTTCGGTTTACAACTTTACATATATGAAAATATATAAATTCCGAGGTAGAGCGAATTAGATATTAAAGGACATTTGTAGCTCGAATAATTATATATATATATATATATATATATATATATATATATATATATATATATATATATATATGTATATATATAGTATATATATTTATATATATATATATATATATATATATATATATATATATATATATATATAAATTCACATGTACAGACGGCCAACAAAGAATTGGCGTAGTTTCTTAATTCATTGTTCGTTATGGAAATATTGCCATATGCAGGTGCCAGAATATTTACTTAACAATAAATAAAATTTCCTTTCAAAGGTGCTATACTTGAAATAAATGACATTAGAACTGAGTAGACTTATTCAACGTATTAAAGATAATTATTTTGCAAAGTAAGGAAAATATATATCGATGGGTCCACCGTCCACGATTTCTAATTTTATTTTCAACTCTAGCTTCGTGACAGCATTCCGAAGATTTTGAAGTTGGCTTTGCTGCCGCTAGAGTCTTGACTCAACATATCGTACTGCACTGGGGTGTTGTCATTTTGTCTCCTACAGCCGATAAATAATACAACAAGGCGTTAACATTCTTTGAAAACGATGTTTAGTTAAACTAATTTTGTCCTTTGATCAATAAAATAATTTGCATTGCACGTTTAGTGGGCCTAAATTGGACTTCTGATTTTCCCACATGATAAGCCTAGGTCTATTTTCAGCAGCATACTCTCTCGGATACGTAATATTAATGAATATTTAAATCGACGATATATATATATATATATATATTAATCTGCTTTATTTGACTATTCCCGTTATTCTTGTTTTATTAGCCATGTTCGCCTTTCTTCTTATCCTTTTAATAATTGCTTAACATAATTAACTCAGACCTAGCTATTCAAAGTCAAAAAGCAATCATAAAAAAATCAAACGAATGTAATTCTTTCTTATTTTTTATCGAATTCCTTGCATATCATCTTGTTTCATTTGGACACCTTGGAAAGCTGTGGGAGTCAAAACTGACGAATACATTAAGAAAGGCTTACTTTCCTCAAAGCTTTCTTAGGTTGATCGTTCTGTAGCTATTCATTTCTTTTAAATAGAAATTAATTCAAATTAGTTCACATGTATAACTACTAGACCTACTAACATAAGCATATTATAAGTAGCTGAAAGAATAAGAAATAGGAAAGATGACGTCCTCGTTTAAGTCTGTTTCATGTTTTTTTTTTTTTTTCTCAAGAAAAACCTACTGCTTTAATCAAGGGTTGCTCTTTGACGGCTACAGGGTGTAACACGAGGTTATGCACATATTTTGTGGAATGAAAGATAAAGTTTCTTTGAACAGAAAATATTTTACAAACATGTATTTTAAGGCGTCCGTTGTCGGTGCGGGGAATTTTAAAATAACCGTTATCATTAGTGATGCTTTCACGAGGTGGAGTTCGTAGTGAGACTGAGAAGTCGGATCTGGTCGCCTGAGATGTAGAAGAGAGCGGAGCGGAGGTGGCTTATAGGAGTGATGGAAGGATTAGGCCGATGTTAATAAAGTATCTCCCAATAAAATGTATTCTTTAGGTTTTGAAGAAAAATGCATGCATCGTTGAAACCGTTTCCCTCCCTATCGTGGTATTCACTGGCCACCGATAAAAAACAAAAAAAAAAGAGTAAGCCTAACTGAATCTCTCATCCATCAAAGATAAGTTTGCTTATTCATTAGACAACTATCAAAGACTTCAAGTGTAGATTTAAAAATCTCTTCCTCTCCATGTAAAGTATTCATCAGACACCAGTCATAAGCGTAGAGCTAGTTATGATCCCTGGTTCAGCAATGTCGTGACGAGGCACTAGAATTCAAAGTTCACAAATGAATGTTGCTCAGCAACATTTTCACTACTGTATTGTCTTGCTCTCATGTGGTGCTTCGAGGTATTCCAACTCTAGGCCCATGTTCTAAACTTTGCCGTTCTTTAAACAATTTTGTTCATCTATGTATGATTCTCTCCGGTTTATTAAGCTTTCTTGATATCTCTCCAACAGGAACTTGCACCGAATGCAGTGCAATAATTCTCTCGCTCATCGAAGGATGTTTCTTAGACCGATAAATGACACATTGACATTAGATACCCGTGCACATAACATCAAAGGCAATAGAGTGAGGTCGCCTGGTTCACATTGTTAAGATATCGTTTTTTTTTTTCTTTTTTTTTA
>NC_061100.1:28187284-28202284 GCF_015104395.2 Macrobrachium nipponense | reverse complement strand
TGTTCAAAAATTTGTCTCGAAGACTTATTCTCTCAACATGACTTTGCCCAAATTATATTTCTCCAAGAATAACACATTTGTGAACATAAAAAATGCACACATCTCCAAATGACTCTTAATGCAGTAATGCCATTCGCCTCTAAATAGACACGAAATAAAAAAAAAGAGAACCTCAGAAATCTTCTCTTGTCTCGAAAAAAACTCCCATAACCACAAAAAGAGGGTAACCCGCCAAAGATTAATTCCAACTCCATTATGAGACACCATATTAATAATAACACCACTCCGGTTATAAAAATATTTCCTCCATTTGGTTAATAACCAACCCCCTTATTATTCTCTCTTATTTCTCCAATAGCCACATGTCAGTAAAAAAAAAGACACCACTCCAGGAATAGAGAATAATCACCTCTATTTCGGCAAATACAAAATATTTACCTCTATTTCCCCAATAACTCCATGTGGAACAAAACAAGGCTCCAAAAAATATATCTCCAAAAAGGAATATCAAAAAATGAAATCCTATCTCCAAAAAAATGTGCACTCAAGGCAACTAACTCACTCACTCACAAATATTGCCCCATAATCTCCAAATATGTGTCTCCATTTGCAACAAAGATGGCTGCAAAATAATTGAACTAAACATAGCTCATACCACTATTGGCAAATATCAAAAATGGCCAAAAAATATGTCTCCCATATATTATATCTCAAATTATAACTCCAAAATAATATATACCTCCAATTATCTCCCCAAATAATATATCTCAATTATATCTCAATTATATCTCAATTATAACTCCAATTCTCCAGAGAATAACTCAATGTTATAGTAAAAAACTATAAAAACTCACTCCATTTAGCATAACTGCTAAAAAAAGGGCAAAAACTCGGCAAATAAAACTGTCTAGAAAATTCTAGAAAAAATCATCAATGTGCCACAAGTCATTATAACAGAATTCCCAACTCACAGTGTCTTAGCCAAGACTTCTCCATATGCACTACGACATAAGCCACTAGAAAACTTAGCCAAGTTTCCTATCTCTCACAAATTTGTCACAAATACGACAAGGGTATTGTGCAAGAAAACTCACAATTTCTGGAACACAAATATCCAGAGAAAAAATGTAGTGCCATTACGTATGCATTCAAAACGTGCAAAAAATTCTCCCATATATTTCTCTATAGCATCAAATAGCTAAAACACAAACACGTTCCCGAACAATGACTCTAAGCCATGAACTGAGATATTAAAAAATATTCACACCAACTGGAGAGAAAAAATAAATTCAAATTCACCCATGGTAAAAAAAACTTGTGTCAGCGATGGCTAATTTCCAAAAAAGGAGAAAAGAAAAATCAACGGCACTGTTAACTCTCTTCCGTAACTCACTAGATGTCAAGCAATTATCTGCTGAACTCATAAAAAAAGAAAAAAAACTAAAACAATGTGTTGTTAGTTCTTCCCATAATCACAAAAGATTTCACCTCCCTTGACAGCATTAAAACACCCACGTATTAGTATAAAAAAAAAAAAAAACAAAAAAAATCAGTATCAGAAATATCATTATCACAAAATCATCAAAAAAATTGCTTTCATCAAAATCATCAGTATCAGTACAAAAAATATCACCAATGTTAATGCTTGTCCATTCTCCAAAAATTCAGCACAAAATTCAGCAAATGTTCAGTAAGTTTCAACACAATTCACCAAGATTCAGTCAGATTCATCAAGATTCAGCAAAACTCATCCCCGTGAATCACTGAAATATTCTCCAAAGTTACAAAAACTCAACAAATAATTAACACAAGACTTCTCCCATTAATTCATTGTAATAAATTCTCCTGAATAATTATCTGTAATAATTACCAAATAATCTCCCATGAAATATCTCAAATATCTCCTAAAACAATTCTCCCGTAATGATAATTATACTTAAGCAAACCTCCCGTGACACATCTCAAGTATAATAATTATTAATAATAACAATAATAATAACTCTTCATAGCAATAATTCTCTTGCAAAAATCTCAAGTAAGGGTGAAATTCAAATAGCATACAACAGTATTGCTGAATCTTATGACATACAATTTCTCCAGCATGCAACACCATGACATAACACCATTGCCACACAACACAGATACAACACCAATCATCGGCATTTCAAAGTAATTTCTCCAACACAATAAAAAAAAAAAAAGAATCTGTGTATCCCCCTTATATTTGTGTCTTTCAAGGCACAACGAAACATATAACACATCCCGTGCATGTTAACTACTTTTCCCCTCATTCACGGAAAAGAAAAATCTCTTTTTATTTCCTTTTCTCTTCGTCCAAGAGAAAAAAAAAATATCTTTTCTAAAAAATAGACTCTACGGGCATTTCACTTCATCAACTAATCAATCAGCTGATGTCTTAGCATTCAATGTCAAGGCCAAATCCATCTCCCAACACAAAGAAAAAAAAAGGAAAAGGGGGAGTTCACCCACACTGAGAGAAAAAAAAAAAAAATTTCTCCCCCCCTGAGATCAACCCCTCAGTCGAGCGGCAGAACAGCCCGAGGCATACCAGTAGTATCCCCCATCTCCCCTTGAACAGTATCTGAGGACCCCTACCCAAGGTATACACTAGTGCCCATCCCTGCACTATCTCTCGAGGGAGGCTAGTGGTACCTTCCATGCGACTATCCCCCCGAGGGATGCCCATACCCTCGCAATGCAAGGCGCCTCTCTGCAGAAATGTGCTGAGCCCGTAAAATTGTGGCCGCTCTGTCTCTAAGCCAGAAAAATTGTTGACCTCTTGAACCAATCCCATAACCCTGAAATATTTAAACAAAAACCCACTCCTTCAAAACAATAGTTTAACACTCACCACTCCATAATGGGAACAAAAGGAACTCGTAATTCTTCGTAAAACGCGACAGTGATATATGTATTAAACACAACACCCGCACGGGTATCTCGGAACACTCTCGTCATTGCACAAGCAAAAGTCACACTGGGTGCACTCACTGCTTCTGGCTGACTCCCTGGGAAAAATGCTGAGTCCCATAAAAATCCTTCCCTCCCTTTAGCACAGTTAACAGACAGATATTTTCTCATTTTTTCTCACTAAGTAACTGAAAACTAACAGTTTAACGATTTTCCACAATCCCAAAAAGCTTTGTCGTTCGAAAACTATCGCTAAGTCACGACCCCTTCTTATTTTTCTAACTGGCCACTCATCTCTTCATTGGCGTTCCTAGGCATAAAAAAGAAAGAAGACTTTCTATATCCCCTCTTAACCGCTGACACCACTATAACATGGGGGGAAGAACCCTCAGTATTCATAAGGTAAGCGTGGACACGAAACGGAAGGCAGACCTCCACACCCCATTATATACACAGCCTCTCTCTCTCTCTCTCTCTCTCCCGGCAATTCCTCTCTCTCTCTCTCTCCACCTCTTTCTCTCCATTCTAACAGGTAATGAAAATGAGAGAGTTGCATCATAACACTAACGTTTATTTACAAGAACAAATAAATCAATTAACCAAGTAATCCAGTCTTACAGACTAACATTGTCAAGTCACCCAAAATGTCCACACCCTTCCCTGGGAACTCTGTCCCCCGGTATTCCGATCCGTCTGTTCAAAAGATACAGAACACATCCCGGTAAGTACACACACAAGTTTAAAGACAAAGTTAATAAAATGGAACATCTTACAAGATATCAAACAAGCCATCCCTTTGGCTAAAGTAAAGGTAACACTTACCCATTCCCAACCGGAATATCACTCACTGATAAATAAAAACACTTTGGCATCTGCCATCATGGCTTCGCCTTCCTCCCCCGAATGTCTGTGCAAGTCTTCTCATAGACTTGGCTAGTGATACATTATGAATAGAAGAGGCGCACACGCACATACGAATGCACACTTCGACAACGCCTCATATTACTGGCTATAACCAGTTTCCCCAAAGGCACTTGAGAAGAGTTCATAAACTGTCATAACATTGACTTCCTGAATTAAGCACTTTTATCTCACGCCATCCCCTAGAAACTCATTGATCAGCTACTCTCAGGTCGTTACTCCTGCACTGTTCTCCACATTCCATAGGTCGCACGAACAATATATTATTAATCAAAATCCCTAGGCCTTACAGATTTATATATATATATATATATAGATATATATATAGATATATATATATATGTGTGTGTATATATAATATATATTATATTAGATATATATATATATATAATAATTTATTTATATATATATAATAATATATATAGATATATATAATATAGATATATATAATATATATATTTCAATAATATAATATATATACAAATATATTAGGTATATATTATAATATATATAATTATATACTATTATATATTATATTATATAATATATTATATATATTATATATATAGTATATATATATGATCTTGCCCATTAAAAGTTTCGTTTTTGGAAAAAGAAATAAAACAAACAACTTACTATCTCTATCCTCTCGCTCCTCTCTCTCTCTCCTCTCTACTCTCTCCTCTCTCTCTCTCTCTCTCTCTCTTTGTATATATGTATACATATACATATATATGTGCTTGCTATAAAAGTTTCGTTTGAAAAAATTATCAATCTCCCTCTCTCTCTCTCTCTCTCTCTCTCTCTCTCTCTCTCTCTCTCTCTAAGCTTTTTTATATTATCCTCTTTACGCTTAGCATCGCCCAACTCAACAGAGGTGAATGGACTGCATGTCATATAAACATCAAATCTCCATCCACTTAAAGGCCGCGTTGGAAAGTAGCTTCTCGCCTACGGCGTTTGGCCTGTTGAAAAAACTACTATTGGGTATGCAAATATTTTCATCTAAAACCAGTAGTGGAAGAGATTATGCTCTCTCTCTCTCTCTCTCTCTCTCTCTCTCTCTCTCTCTCTCTCTCTCTCTCACACACACACACACACCTACACGCACACATGGAGAAATTTATCAGAGTATAACGAATACAAGTAGAGGTTAGCTATATTCTAAGTAATTGTTCGGTTGAATTGTTACTTTCAATAAAATGAGATATCAGAATAATACTCAGTTCTTAAAATAACAGAAAAAAAATCATAAAGGACTCCTAAACCACATCAGGTTTATTCTTTTTGGTCTGAGAATGAAAAATGAAGAAGCATCAACACAGTGAACCATTTACTGAAATCGATTTCAATATTGCTGGTGATTGGAGACGAGAGGCCACTGGAAAATGGCAGAGTTTTTGACGCTTATCTGTTTAAAAACAATGAAATTAAGATTCGGTTTATACGTTATGCAATTATCGCGTTTCATGAAATTCATTATGTAAAATCAACACTTAACTACCTATCCCAAGTGACACGCGACCTTCAGAAAATAAATAAGTAGGGAAATGGGCAACAAAATTATTGTAAGTGTTATAAAGTACAGTAAAGCACTAAGAAAACTCATCTGCTTTGTGGAGAATGTTGCTTGCGCCTGTGGTCATGCATGGCTAAATGTAACTGTTGTTTCCGCTTCCCCAATCTTCATAATTTACATTTTCTCTGCTGCTCAGTGGGAAGGGCTGGGATGGGCCTGGATAAAAACCTTCCTACAAAAATTTATTGCATTTTTGTCTATTGTTCACTTCAACCTTAACATTGTTAATTCCTCCTTCTGCGATTGGAGATTGGTGAATAATTGTTCGTAGATCATATTATCATTTTAATGAAAGCTCATCTTTTTGAGATCATTTTAAACGCCATAGAAAACGGAGATTCCTCACTCGTGAGAAATTCTCGTCTCTCTTGCTATGCACGCAGCGCTTGATATTACCCCGTTCTAGAAGCTTGACGGAACTGCCTGCCTCTACTCCCTCCCAAAGCATAAGCAAGCGTGTCTTTAAAAGCATAATCTCCATAAGTATTCGGAGTTTGTTCACGGCAGAATGGATGTCTGGGAAGCCATTGTGTGTAGCCTGCGCTCTTGAGGAAGAGTTACGAGACCATTAAGGCTCTCGGCTCTGCGCCGACGTATGAGAAAGCTTTAAACACATGCCAGGGTCATTGCCTGGAAATGCATTTCTCGCTCGCTTCGCTTTTCCAATTTCCTTCGATCTTTACGAATGTGCTGTTGTTATTCCTACTTACGGATTTTTCAGTGCCAGCTAGCTGTTTTCTGCTTGATTTTTATTTGCGTTTTTTTCCTTTTAGTTGTTAGAGGTATTAAACAAGTACTTACAGACTCATAAATTCCTTTCATCCACCGGACTGGGAGTTGGTATTTTACCGTGTGGATTACAAGAGTTATATTGCTCATAAATATTTATACACACATATACGCATACTCACATGCAATATATATATATATATATATATATACATATAAATATATATATATATATATTATATATATATATAGACAATATATATATAGTATATATATATATATATATCATATATTATAAATATATTAATATAATATATTGTATTATATATATAGATAATATATATATGTATATAATATATATTATATATATATATTATATATATATATATATATATATACAGGCAATATTTGTATGTATGTACGTATGCATGTACATGTATTCGCGTGCAATATGAAATTAAAAGACAAATAAAAAATAAATTGCACAACAAACCATATTAATTCTCAATAAATGTGCTTCCTTTCAGTAAACAAGACAACCTTTTAAGTGTCTCCTACTTTAAGCATCATCTATTATCCATTACTCTGTTTCCGTCCGAACTCTCTTTCTTTCAACTTACTTTCTCTTGATAATTGTTTCATAGTGCAACTTTGAATTTTTCCTCACTTTACACGTGTAAAACTTTTTTACTGACGAACTCCCTTACATTTTACCTAAATTTATATTCCAACTCCAATCGATTTACTAGCACTTAAACGAAGAGACGATAGTAAGTGGAATATTGGTTGCGAAGCCCGTAGACTTTATCTCTTTTTCTACATTTCCCGCGACGATGAATAGGACTGACCGTTAGTATAATTTCCGCTTTCTTCTCCTCTGCAGTTGCTCAACCTGTCTAGATGTCCATTTCACATAATTATTTTCACCAACAGTTTGCCCTTGGAGCAAGTGCTAGTATCGACATAATTCCAGCTTCATCTCAAACAACAATTACAAAAAGTCTTAATCAAAAATGAATCTCAGGAAATGATAAGTATTTTAGACTATAGGATAAATAATATCAAGAATATGTCCCTTTAAGACATAGCCCTACGTCAATAGAAAGATAAATAACAAATTTCTGGTGTAAAGTCATAATAATAATAATAATAATAATAATAATAATAATAATAATAATAATAATAATAATAATAATAATAATAATAATAATAATATATGAAGGTAGGATACCCTCTCTCAAACATGTTTTGTTAAAGATGATGGCAGCATCAGTGGAATTGATTTTATATATGGTATTTTCAATTCTTCTTATTAATCTCTTCTCATTAGGGCTGATATTTGCTAATAGCTGGCCGATGTTCATATCTTGGTTAAAGAAATGTTTTCTAAAAATACTAATTTATTGTTATGATAACAAAAGTGGTTAACAAATCTTAGTCTAAGGGCGTAATGGAATTCCAACGTTTCCAACCGTATCATCGGTTCATCTTCAAGGAAAGGTGAGCGTGAAATGATTGGAATGGGGTCGTTAGGCGGTATTTATTGTGTCCCAGGTGCTCTGTCTGATGGGCGCTGCGTTTTCATTGGGCTCTTCGCGTGCGGGCGCTGGAGACTGGGAGCGTAGTATTGGGCAGGGGCACCTGATTGGCCCGTTCGATCGGCTCTATGGTGCCAGCGGGCGGCGCCCTACGCGCCACCGTCGGGAGGAGTGAAGTCTCTTGAGTGGTGTTGAGGCTGGGTCTCTCCTTCCCGATGTGTAGGGCCTCTAAGAGGCGGAGGCGACGGTGGTCTGCCGCCTTATCGATAATACCAATATTAGGAATAATGTCCTTCCGAGTTATCCTGGTATTGTGGATGTTTTTTGCATGGTTATGGATGGCGTCTTCCTGAGCGTGGCAGGATATCCTCTTGGAAAATCGCATTGTTGTCATACCAATGTAGGCGCCGGGGCATTCCCGGACAGGGCATTTGTATTGGTAGACAACGTTAGTTTTCTTGAGAGGGTCCTGCATCACGGGAGCTGGGTTGTTTTTCATAATCAGGCCACTAGTCTTCTTGCTTTTATAGTAAATGGTCAATTTCACTTTATCCGCAGGGTCCGTGGGGGAGAAGTTCCTTTCGATGATGTTACGAAGGGCTCGTTCGTCCTCTTTGTATTTCTTGTGAAATACTCCCTTGTAAAAGAGAGTGACGTCTTCAAGGGCAGCGGGGCGAGGCTCCTGCTGGTACCACTTATCGATGTTTCTGCGAATGGCTTTTTCGATGTCCCGGCTGGAATACCCGTTGTTAATTAGAACTTGGGCAACGCGTTCTAATTCAGTGTGCGTGTCCTTCCACGAAGAGCAGTGGGAGAGAGCTCTCTTGATGAAGGCGCTGATTGCAGTGCGTTTGTATCTCTCTGGAAACTCGCTCTCGCCATTCAGGCACATGCCCAGGTTCGTGGGTTTCGTATACACTTGTGTTACGAAGCGTTCTTCTTGTTGCCCGACGAGGACGTCAAGGAAGGGGAGGCGACGGTCACGGCAATGCTCGATGGTGAAGTTGAGTCTGCTGTGGTCGTGGAAGGCTTGTCGCAGGCGCTCTATTTCTTCCACCGTGTTGGCACTGATGAAGGTGTCGTCAATATATCGGACGTACATAGACGGTTTCTCGATGGTGGCGCATACCCGACGTTCCACAGCACCCATGTAGAACGTCGGGTATTCGCCACAATCGAAAAACCGTCTATGTACGTCCGATATATGACAATACATGAGACAGACTAAAGAACTAGCCAGCGATGACACGTGGCAATGGCTACAGAGGGGAGAGCTCAAAAAGGAAACTGAAGGAATGATAACAGCGGCACAAGATCAGGCCCTAAGAACCAGATATGTTCAAAGAACGATAGACGGAAATAACATCTCTCCCATATGTAGGAAGTGCAATACGAAAAATGAAACCATAAACCACATAGCAAGCGAATGTGCGGCACTTGCACAGAACCAGTACAAAAAGAGGCATGATTCAGTGGCAAAAGCCCTTCACTGGAGCCTGTGCAAGAAACATCAGCTACCTTGCAGTAATAAGTGGTACGACCACCAACCTGAAGAAGTAATAGAAAACTATCAGGCAAAGATCCTCAAGGACTATGGTATCAGAACAGATAGGGTGATATGTGCAAATAGACCAGACGTGACGTTGATTGACGAAATCAAGAAGAAAGTATCACTCATTGATGTCGCAATACATGGGACACCAGAGTTGAAGAGAAAGAGAGGGAAAAAATGGATAAGTATCAAGATCTGAAAATAGAAATAAGAAGGATATGGGATATGCCAGTGGAAATTGTACTCATAATCATAGGAACACTAGGCACGATCCCAAGACCCCTGAAAAGGAATCTAGAAAAACTAGAGGCTGAAGTAGCTCCCGGACTCATGCAGAAGAGTGTGATCCTAGAAACGGCGCATATAGTAAGAAAAGTGATGGACTCCTAAGTAGGCAGGATGCAACCCGGAACCCCACACTATAAATACCACCCAGTCGAGTGGAGGACTGTGATAGAGCAAAAAAAAAAAAATAATAATAATAATAATGATAAAAATAATAATAAATTCTGACCAGTTTCAAACAACAATAAAATTTACACTGAAGTTTCTGGCATAGTTTAAGTAAATTCCATGCTTTTGTTAATAAAAGTGTAGTTTAACCACTATTCCCTGGTTTTGTTAACAAAAACACTTTAATTACTATTCCCTGGTTTTGTTAACAAAAACACTTTAATTACTATTCCCTGGTTTTGTTAACAAGTTCTTTATTTGCATACATATTGCTTTGCCATAGAAGGAATTCAGTAAGACCAAGGGGATCTTCATATCCCACAAAATATTATTTTCCTAAGATTTCACAGTCATCTGCAACACTTCTCTACTTTTTCTGTCTCTATTAAATTCGAGAACTCAACAAGAAGTTTTATTTTACGCAGAAAGTTTAACTGTTCCTCAAGTTTATTGCGCCACAGAAAAGGTAAGAAATACTGAGAGGAATCTATCCTGTGCTGGTACATTCTGTCTACCTACCTATCTATCTATCTATCTGTCTCTCTAATTGCATATATAGAAGATCGTAAACTAGAACTAGGATTATCAATAAGCATCTCTCTCTCTCTCTCTCTCTCTCTCTCTCTCTCTCTCTCTCTCTCTCTCTCTCTCTCTCTCAGGATAAACCAAAGGATGACAGTATGTCTCTAGTTATAATTTCAACGACAAATTTCCTGTCACACAAAAATCATTAATGACAGTGTGTGTGTGTGTGTGCAAGACAGAATAAAATTATCATAATTAATTCATAATTGTGAGGCCAGGTCGTTGCTTTGATGTTAATCTGAGCGTATGTGCATAATTGTTCATATTTCAAGTAAAAAATCACCTTTTTGCCAGGGACATAAATTGTGTCTTTATCAAAATGACAAATATTGCACATTCAACAACAAGCTCGAATTGAGAATATGTTTCGTCTACCTTTGCCCAACAAATAGCCAAAAATCTTTATCTCATTTTTTTAGGAGTTTCTTGTAATTTAACAAATGAATGTATGATTTTTAAAATTGAATTTGGCTGTAACACAAACACAGATATTTAAATTAAGTAAAGAACTTGCTCGACTACGGATTTCGGTCAACCAGGAAGTATACTTAAGTACATAACAATAGATCTTGTTTTTGCTTTTGATGATAACTGAGAAAGATAATTCTGATCATAACACCTAACTCTATGGCGGCATTGCAAAATAGTGAAAAAACAAATAGGGTGAAATAGGCCACTCAACATTTACAAGTCCAGACTATTCGCAAGCGATAGCGCAGCGCGGCCAACCGTACGATTCAATTTAAAGGCCCTGTGATGCCAATAAAGGGCCAGCCTTCTGGACACCAACGCCCCTGTGTAATAAACAATGTTTATTTCATGTACATTTTGCTAAATATAAGCGATATTTATGACCGTTTTTTTTTTTATTTCCTAGCGTCAATTAGTGTACGATACGTTGGGCGCCATGACTTGGTAGTTGGTAGTACTACCGGTACCGAAAGCAATTCCTGGGCCTGAGGTACCTCAGTAGTCAGTAGTTAGACAGCACTGGTGACTAGAAAGAGTTAGTCTATGAGGCACTCGATTTGGAGTTGAAATAATGTATGTGAAAAGGCTTGGGTAGATTCAGAGGCCTATAAAAATGCTTGAAAAATACCTAGTACATGTGATTTGATTAAGGAAAATTAGGCTATAAAGCCAAACACTGGCACTTTCAACCAGCCATTCAGCGCCCATGACAGTGAAAAGGTAGAGTTGGAGAATTGTCAGACAGCAAAATGGGTGCAGTTAGGAACCCAAGTGATGCTGAAAACAGCCTTTAGTCCACTGACGACATCAGCCCTCTACTGTCCTTTTAAATTGGTCCAGAGGATGGAGGAGGAAGAGGCGTTCACAAGTGGTCTCGCTGTTGTTAGTGAGAGAACTGTTTGCAACTGGTCCTTCTGTCCTTGGCGAAGAGACCTTGTTTCAAAACATGTGGGAGTCTGGGCGATTGGGTCTCTCCTGCAGGTGTCAAGAAATGACTTGTTTCTCATAGAAGACCACTGCCCAGAAGTGATGACTAGTGCTGAATAATCCTTTGGATTCCAGAGCTTGCCTTGATTCCTGAATTCCAGATTCCATTCCATTCCAGAAGAGATGACATAACGATGCTGAAACAGAACAAACTAAATATCGTCATCTCAAGTCTTGTGATGCTTAACCAGTCTCTATTTCACTGCAAATCCTACCTTTGATATTAGTACTGGTTGTTCTAGATGATGCCCTTCTGTTGAATTTACTCTCAAGCATCCAAACAGCAAATAATGGAAGAGAACGGCCCAGGAATTAGCTGTCATCTGCAGTGGTTGTAAGTACACACTCAGTAATTAAATTTCGTTGAATTTATTTTCTTTTATTTTTAATGTTTATACAGCATAGGAAACGTAATGACATACAGGACAGAAACGTATCATAGACAAAGCTTTGGGTAGAATAAAAGATATAACATTTAAAATTTTAACAGCAGTTTCCAGCATACCTAATTTTCAGTTTTAAAGCCTTTAAGAAATCCGGTATTTTTAAGTATAGGAAATAGATCTTAAAAAATCCCATTTCTGAATGCTCACTCAAAATTCTGTCGATACAGGTTTTTCATTTTTTGTCTCCTATGTTGTTATGCGACTTTATTCTAAAATTTTACAGGTATTTCTTATGCCTTTAGAAAATTCCGAATTATTGTAATTTGGATAGTTGTATCAACGATTTCTGTTGACTTGTTTCTTATTGAATATACACATAATTCCAGTTTTAATTTTGCTGTTTGTAGAATATATGGTCATTGTGATCTCCTACTATGAAAATAAGCAAATGAAATTTTTAGAAAAAATAACATTAATTCGAAAATTGTTGAAATAATTTATATGAAAATTTGTCAAAAAAGGTACATTTGGGAACCCAGAATGCATCGCCCAATTTTTCGAAATTCATTGAAAATTGAAATACCCTAAAATCATCCCTTTAACAGATAAAATGAAAACTGTAAAACTGTCTCTGCATTTGATTATTTCATATTTATCCAGTAAATAAATTCATTCAATAAATTACTGCAGTTTATGGGATCTGTTTACAGTACACGCGAGTAAATTATGGTGCAGATCAAAATTTGACAGAGAGAGAGAGAGAGAGAGAGAGAGAGAGAGAGAGAGAGAGAGAGAGAGAGAGAGAGACGAACATAATCTCTGTATAAAGAAAGAAACTTAGTGTTTTCCTAAATACCTGAGAGAGAGAGAGAGAGAGAGAGAGAGAGAGAGAGAGAGAGAGAGAGAGAGAGAGAGAGAGAGATTCCCACTCTCTCTTAAAAAAAAAAGAACCTTTTATGTTTCTTCAGGGAACAAAAACATCCCTAATTCCTCTCCCACTAAACGCAGGCGGGATCATTCATCAGGTTGGATTATTGCCTCACACATCCGTAATGAGTGACTGACTTCCTTTTCTTAATGGAGGAAACAGAGTGGTGTCATAGATCTTAGATGGGATTTGGAGGCTGCGAAGCGCCGAGAGAATTGTCAATGAACGTTAAGCAATTACTGAGCGCTGACACACGAAATTGATCCGATGCTTGTTTAAGATGTTAAGATGGACTCCAGTTTGTCGTAAGTACGGTGAATTTTCGCTAATGGTAATAGGTATTACCTAATAGAAAGTTATTTATTTTATAATCACCAGAAGTATTGATATCATAAATATATTTAGGATAGTAACCAATTCGTCGTACGTACAGGGAATTTTCTAAACGCAAATCGATACAACTTCATTTATTTAAAGTATAATCAAAAGGTTTTTTTTCGTTTCTAATTCCTGAAAAAAATGATATCGTACAATGGGAAGAGTATCTAAATGTTTATTCTATTACATTCATTTCCTAATCCATGGAAATATATCTATAATAAACACGAAAGGGTATCCTAAGGTTTTTTCCATTAAACATGGTACTTACAGAAAAATGCGGTATTTTGTATTATTATCAGGGATTGAATTAAGAAAAAATGCCAGATATTTCCCATTCTGATTACTTCATCAGGTGACATTTTTTTTAAACTGTATTCCATCCAGCTATCCTTAACTACGATGTTTATAATTCAATAACTGCAAAAATGAGGAAAATGAATAATGTTAGGAAATGCTGTCAATTGAAGAGCAAAATCTTCATGACGTTATGGATTTAGAACTAGATCTCTCCTTGAGAGAGAGAGAGAGAGAGAGAGAGAGAGAGAGAGAACGAAATAAAAGACATAGTTGGTTCAGCATAACCAAATATGAGTTATTTTGCTGCTGTTCAAAAGCAGATGGTCCTTTACGTTAGATGTTAGAGTAACTTTAACAGTTAATAGTTTATTAATATATATATAATTTTATATACATACATATTATAAATATTAATATAATATATATAAATATATAGATATATCTATATAAATAAACATTTGACCCAATGTTTGAACATATTTCTTCGTATGTCAGTTAAACTACAGGTGAAGAAATAACGTAGTACTGAGTGTAGGACCTACACCCGTTATGTTATTTCTCCACTTGTGGTTTACTTGTATATCAAATTGACGTGTCATTGCTACTGTTAGCCCAACTGTGATGTAAGTAAGAGATTAAATGAAGGATCATCCCAAAGCATCAAACTTCATTCCACAACAGGGTTCCCACAATCCACTAAGATCTAACAGCGTTAACTTTTTTTTTTCCGGGTGTTGTGGTGAGGTTTAGATTCGTTTTTGTAAATCAACAGTGTACTTTACTCAAAGTGTTGCTCATTCGTGGTTCTTCACTACATTAGTTCACCTCAGATATATAATGTTTCATGGAATTCCCTCTGCTTTTTTTAGCAACATAATATCTTTAAGGCTGTTAATACTACTTTATTGCTATGTTGGCTAGAATGAATATCTACTCGTCCCTTTAGTAATCACTAAATGACCTCTGCGCACACACACACATATACACACACATACGCACACGCACATACATATATATATATATATATATATATATATATATATATATATTATATATATATATATATATAATATATATATATAAAGGAGGACCGTTGCGTCGAAAGGCACAGTAATCACTGTTTTTTCAATTTCCCTTTGTGGCATTTGCCTTTATTGATATATTCATTGCTGTCCACATCTTCGTAATCTAGTAAGAAAACGAAAGTTCTTGGCAATTCCAGTGTTTCAATTTTCCTTCATGGCTGTAACTTTGTTCAAATA
>NC_061100.1:28180639-28186784 GCF_015104395.2 Macrobrachium nipponense | reverse complement strand
GATATGGCAGACATTGAACAGAGGTGTCGTAAACTATGTGCAACTGGCAACATGATTGCAAGGAGGTTTGCCTTCTGTCACCGAGATGTGAAACTGCTGCTCTGCCGCTCGTACTGCTACAGTATCTATGGGTGTTCCCTCTGGACGAACTATACCCGAGAGACCATGAGACGTATCACTGTTATGCACAATGGCATTCTGAGACGCCTCACAAACACTCCACGCTACCACTCCGCCACACAGATGTTCTTAGAAAACCACCTGGACAATTTAAAAATCATTGTAAGGCGAACATTGTCCAGTCTGGTAACCCGAGTGAGAAACAGCGGCAACTAAGGAGTGAAGCAAGAAGAAGATCTAAATTGTGGGAAAGATGGGAAAATGAGGCCTTTGTCCCCCAAAGGACTTAATCTCTGTATTGGCAAGATGTCATCTGCAGAATTTGTCATTATTATATTTATTGCTGATATTTTATTTTTTATTATTACTGTGATTACTATCAACTTAAAGTTTTTTTTTCTCTACATTCAATTTTCGTATTTAGCCCTATGGACCTGACTACTGTAACCACCTAAGGTCTCTAGTTGAAATTTAAGTCTATAATGATCAGTAAAATCCCTAAGTCTATACTGATCAATAAAATCCTTAATTTTATAATGATCAGTAAGAATCACTCCATTTTTTTCTGATAATCACAAATATAGTTATGACATTTAGTCACCCATAGCTACAATATCATCGTTATACCTAACTTTCAATTAAGTTTAATAGACTTACCAATATTTTGTCTCGTTATGAAACACTGAAGAGTAATAAAAAATCAATTATATGCCGATGTTTTGTCGACATAAAGTTCTCCAAGAACTGATGAATATTGTATTTCCAGCTTTCCCCAAAATATATGAATGGGAAATATTACTATTCGTAAGGATGATTTGTGAATGCCGAGTTAAAATGATAAAAGCGCGATGTTATGTAAGTATAATTTTCGAGATCTGTTTTAACGTTCTTCTGTCGCTTTCCCATTAGCTAGAATAAATATGCTGATTTAACTAAAAGGAACCAATTGACAGGATGCAAATTTTATGATTTCATTCTTATAATGATTTTTACGTCGTATTACAGGGTAATGATTTAGATTATAGTTTATAAAAAAACAAAGTTTAAACCTATACAAGGATTTCCCTAATAGAATCATAGAAAATTCAAACAAACTCAAAGAATCAGAAGACTGATTTTTTAAATCACACATCCAAGGCACTGACGCATTTATATCAATCGCACGAACGAATGATGATGGAAAAGAACAAACCTTCGTGTTTTCATCATCCGTTTCAATTAATGTCAGATTGACATGCGAGGCAGATTTTATCATTTTAATTTAGCAGTCACAAACTGTCTTTATGAATAGGAATATCTCCCATTGATATTTTTCGCGGAAAACTGGAAATACAATATCCTTGGCAGTTTTCTAAGTCAGTGGGAGATTGCAACATTTAAAGTTCAATTTATCATGCCAAAATCCCTTTGTTTAAATCATTTTGCAATATCAAATTTTCCCATTTTGCAGCAATAACTGCTTTTGATGTCGACACACAAAGAACCAACCAGAAATGGACTCACCTTCGAGGCTATATACTCGTAAATATTCTAATGTATGTGTATGTATGTATGTATGTATATATATATATATATATATATATATATATATATATATATACATATATATATTATAGATTACGAAGATATGGAAAGCAATGAATATATAAATAAAGGCAAATGCCCACAAAGGCAAAGTGAAGTCAACAAGCAGTGATTTACTGTGCCTTTCGGACGCAACGGTCCTTTATGTGATTACTAAAGGGACGAGTAGATATTCATTCTAGCCAACATAGCAATAAAGTAGTATTAAGGCTGTTAAAGATATTATGTTGCTAAAAAAAGCAGAGGGAATTCCATGAAACATTATTTATATCTCAGGTGAACTAATGTAGTGAAGGACAACGATTGAGCAAAACTTTGGGTAAAGTACACTGCGTGATTTACAAAAACGAAATCTAAACCTACCACAACACCTGGAAAAAAAATGTTAACACTTTTAGATCTCAGTGGATTGTGGGAACCATGTTGTGGAATGAAGTTTGATGCTTTGGGATAATCCTTGATTTAATCTCTTCTTACATCACGGTTGGGCTAACAGTAGCAATGGCACGTCAATTTGATTTACAAGTATACCACAAGTGGAGAAATAACATACCGGGTGTAGGTCCTACACTCAGTACTACGTTATTTCTTCACCTGCGGTTTAACTGACATACGAAGAAATATGTTCAAATATTAAGTCAAATGTTTATTTTATATATATATATATTAATATATATATATATATATATATATATGTATGTATATAAATATATATATATATTATTTAATAATATACTGTTAAAGTTACTCTAACATCTAACGTAAAGGACCACCTGCTTTTGAACAGCAGCAAAATAACTCATATTTGGTTATGCTGAACCAACACTGTCTTCCATTTCGTTCTCTCTCTCTCTCTCTCTCTCTCTCTCTCTCTCTCTCTCTCTCTCTCTCTCTCTCTCTCTCTCTCCCAAGGAGAGATCTAGTTCTAAATCCATAACGTCATGAAGATTGTGCTCTTCAATTGACAGCATTTCCTAACATTAATCATTTTCCTCATTTTTGCAGTTATTGAATTATAAACATAGAAGTTAAAGATAGCTGGAGGAATAGAGTTTAAAAAAAATGCCAACCTGATGAAAGTAAGCGAATGGGAAAAATCTGGATTTTTTCTTAATTTATCCCTGATAATAATACAAAATACCGTATTTTTCTGTAAGTACCATGTTTAATGGAAAAAACCTTTGGATACCCTTTCGTGTTTATTATAGATATATTTCCATGGATTAGGAAATGAATGTAATAGAATAAACATTTAGATACTCTTCCCATTGTACGATATCATTTTTTTCAGGAATTAGAAACGAAAAAAAAAACCTTTTGATTATACTTTATATAAATGAAGTTGTATCGATTTGCGTTTAGAAAATTCCCTGTACGTACGACGAATTGGTTACTATCCTAAATATATTTATGATATCAATACTTCTGGTAATTATAAAATAAATAACTTTCTGTTAGGTAATACCTATTACCATTAGCGAAAATTCACCGTACTTACGACAAACTGGTTTCCATCTTAACATCTTAAACAAGCATCGGATCAATTTCGTGTGTCAGCGCTCAGTAATGGCTTAACGTTCATTGACAATTCTCTCGGCGCTTCGCAGCCTCCAAATCCCATCTAAGAGCTATGACACCACTCTGTTTCCTCCATTAAGAAAAGGAAGTCAGTCACTCATTACGGATGTGTGAGGCAATAATCCAACCTGATGAATGATCCCGCCTGCGTTTAGTGGGAGAGGAATTAGGGATGTTTTTGTTCCCTGAAGAAACATAAAAGGTTCTTTTTTTTTTTTAAGAGAGAGTGGGAATCTCTCTCTCTCTCTCTCTCTCTCTCTCTCTCTCTCTCTCTCTCTCTCTCAGGTATTTAGGAAAACACTAAGTTTCTTTCTTTATACAGAGATTATGTTCGTCTCTCTCTCTCTCTCTCTCTCTCTCTCTCTCTCTCTCTCTCTCTCTCTCTCTCTCCTCTCAGGTATTTAGAAAAGCGCCCAAGTTCTTTTTTATAGAGTTTGTGGTTCTCTCTCTCTCTCTCTCTCTCTCTCTCTCTCTCTCTCTCAGGTATTTAGGAAAAGACTAAGTTTCTTTCTTTATACAGAGATTGTGTTCGTCTCTCTCTCTCTCTCTCTCTCTCTCTCTCTCTCTCTCTCTCTCTCTCTCTCTCTCTCTCTCTCTGTCAAATTTTGATCTGCACCATAATTTACTCACTACTTGCCGTAGGAATAATACAATAATAAAATGAGTAACTGTAGACATCAGGGCAATTAAATGTTTTAGATTCAAGAGGTCTGAACTATGAAAGGGACTGCTGTTGATTTTACAGCCATAACAGCGGAGGTGAATTGAACGAGAAAGCAAAAGCAATTTCCCAGCCACGTATATTATTGACTGAATTGTATTTTATTTTGTAACACTTGATGAAAGAGGCACCATTGACATCACTACTGGGACGGGAAATGAAATGTCATTGCGGAAAACAGTTTTGAGAGAGCGGAAATCCAACTTCGCGTGTACTGTAAACAGATCCCATAAACTGCAGTAATTTATTGAATGAATTTATTTACTGGATAAATATGAAATAATCAAATGCAGAGACAGTTTTACAGTTTTCATTTTATCTGTTAAAGGGATGATTTTAGGGTATTTCAATTTTCAATGAATTTCGAAAAATTGGGCGATGCATTCTGGGTTCCCAAATGTACCTTTTTTGACAAATTTTCATATAAATTATTTCAACAATTTTCGAATTAATGTTATTTTTTCTACAAATTTCATTTGCTTATTTTCATAGTAGGAGATCACAATGACCATATATTCTACAAACAGCAAAATTAAAACTGGAATTATGTGTATATTCAATAAGAAACAAGTCAACAGAAATCGTTGATACAACTATCCAAATTACAATAATTCGGAATTTTCTAAAGGCATAAGAAATACCTTTAAAATTCTAGAATAAAGTCGCATAACAACATAGGAGACACAAATTGAGAAACTTATATCGACAGAAATTTGAGTGAGCATTCAGAAATGTGATTTTTTTAGATCTATTTCCAATACTTAAAAATATCGGATTTCTTAAAGGCTTTAAAACTGAAAATTAGGTATGCTGGAAACTGCTGTTAAAATTTTAAATGTTATATCTTTTATTCTACCCAAAGCTTTGTCTATGATACGTTTCTGTCCTATATATCATTACGTTTCCTATGCTGTATAAACATTAAAAAATAAAAAAATAAATTCAACGAAATAAAATTGCACAGTGTGTACTTACAACCACTGCAGATGACAGCTAATTCCTGGGCCGTCCTCTTCCATTATTTGCTGTTTGGATGCTTGAGAGTAAATTCAACAGAAGGGCATCATCTAGAACAACCAGTACTAATATCAAAGGTAGAATTTGTAGTGAAATAGACACTGGTTAAGCACCACAAGACTTGACATGACGATATTAATTTGCTCTGTTTCAGCATCGTTATGTCATCTCTTCTGGAATGGAATGGAATCTGGAATTCAGGAATCAAGCTAAGCCTTGGAATCCAAAGGATTATTCAGCACTAGTCATCACTTCTGGGCAGTGGTCTTCTATGAGAAACAAGTCATTTCTTGACACCTGCAGGAGAGACCCAATCGCCCAGACTCCCACATGCTTTGAAACGAGGTCTCTTCGCCAAGGACAGAAGGACCAGTTGCAAACAGTTCTCTCACTAACAACAGCGAGACCACTTGTGAACGCCTCTTCCTCCACCATCCTCTGGACCAATTTAAAAGGACAGTAGAGGGCTGATGTCGTCAGTGCACTAAAGGCTGTTTTCAGCATCACTTGGGTTCCTAACTGCACCCATTTTGCTGTCTGACAATTCTCCAACTCTACCTTTTCCTGTCATGGGCGCTGAATGGCTGGTTGAAAGTGCCACAGTGTTTGGCTTTATAGTCTAATTTTCCTTAATCAAATCACATGTACTAGGTATTTTTCAAGCATTTTTATAGGCCTCTGAATCTACCCAAGCCTTTTCACATACATTATTTCAACTCCAAATCACGATATATTTAATTATACAGGGAAAAAAACGAGGGAAATCGAGTGCCTCATAGACTAACACTTTCTAGTCACAAGTGCTGTCTAGTGAGGTACCTCAGGGATTGCTTTCGGTACCGGTAGTTCTACCAACTACCAAGTCATGGCGCCCAACGTATCGTACACTATATGACGATAGGAAATGAAAAAAAAAAAAAAAAAAAGGTCAGAAACATCGCTTATATATAGCAAAATGTACATGATTGAACATTGTTTATTACACAGGGGCGTTGGTGTTCAGAAGGGTGGCTCTTTAATGACATCACAGGGCCTTTAAACTGAATCGTACGGTTGGCCGCGCTGCGCTATCGCTCGCGAATAGAGTCTGGACTTGTAGATGTTGAGAGGCCTATTTCACCCTAT
>NC_061100.1:28153139-28175639 GCF_015104395.2 Macrobrachium nipponense | reverse complement strand
ATGAACTTATAGCGTCTCTGTTGGCTGATTGGATAGCGTCACTGACTGTTCTGATTTCGTCCCCGTCCACTTGGACGGTGGTTCGATCCCATGGGGGGACGAAATTATTATCAATTAAAACAAAAAATTCCCCTTCGGTACATATATGAAAATATATCATTTGGGAGGTAAAGTGAATTTAGATATTAAAGGACATTTGTAGCTTGAATTGATATATAAATGGATCACGGTTCGATGTGATAATTATTCATAACAAAAGGATACGTGCTGTCAAACGCTCGAATTGGCCAACATGGTAGACGGGGTTCCATATCGATTCTAATTACGAAAGCATCCAGATCGAGGGTGATTTGTAAGGTCAGAATCGATATGAACTTATAGCGTCTCTGTTGGCTGATTGGATAGCGTCACTGACTGTTCTGATTTCGTCCCCGTCCACTTGGACGGTGGTTCGATCCCATGGGGGGACGAAATTATTATCAATTAAAAAATTCCCCTTCGGTACATATATGAAAATATATCATTTGGGAGGTAAAGTGAATTTAGATATTAAAGGACATTTGTAGCTTGAATTGATATATAAATGGATCACGGTTCGATGTGATAATTATTCATAACAAAAGGCTACGAGCTGTCAAACGCTCGAATTGGC
Organism: Macrobrachium nipponense; assembly: GCF_015104395.2. Lineage (NCBI taxonomy): Eukaryota > Metazoa > Arthropoda > Malacostraca > Decapoda > Palaemonidae > Macrobrachium > Macrobrachium nipponense. The sequence goes on along the minus strand of NC_061100.1, from coordinate 28,174,987 downwards.
CAACATGGTAGACGGGGTTCCATATCGATTCTAATTACGAAAGCATCCAGATCGAGGGTGATTTGTAAGGTCAGAATCGATATGAACTTATAGCGTCTCTGTTGGCTGATTGGATAGCGTCACTGACTGTTCTGATTTCGTCCCCGTCCACTTGGACGGTGGTTCGCCCATCCCATGGGGGACGAAATTATTATCAATTAAAAAATTCCCCTTCGGTACATATATGAAAATATATCATTTGGGAGGTAAAGTGAATTTAGATATTAAAGGACATTTGTAGCTTGAATTGATATATAAATGGATCACGGTTCGATGTGATAATTATCATAACAAAAGGCTACGTGCTGTCAAACGCTCGAATTGGCCAACATGGTAGACGGGGTTCCATATCGATTCTAATTACGAAAGCATCCAGATCGAGGGTGATTTGTAAGGTCAGAATCGATATGAACTTATAGCGTCTCTGTTGGCTGATTGGATAGCGTCACTGACTGTCCTGATTTCGTCCCCGTCCACTTGGACGGTGGTTCGATCCCATGGGGGGACAAAATTATTATCAATTAAAAAATTCCCCTTCGGTACATATATGAAAATATATCATTTGGGAGGTAAAGTGAATTTAGATATTAAAGGACATTTGTAGCTTGAATTGATATATAAATGGATCACGGTTCGATGTGATAATTATTCATAACAAAAGGCTACGTGCTGTCAAACGCTCGAATTGGCCAACATGGTAGACGGGGTTCCATATCGATTCTAATTACGAAAGCATCCAGATCGAGGGTGATTTGTAAGGTCAGATCGATATGAACTTATAGCGTCTCTGTTGGCTGATTGGATAGCGTCACTGACTGTTCTGATTTCGTCCCCGTCCACTTGGACGGTGGTTCGATCCCATGGTGGGGGGACGAATAATTATCAATTAAAAAATTCCCCTTCGGACATATATGAAAATATATCATTTGGGAGGTAAAGTGAATTTAGATATTAAAGGACATTTGTAGCTTGAATTGATATATAAATGGATCACGGTTCGATGTGATAATTATTCATAACAAAAGGCTACGTGCTGTCAAACGCTCGAATTGGCCAACATGGTAGACGGGGTTCCTATCGATTCTAATTACGAAAGCATCCAGATCGAGGGTGATTTGTAAGGTCAGAATCGATATGAACTTATAGCGTCTCTGTTGGCTGATTGGATAGCGTCACTGACTGTTCTGATTTCGTCCCCGTCCACTTGGACGGTGGTTCGATCCCTATGGGGGGACGAAATTATTATCAATTAAAAAATTCCCCTTCGGTACATATATGAAAATATATCATTTGGGAGGTAAAGTGAATTTAGATATTAAAGGACATTTGTAGCTTGAATTGATATATATATATATATATATATATATATATATATATATATATATATATATATATATTGCGTGTGAGTATTCGTATATGTGTGTGTATAAATATTTTATTTATGAGCAATATAACTCTTGTAATCCACACGGTAAAATACGAACTCCTAGTTCGGTGGATGAAAGGAATATATGAGTCTGTAAGTACTTGTTTAATACCTCTAACAACTAAAAGGAAATATCAAGCAGAAAACAGCTAGCTGGCACTGAAAAATCCGTAAGTAGGAATAACAACAGCACATTCGTAAAGATCGAAGGAAATTGGAAAAGCGAAGCGAGCGAGAAATGCATTTCCAGGCAATGACCCTGGCATGTGTTTAAAGCTTTCTCATACGTCGGCGCAGAGCCGAGAGCCTTAATGGTCTCGTAACTCTTCCTCAAGAGCGCAGGCTACACACAGTGGCTTCCCAGACATCCATTCTGCCGTGAACAAACTCCGAATACTTATGGAGATTATGCTTTTAAAGACACGCTTGCTTATGCTTTGGGAGGGAGTAGAGGCAGGCAGTTCCGTCAAGCTTCTAGAACGGGGTAATATCAAGCGCTGCGTGCATAGCAAGAGAGACGAGAATTTCTCACGAGTGAGTAATCTCCTTTTTCTATGGCGTTTAAAATGATCTCACAAAGATGAGCTTTCATTAAAAGGATAATATGATCTACGAACAATTATTCACCAATCTCCAATCGCAGAAGGAGGAATTAACAATGTTAAGGTTGAAGTGAACAATAGACAAAAATGCAATAAATTTTTGTAGGAAGATTTTTATCCAGGCCCATCCCAGCCCCTCCCACTGAGCAGCAGAGAAAATGTAAATTATGAAGATTGGGGAAGCGGAAACAACAGCTACATTTAGCCATGCATGACTACAGGCGCAAGCAACATTTTCCACAAAGCAGATGAGTTATCTTAGTGCTTTATTGTACTTTATAACACTTACAATCATTCCATGAAACGCGATAATAGCATTTCGTATAAAACGAATCTCAATTTCATTGTTTTTAAACAGATAAGCTTAAAAAACTGAGCCATTTTCCAGTGGCTCTCGTCTCCAATCACCAGCAAATATTGAAATCGATTTCAGTGAATGGTTCACTGTTGATGTTCCTCATTTTTCATTCTCAGACCAAAAAGAATAAACCTGATGTGGTTTAGGAGTCCTTTATGATTTTTTTTTTTTTTTTTTTAAGAACTGAGTATTATTCTGATATCGCATTTTATTGAAAGTAACAATACAACCGAACAATTACTTAGAATACAGCTAACCTCTACTTGTATTCGTTATACTCTGATCAATTTCTCCATGTGTATGTGTGTGTGTGTGTGTGTGTGTGTGTGTGATGGGAGAGAGAGAGAGAGAGAGAGAGAGCGAGAGAGAGAGAAGAGAGCGAGAGAGAAATATTTGCATATCCAATAAAAGTTTTTTCAACAGGCCAACGCCGTAGGCGAGAAGCTACTTTCCAACGCGGCCTTTAAGTAGATGGAGATTTGAGTGTTTATATGACATGCAGTCTATTCACCTCTGTTGAGTTTGGGCGATGCTAAGCTTAAAGAGGATAATATAAAAAAGCTGAGAGAGAGAGAGAGAGAGAGAGAGAGAGAGAGAGAGAGAGAATGATTGTGTTAATTTTTTCAAACGAAACTTTTATAGCAAGATCATATATATATATATATATATATATATATATATATATATATATATATATATATATATATATATATCAAAGAGAGAGAGAGAGAGAAGTTCTATTATTTTTTCAAATATCACTCTATGATAAGATCACGCGGATGTAAAAGAGAGAGAGAGAGAGAGTAGGTGGGGTAGGAATTCATGGCTGTTAGTTTGCCCATCAGTATTTTCTGTTATCTGGGCTGAACTCGCACAGGAATTGTTGCCCGAATTTATATCCGCTATTGCAAGACAATAGATAAATAAATAAAAAATTGAAATAAAAAAATAAGAAAAATTTTCTATTACGGGAAGGAAGTGCTTTCCTATTTCTTCGGTTAATCTTTAGTGTAAATATTATTTCCTTGGCTTGAAAATCACCAACCAACATTAGCTTACGATAATAATCCAAACTTGGCTATTAATATTAAGGAAAGTTTTAAATGCTTTCTTTCCAAAACAATAAGAATAAAATAAATGGAAGAAAAATTGCCAATTAACTTCGGGAAGAAACGGGAATAAAATAAATAAAATAAATAAATAAAATCAATAAATAAATAAATAAAATAAAGCATAAAATTGTAGAAATGTCACGAATAATTAGAACTTTTCTACTTTTTGGAGAATTAGACGTAAATATGTTCCAATTCTATTTCAGGTTCATTAACTTAAAGCCACTCGAAATGCATTTAACAATTTTTTCTCTTTTCCTCGTAATTATCTCGTGAATCACGAATGACGTCAATATCTCCGATCTTTCCATTTGAATTATTCAGAACCTTGAAGTTATAAACTTAATGTGGATTTACATCCCCGGAAAGTTCTGCTTTGCAATGGAGCAGGCAGCCGTAAAACTTTAATTGCTGTTGCAATGCGAGAGAACTTACTTGATCGCAATGCAAAATGTAACAGATGAAAACCAACCACTGAATTCAATTAAAACCAAATTAGTTTATGATACTGAGTAGAGTAATTCTACCAATCCTTGTCAGTAACCTTTTCTGCTTTCCAGAACTCTGATCTTCCCCTTTCTTTACTTTTGCGTCTTTCATTTTGTCAGAATCACAAAGAGCTCGTTTTAGTTATTTTCTCTCTCTCCATTCATACACTTCGTATCATTCCCTCTCCTTCCGTTTTCTGTTTTACTGACGCGTTTTCTTTCCTTTTCCATGTCATGATAATTCGCAGATTGAAAGCATAATTTTAGACAAGACAAAACTGGCGTTTTCCCAGCTATCGGATGCAGTGGCAACGAATAAAGACAGACATTGAATAGACAAAACGAAACGGGAAGAAAAACGGACATTCAGGGGTATTTTTAAAGCCAAATAAAATTTTATAGCAATCGAACATGGTGGAGATGGTATTGCCTTAAAAGGTAATTGAGAAGCCAAGGCTTTTATCACTTTACAATTCTAGAGGACGGAATGAATTCTCAAAATGGATTTCGCTGCTCGTTTGCGAAGTGTCATTTGCCCTACGGTAGTTTTACAGCTGGATTTCTTTTTTTCCATTAAACTGCAATCCTATTTATATGACTTAAGTTCTCAATGATAGGCGTTTGAAGGTATTCAATAGGGTGCGGTGCCTTTGTGTGCTGTGAAAATGTATAATATGATAAAATAATAATGTATATATGTACATGTACATATATATATATATATATATATATACATATATATATATATATATTATATATATATATATATATATATATATATATGTATAATATATATATATATATATTATATAATATATATATATATATATATATATTATTCGAGCTACAAATGTCCTTTAATATCTAATTCGCTCTACCTCGGAATTGATATATTTCATATATGTTGTAAACCGAAGGGGAATTTTTTAGTTGATAATAATTGTCGTAACCCATCATGGGATCGAAACCACCGGGGACGAGATCAGGACGACAGTGATGTTAGCCCACTGGAAAGGTGGTTCGATCCCATGGGGGGACGAAATTATTATCAACTAAAAAATTCCCCTTCGGTTTACATATATGAAAATATATCAATTCCAAGGTAGAGCGAATTAGATATTAAAGGACATTTGTAGCTGGAACAATTTATATGAATCACGGTGATGTGACAATTATTCACACACACACACACACACACACACACACACACACACACACACACACACATATATAATATATATATATATATATATATGTATATTTAGATATACATATATGCGTATATGCATATATATTGATCACGTAGCACGGAAACTCAATAATAAAGTTACTTGATCATTTTGTAAGTGAATTATTCAACATTTACTTTAAAAGTAACATATCTAAAATCCTAGAACATTTTACAAATCTGATACAGCAGAAAGAGAGAAATAAGATTATTATTCGTTTCTGAAATATTATATATTAACGTAGTTGCATCTAATTCACTTTTTAATTTTAGTAATTCTGACTACGCACGTCTAAGATTATCTTGAACTATTTTTTTTATATTTTCAAATCTATCTTCCATCCATTGCCCTAATTGAAACTGCTCTTTCAATCTAACACCTTAAATATATTACCCCGGGATGAATTTACTTTTGAGTATCTCTTGCAAAGCGTCTTCCTTGAGGTAATTTGGCCGAGAATGAAATATACATGTAACAGGCAGATGAGTCTTATCAATCTATTTGTAATTGTTCCTACCAAACACGTCCCAGATTTTTATTCCTGTTAAAGGTAAAAATCATCCTAACACAGTCCTCTCATTTAGATTTCACCCATTCTTATCCTAATACTATTCCCATTTCGTCATCGTTCAAATACCGATTAAAATTAATTATTCCACTATTACATGATCCTCACGGCATTCTGGTGTATTGTGTCATCTCATCCGTGAATCATAAGTTTCTGGAATAAAATAATTAATTTTTCAGACCACCACATATTCCCCAGGTTGCTCTTGACCTCAAAAATCAGGGCAAAGTGATTCTAACTTTTCGCCCCAGTCTTTACGGCAGCCCACACTTTGACATATTAAACAGACGCTAGCATGACAAATCCTGCATCAGACATGCTGCACCAAGCCACTGACTCTCAAATAAGCATCCCATTTATTCTAAAAAAAAAAAAAAATCTTCCAGACATAGCCTTAACAAATCATGCATCAGACATGCTACACTAAGCCGCTGAATCTCAAAGAAGCGTCCGACTGATTTTAAAATCCCCGGCTCAATGGAAATTGACATTCAGGACACACCAATTTCCTCCGGAAAAAGGAGAATGTCCGGTGATGTTACGGGTTCACAAGAATCGACGTCCGACGATTTACAGTCACAGAAAAACTCACTTGTCTCCATCGCTTGGGTGGGTTTTGATTAATTCGATAATAGATAATAAATGGTCAAAAAGCTTTCTCTTATACAATGAAAATCACAAAAAACGACATAATGAAAACGGGAGATACAAACGAATTGAAGCAATTAAGTGAAACCAAGCTGGTCTGGTTTAATTAGACTAAAATGGGAAATTCTCGCTTCCCTGGAAAAATAAACGCGAAAGAAAATGAGATAAAAATCGAGATTCCTTCTTTGTCTTTTTTCCCGTCTTTTCTCCTCCCTTTATCTCTCGAAGGATAAGGGAAGAAGAGGAATATAGAAAGGGGTCTGTATCTCCAACGGAATGCTGGGAAATCCTTTATTTGTAAGTCTAACCTTACTCTTTATCAGACAGTTATTTGTGTGCGAGTGTATGTGTGTGTGTGGATGAAGGTCTGTCTAAACGAAGAAATAAAGCAATTGACGTTCCCCAAGAAAACAAAAATGGAAGTCAACCTTTTAGTGAGTCATTCAACTTCTGCCGAGAAGGAAATTGAATTCCAACCCATTTGGAGTGACAAGCCTTCAATAAAAAAAAAATTAAGAAATTTATCTATTCGCAGAGATTTTTGTAACCTTTTCGACGGATGCGAATCAAAATTTTTAACTAGAAATTGAACAACATCTTATTTGCCAATTGCATCAGTCTGATATGATATTTAGATGGAATCTTTTTTTTCTAAAGCATATTTTCATTACAGTAATGACGACATTAATATCTTTCCCTACTTTGTAAAAGATCTAGAAATGTCTCCACTCTATTTATCAACAACTAAACAATTGCTTTCATGTTGGGCCTATATCACTTTACACAGATATATATTATATTACTTAGTACAGTACATAAAATGAAGCCTTCTATGGAATTCCAGCAAGCAGAGATAATAAAATGTTTGCCTTCCAGTGTTCCAGTCTCGTTGCCCTCTTGGAGATTAAACGAGTGCTATTTCTTGCTCTCAATCTTTTGTGAAACTGTTTAGACTTCGAGATTAAATAAATGTATGTCCCATGACCATTCTCAGAAGAAAGTAAGTTCTAATGCATAGATGGTGAGACAGAATAAGGTGATATGTCAATTTCATGTATTTGTTCTCCAGTTCGTGTTTGTTTTTCTTTTTAGTTTCAAAGTTGGATACTGGTCCATTATCATCATGATGAGAAAGAACAAAATGATATGAGAGAGAAAATGGAACTCCTTCCAACGTCATCTATTTAGTCACAAATTAATGTGATTAGAAAACAAAACAAAAAGAAGTTTAAATCCCTTGTTAAAATCAACAAACAAACAAAAATGAGAGCCTGCATTGTCTGTTTACATCTGTGTTCTTCTTCTTCTTCTTCTCTCTCGAGGGAGAAGGCGAGATGTGCAAAGAGCCTTTGTCTTGGATAGTGCTTTGCATCTTTTCTCTCTCTCTCTCTTTGTCATGAAATCAATTTCAGTGAGGAAGTTCTTACTCTCAAACCTTTAAAATACTGTCAGTCCAGATTTAATTAAAAGGTTGCACGCTGCCACTCATTTGCACAAAGGGAGACATTCACATTCACGAAGTTAACGAATGCGTGTCATCTCAAGTTCAGGTAGGTTTGGAAAACAAAAGAGGAAATTAGAAATGTAGATTGATTGTGGATATATGTTGTGTACAGGTAACGAATGTTTTTATATTTGAAACAATATGTTGATATTTACTGCACGACACACTTGCATAATTCTATATTTTATATTGGCCCTAATCTAAGTTTTTTGCTTTATATGTAAAAGGATTTTGAGTGGTAGATGATGATATGCCCTTTTATACTGAGGAGGGTCGCATGCAGTGAGAGAAGAATTATTTCCTTATTTATGTAAAAATAGAAATAAATATACTTAAAAATGCCACACACATACATATATCTGTCTATCTATATTTATATATATTGAATTCACTTGTTATTCTCAGCGTAAAATATCCGAGACAAAACTATGTTAGCTTTATTTTAGTGAAGTTAAATCCATCCATTGGAATATTCAAAGTTTTTACCTTAACAGATATTGAGAAACTGGAGTTTTTTCTGCAAAGCTACAGGAAAAAGAGAGCCACTATCACACTTACGGACAACTTACATCGGTGAATAATCGTTCGTCGAGAAACTGCACATTTACAAGATTTATTTACAAGACCACCAACCGGTTTCAGAGTGAACGGGAAATACAAGTAATGAATGGCATATCTGAAATGATAGATGCTGGGTCACTAATAACTTCATTAATAGCAAGCGTATTCTAACATTTATGTAAAGAAAATGGGAATGAACTTGATGAATTAAGTAGGTTATACATAGAGTCTCGTGGTTAACAAAGTCAAGGGGAGCTATAACACGGAGTGAACTTATCAAGATGCAACCGAGTACCAAGACCTTTGCCTGAAAAAACCGGGAAGCCATATCTTAAAAACTAACCTTAGAATGTTGTTGAAAATAATCCCATTCTGTTTCCCACAACCACAATACAAAAGTGGATGCTATCTTCACCTAAGCTAACCCAGCCTAACGTAACCTAAAGGGCATGGCAAAAAAAAAAAAAAAAAAAAAAGGAGCTCGTGCAATACTAGCATACATCTCAGGAATTTACAGCCGGGGTCGAGGTACTTCCTGATTCCATGCTGTGTATCACTAATGTTTAAATTCAAAGGACTTATATTATAAAGATCAGATTTACAGTTATTTCAGTCAGAAGCTGAACTTACCTAAGAACAGTTGAAATCTGACGTAGTTTTGTTGATCGAGTACAAAAGTACTTAAAGCTATGATTACTCTTACTAATATTCATAAGATAAACCCAATTCACATGGAACAATCCCCCGCAGGAGCCACTGACATAGAATTGAGACTTCCAAAGAATATGGCGTTCAACAGAAAGAGGTGACAAAATATAAAGGGAAACAGAGAAAGAAGAGAAAATAGAAAGGAGAAGAGCGGGAGACAGAGTCCCAAAGTCGAAGCAGAGAACGCAACCAAAACATAAAAAAAGACAAGATAGAAATCTTAGAGAAGAACGTAAACGAACGACTTGCAATTCGATACGGTCCAACGATCTAATGGACGGAAAAAACTGGAGGAAAATAAGCTAGTCAGCCATATTTCACATTCGGGAATACAGTTGTCTGGGATCTTGACTCTTGCAATGGTTGGAGAAAAAAGCAGTAATCTTGAGACCACTGCGGGTTTTCGAAAATGAAGACGTCTATAAACCAGAGAGCACTTTTACGAGATGTGAGCAGACCCGTAATTTTATCCAGCTTCGAATACATGGATGACAAGTTTCCCATAGAGAGAGAGAGAGAGAGAGAGAGAGAGAGAGAGAGAGAGAGAGAGAGAGAGAGAGAGAGTTGGGGGGGGGGGTTTGCTACGAGGAAGCTAATGAAGATATAATAATGAAGATACAACAATAAAAAAGGACGGTATGATGAAAAAATGACATGAGATTGTTGGAAATGAATAAGGGGATGCCATGAGATAATAAACTTGAAGGAAAATTAAGTAAAAAAGGCAATAAAAAAGCAGATAGAAAGAAAGACACGGAACTACAAGACGAAAGGAAAAAATGACCAGAGGAATTAATCTAGGCATTCGATTCTCAGCGATGCTATTAACCACTGGCAGCTGAAACTGAATCTTTTAAAAAACAAAAGAAGGCAACTCAGTGATACCAAGGAAAGCTCATAAGAGCAGGCAGGCAGGAAGACCTCACCTCCGCTAAGTAATGGGAGACGATTCCAGTGACGAAGACGTAATTTGGAATATTGCTTCCTTGGGTATTAACACAGTCACCTCCAGCCTCCCCTACCAGCAAACATACCCCCACTCCTTGAACCCTAACCGTCCCCCCCGCACCCACAACATTGTCTCACTTAACGACTCTTTTAACATATACGAAGGACAATATCGCTTACGAGGTCCTCACCAAGTACGTCGACTCATTACTCAACGAATGCTAGTACTCATTTCTCATTTTTATTATTGAAATATTTATCTTATTAGTATAATGCGCGTATACATTAAGAGCCAAATCTAAAATACATTATCTAGTAAAGGTAACTATATTAGAAAGTGGAGAAGATGGAGAACATAAAATTTTGTATATATATAAATACTATTGATTTTATTAATTTACCTTCTCCATGTTGCCACTTTTAATGACTAAATTTGCTAGGTAATGCATTCTAAAATGCGTACATTATGATATTATATATATATATATATATATATATATATATATATATATATATATTAATAACACCAAAATATAGAAAGTAAACTACTATATTTCAGAGAGACAGTAGTCTCTGAAATATATTATTTTTTCCCTCTATATTTTGGTGATTTTATGGGCTCCTTTTATTACTATTATTATTATCATATATATATATATATATATATATATATATATATATATATATATATATATATATATATATATATATATATATATATATATATATATCTTACAAGTGTGTAATGTGTTAGTAAATTACATATCATGTCTTGCTTGGAGACAGATTGAGCTGTAGAGGCAGCCTTCTTGAATGAAGGAATCTGATACGTAAGCATTTTAATCTGGAAGCTGTTCGTACTGTCGTCAAGGCAGTTTGGGGTGTGTCGAGTATGTACATTCGTTTGTATGGATGTCACAGGTCTAATCGACCAAGTCACTTGCGAGAGGCACATTCCTTTTGTGAGAAGAAAGAGGTCGGTTTGGTAAACGCCAGGTGTCAGGAGAAAAACCCCATCTTAAAGGTATGGCACATATTTTTTAGGACTTAGATAACCGTTGCCTTTGAAAAGAGATAGAAGTGTGAAATACATTCTTTTACTTAATATTACTTTTGAAAAGAGTTTTGTGTGAGGTGTATCTTTTTATCCAATATTATCTTATGCATCTTTATAACAGAGGGGTTCTATTCCATGATATTAGAGATGTGGTTCTCTATCCTGACTAATACAATGAAACGATTGACATTCTGAGTCTGGGAGTGAATTCTTAGCCAGGAGAGTAGAATGATAACTCACTAGTTTTCTTTGTGGGCAGACTTGGGTTTCTATCACTATGACTTATTAATAATTTTGTTCTATTTTATATTCATCTGCTTTGGGTAATAAATAGTATATTTTTGTATTTATGTGATCTTAATAGCCTAATGACATGTTTGCAGACAGAGGACATTATTGACAACAGGTAAGGGTTTCCAATTTGTGTAGTTTTGATAAAAGGGTGTAAGAGTGGTGGCAGGCGGTTTAAGAAGCTTTTTATATATTTTATAAGCTGTAGGTACGCTAATGAAGAGAATGGTGACTAGTTAGACATAAATTTTTTGGTAGGAAAAGGGGTTATAATCATGTCACAGGCAACTCAGGGCTCTTTTTGCTGATTCAAGAGGTTGGGTGTGGTATTGAGAGCGTTGGGCATCTCTCTGGCTCAGTCAGTGTCGGCCATTTTGTGATTCATGAAAACCAGTTTTAAAACGTGAAGGGAAAAAGTTTAATTTTCGACGTATTAAAGTGTTTCACGAGTGTGGAGAACAGGCTACTCATATTTGTGGCGCATATACGAATTCGGTTTCCAGTTATATGAAGATGTGAGTGTATTTTCAGGTTTTCTTTCCTATTTTCTCCTTTTTATCTTTTATTTATTTATTCATTTTTTGTTTTTGTTTTTGTTTGTATTCTTTTTTTGTTTGTGGCGAATTTACTCGAAGGGGCGTTTTTGTTTTGATGTCTCTCGAAATTCGACAGAAATGGAAATGTTGTGAGCAGGGGTTTTTGTTGCGAGTCACGCCCTGAGAGAGAGAGAGAGAGAGAGAGAGAGAGAGAGAGAGAGAGAGAGAGAGAGAGAGAGAGGGAGGCGAGAGTTGGTGTGTGTGAGTCTGGTGTCGCCAGGTTGGATCGCTTAGTAAGCATTCTGCACCTTTTTTTCTTTTTCTATCCCCTCCCTATTTTTGTTGTTGTTGTCGCTTTCGTAGGATGGTATACTGGGCGCGGCATGTTTGTTTTTTGTTATCCATTATTGGGGGGAAATTTGTATTAATTTTTCTGGATTGGGTTTTGTGTGTATAAATACACTGATGTTATTGAGATCGGGGAATCTTATAGAACAAAAGAGCTTCCGGAAAGAGAGAAAGATGGCGGATACTAAGAGTACCACAACGCTGCTACATCACGTAACGAACGTGATTGCAGGCGTGAGTCCTTTCAGAGGGATGGCAAATGGTGTTCTATCATAACCTGTGCAAATTTTCATTGAAGGGGTGAATAATTATTTAGCTGGAAAGAATATAACAGATGATATAGAGGCATTTAGAGATGCGAAAGCTTTGCTAGATTTCAATAGAGGAGATCTCTCCCACCGTTGCAGGAGTTTCCAATTTACAAAATGTCGTACCTGGATGGATTTGCAAGCATTTTTGAAAACAGCTTATGGCTCAAAGGAACACGGAGATATGGTGAGGGACCTTCGGGGTCTTTATAAACTAAGGCAGGGCACTAATAGCCTTGTAGAACATAGTTCAAAACTTTTTGATGCAGTGGTGCAATGGGTAGGAAAATTGAAAACATCTAAATGGGTTACAGTGAGAAATGTCTCTCTTGAGAACGTTCATAAACTGAATAGCTTTAATGAAAAGATTGAACCTACTTCAGACGAAGAATTACTTTATGTCCAAATTGAGAAACATATGTCTAATGTCCCACTGTAGATAGTACAATTTTTTATGGGACAGGCCCGAGGGATAGAGTGTATACAGACACAGAATTTTCTCCTCCCGGTCTGTGTGCAAAAGTTGAATACAACAGAAGATCGATCGATCAAAAGCAACAGCATTTGCGCTGTTTCAACTGCAATAAACCAGGGCATCCAAAGAAATTGTGTAGTGTTAAATATTGTGGAATCTGTAAGAGTACTGATTATTATTGGCAGTCTTATCCGTCTCAGATACGGAGAGATGCGAGGCCTACACCTCATGGTTCTGGTAATTATAATGTGAGAACTTCCCAGGCAGGTCAAACCAGAGGGCAAAGGGATCAGCGAAATTTTTGGAAGCCTGATCAACAAATAGGGTACAGGTGATTGGTATGTGCCATTGTGGTCTCATGGGGGACGCCCCAGAGCCCAGACCTATAGTCTATGGAACAGTAGGGGATGTGGATATCCCGAGATTTATAGACTCAGGTGTGTCTATAAATTTAATGGACTATAATTTGTATCAATCCATGTTTTCCAATTACCCTTTGCAACCCTCAACGGAGACGGTGTGTGATGTGCAAGCCTATAGATTTAATACCCTGGGTTGTGTTCAAATACAGTTTACTCTCGGTGACAGAGTACTAACAGAACCATTTCTGGTAATGAAAGGAATTGCGTTAGGCAACAGACTTTTGCTGGGTCATCCTGCTTGTAGAAGACAAGATTTCGATCCATGCGGGTGTTAATGGGATAATAGCCGGGATACCTGGTGTTTTTCTGCCTTATGAGGATGTGATTAAAACGGAGGACATGGAGGTTATTGGAAAAGGAGATGTGCTCGGTGATATTAATGGTGGTGATACGAGTGTTACGGAGAAAGGTAATATTAAAACCCACGATGCTGATATGGGAAATGATTACGGGGGTTCTATCAGAGTTCACGGTGATAACAATGGTGATGATGATATTTTGGATGGTGATGTTGATACAAATATTGATGTTATTTCTGATACTAACAATGCTGGGGATGATACTGAGGGTGGTAATGTGTATGGGGTGGTGGAAAGGGGAGATACTAACCAGAAATATAGAGGTGTTTTATCCGAAGATATTATGTTACTACCTGGTTCGAAGACTATGGTAAAAGTTAAATTGAAGGAAATGAGAAAGCTCACAGATGTGTGCGTTATTGAAAATAACGAGAAGCTTAGAGGGGTTATTAGCACGGCATCGGTGAACAGTGTATCAAAGGATGGGTTTACTTGGTTAGAATTACTAAACTGTAATGATACAGTTAGGAGATACCAAAAGAATACATATATATTGGATTTCCAAGATTGGAGTTGTGATAGTGGTTCAGTGGCTATCGTAGAGGGGAAACCTGAGTTTTCGGAGGCAGAAATCCAATCAAGGAAACGAATATTTAGAGAACGTTTAGTTAAAGCGGATTATAGCAAACACGTTGAAGCAATAAGCGGGCTCTTGGCAGAATTTGGGGATAAGGTAGCCTTACAAGGTGATAAATTGGGGTTGACTAATGTGTTAGAGGATAAGGTAAATTTGGAGAGTGGCACAAAATCTATCTATATTCCTGCATATCGCATACCTTTCAATATCAGAGAACAGGTAGAGAAAGAGGTTAATAGATGGGAAGAAGAAGGAATCATTAGACCTAGCATGTCTCCTTACAACTTTCCCTTGTTAGCGGTGCCTAAGAAGGATAGTTCTGTCCGTGAATACGTCGATTTTAGACGTTTAAGTGAAAAGATGATCCCTGACCGCTATCCAGCCACGTGCATACCAGATCTTTTTGTTGAAATCGGGGGACATAATATTTATAGCTCAATTGATTTGGCGCAGGGGTTTTTACAGGTCCCTCTTAGTGAAAGTAGCAAGGAATATACCGCTTTTTCAGTGCCCAAGGGACACTATGAATATACGCGAATGCCTTTCGGTTTATCGGGCAGTCCAATGACCTTTACCGGGTTGGTGAACACAGTTTTGCACGGGTTATTGGGCAAAAATGTTTTTGTGTATATGGATGACATCCTGGTCGCAACAGACACGATCGCGCAACACCTGGAAGTGCTTACAGAAGTACTTAGGAGGCTTAGATTAGCGGGGTTGAAAATTAAGCTAGCCGAGTGTTCGTTCTTGAAAAAGCAGATCACATATCTAGGCCACGTCATATCTAAGGAAGGGGTTAGAGTAAATGACGATAAAGTCAAAGCAATAGCAAATTTTCGCAACCCCAGATCAAAGAAAGAGATTAAGTCATTCCTGGGTATCAATGGTTTCTTCAGGAGGTTTGTGAAAGGGTTCTCTAAGATAGCAGCTCCCCTAACTGATGTATTGCGGGAAGACGTTCAATTTCAATGGAAGGAACCCCAGGCGGAGAGTTTTCAAAAGCTCAAGGACGCGCTAATGAATCCCCCTGTTTTGAAGTTTTCAGATTTTAGCAACCTTTTACGTTAGTGACTGATGCAAGCTAGGAAGGTATAGGTGCTTGCCTTATGCAAAAGTTCGATGGGAAATTCCATCCCATAGCTTTTTATAGCAGGAAGTTCAGGACAAAGGGCAGCAACGAGAGATCAATGGCCACCATAGATAAAGAAGCCTTTGCAATAGTGTCGAGCTTAGTTCATTTTAAAATGTTACTGATGGGGAATGAAGTAGAAGTTCTTACAGACCACTAGCCATTATTAGATCTTTTTAATAAACCCGATTTGTCGCCTAAAAGAGCTCGATGGTTTTTTACTATCAGAGATTTTGATGTAAAGCTTAAATATATAGAGGGAAAATTTAACGTAGTTGCTGATGCTCTCAGTAGGAGTTTTCACGACATGGAAGGATTCCAAGTCGCAGAAGTCACGAGTGAGGCCATACAATGGGATATACCTCTCATAAAGCAAAGGCAAGATGAAGACGAGATTCTAGCAGATGCAAAAGCGTTTCTATGAGGGGAATCAGTTAGGAAACGTTATAAGTTGCCTTTTACGGGTTTGGAGTAAGAAGGTAATCTATTGGTTAGGAAAATTAAATATAAATAGAGAACCAGTGAAAGTAAAGGAGATACGACAAAGATCGTAATTCCGAAAGCCCTAATTCCAGTGGTTTTGGATATAGTTCATTGCAGGTTTGGTAGTCCACACTTGGGAATAGAAAAAACGTATGATGAGGTTCGTGCTAAATACATTTATCCAGTTTAAACGACTAAATTTGCTGGCAATTATATTATTTTAAAATACGTGCATTATAATGATGTATAAGTATGAATACAAATGAGAAATAATGCAAGAAATCGTTGAGAAATGAGTCAACGTACTTAGTGGATGTCTCGTAAACGTTATGGGTCTTCATACAGCTTCCATTCGTCAAGTGAACCCCATGGTTTGGGGGGAAACTTTAGGGGTGGGGGTGTGTTTGCCGGAAGGGACCAAGGTGGGACGGGGATGGCGGGTGGCGGGGGGGAGTGTCTGCGTTAATATCCAGGGAAGCAATATTCCAGCTTGATGTCTTCGTCACTGAAATTGGCTTCCATTACTTATATATAGTCGAGGTCCTCCTGCCCTGCCAGCTCTAAATATGAGCGTCACGTAGTACCACCGCTTTGACTAAATTTGTTTAGATTTGTTTACATGGTCCTAGTTTTGTTTGCGAGCTGTGGACTAACTCAAGTGACATTCTTTCATTAATTTTTGGATGTAGCAGCTACTGAAAGAGTGGATTACGAAGATGATTCCCCCAGAAGAAAAAAAAAATTATCGGAAACTGAGTTTTCCTGAAAAGATATCTTATTCCATCCCAAGAGTTTGATTAACTCGTGATATTTATGAAAATGACTTTTATCGTAAGAATCATTATGGAAAACGTCATAAACACAGATATACGAAAGAGCATTACGCATTTTGGAAAAATGTATTACGTCAATAAATTGTATTTACGTTAATAAATTGTTTGTAAAAAATTATGTCACTGCATTATCGTTAATCTTAAACATCTCTCTCTCTCTCTCTCTCTCTCTCTCTCTCTGCAATGTCACCAATATCAATCGAAGGTTTGACGAATGGATTATTTAGCACTAGTTAAAGGTCCTCAGCTTTCTCTCTCTCTCTCTTTCATCTCTCTCTTCTCCTCTCCTCTCTCTCTCTCTCTCTCTCTCTCTCTCTCTCTCTCTCTGAGGTCACCAGTATCAATCGAAGGTCTAACAAATAGATTATTTAGTATTTTTAAAGGTCTTCAGCTTCTCTCTCTCTCTCTCTCTCTCTCTCTCTCTCTCTCTCTCTCTCTCTCTCTCTCTCATGTATAGCTTAGAAACACGACGATTGGGAGGATAACTAACAGAAACATTTAAAATACTGAAAGGCATAACAAAGGTAGACAGTATCCTATTTACATTAAACGAAAACCAGACAAGAAATAATGGATGGTAACTAGAATTGAAGAGATACAACACATCCCATTGTGGGAACTTCTTTACATACCAGATATGTGACAAGTGGAATAAACTACCACTAGAAGCTGTAAACAGCAACAGTGTGGAAGAGTTTAAAAAAAAAGCTAGACAAAATCATTAGAAGGACACTGTGAATGCACAGTATAACCTACACTCGATGTCTCCTCGGCTGGCCTAACAAGTCTTTGAGACATCCTAATCCTTGTAACTCTTTGTAACTCTCTCTATCTAGCTCACCAGCATCCAAAACCTATTATCTTGGCAGATTGAATTTTAATTCAGGTGACCTGAAGCCTCCTCAATAATGCTACCGCTTTTATGATGAGTAAAACGACCAATGAAAAATCCGAAGAAGAGTTGGCGTCGGATACATAAGAAAGCAGCTGATCCTGTTTCGCATTTTCATTTCTGCTGTTTTGTATTATTTGTAATAGGTTTCCTGGTAAAGATGAAATAATATCCTTTAACACCAAAGAGTCACAAAAAAAATAAATAAATAAATACAATAACAAATTTATAGTAGTTTGACTTCGTTGATCCAAATGCAAAAAATACAAATATATTATACGTGGAATAAAGTAGTAATGATTTTTTACCGTGTCAGATACTTTCAACACCTTTTTTTTCTGTTGTCAAGCGAGAATAAACGACAATAATCAACTGAGACAGCAGACGTACAAAAACCTTATTGCTGGAACGAACCTTGTGACTCATGAAAAAAAAAAATTGGGATTACTGAAAACACCGTCCCTCTGGGAAAGGACAATGATGATTGATATCACCGACAGAAAAAATTAAATCTATCAAGAAAATAAGGTTTTGATGATGATGAACTTGAGAGAGAGAGAGAGAGAGAGAGAGAGAGAGAGAGAGAGAGAGAGAGAGAACTGAAGAACTTTGAAAGATGCTATGAAATCCTTTTTTTCGACCTTCGTTGATATTGATGAACTCACACAGAGAGAGAGAGAGAGAAGAGAGAGAGAGACGAGAGAGAGACCTTTGAAAGACTGAAATACTTTAAAAATCTGCCAAAATGCAGAAAAAAAAAATAAAAAATTTAAAAACAAAAAAATGTTTTTTTTCGACATTTGATTGATAATACCGAGCTCCGAGAGAGAGAAGAGGGAGAAGAGGGAGAGAGAGAGAGAGAGAGAGAGAGAGAGAGAGAGAGAGAGAGAGAGAGAGAGAGAGAGAAATCCCTGGCAAACTCAGCCAAGAAGGAGAGGTTCGAACGCCAGTTGGTTTTACGACGAAGACACGCGAGGCGAGACCAATTCTCATTCACTGGCTTATCTTGTGTTTCAGGCATTCTCTCTAACGATGACCGCCCGCGTTCGCTTTGAAACTTAAAGAGTGAAATTTATTATATATATATAATATAATATAATACAATATAATTAACATATAATAAGAAAAATAGAGAAGACTCTCTTGAAGATAATTGCCGTTGAAACAGCTATATAATAATAATAATAATAATAATAATAATAATAATAATAATAATAATAATAATAATAATAATAATAATAATAGACCAGACGTGGCAGTGATTGACAAAGTCAAGAAGAACGTATCGCTCATTGATATGGCAATACCACGGGATACTAGAGTTGAAGAGAAAGAGAGAGAGTAAAAATGGATAAGTATCTAGACCTGAAAATAGAAGTAAGACAGATATGGGATATGCCCGTGGAAATTGTACCCAAAATCCTAGGATCATTAGGCACGATCCAAAGATCACAGAAAAGAAATCTGGAAAAACAAGAGGCTGAAGTAGCTCCAGGACTCGTGAAGAGGAGTGTGTTCCTTGAAATAGAGGGCATAGTAAAAAAGTGATGGACTCCTAAGGAGGCAGGATGCAACCCAGAAACCCACACTATAAATACCACCCACTCGAACCGGAAGATTGTGAGACCAAAAAGAAAAAGAACAAGAAAAAATAAAAGTAACAGTAGTAGTAGTAGTAGTAGTAGTAGTAGTTAATAATAATAATAATATTCCCTCCTTCCATTATTCCCAGGTATTTGTATCCCGTCTCATCTATGTGTTTGATGTTGCTCCCATCTAGTAGCTTTAATCCTTAAAGGGGAAAGTAACAAGGACAGAAGGGATAAGCTACCAAATGGGAGCAACATCAAACACATAGATGAAACGGGATATAAATACCTGAGAATAATGGAAGGAGGGGATATAAAACACCAAGAGATGAAGGACACAATCAGGAAAGAATACATGTAGAGACTCAAGGCGGTACTCAAGTCAAAACTCAACGCCGGAAATATGGTAAAAGCCATAAACACATGGGCAGTGGCAGTAATAAGGCACAGCTCAGGAATAGTGGAATGGACGAAGGCAAAACTTCGCAGCATAGACCAGAAAACTAGGAAACATATGACAATAGACAAAGCACTACACCCAAGAGCAAATACGGACAGACTATACATAACACGAAAGGAAGGAGGAAGAGGACTAATAAGTATAGAGGACTGCGTCAACATCGAGAACAGAGTACTGGGGCAAAATCTGAAAACCAGTGAAGACGAGTGGCTCAGGAATGCAAGGGAAGAAGGACTGATAAAAGTAGACGAAGACCCAAAAATTTACAGACAGGAGAATGACAAACAGAACAGAGGACTAGCACAACAAACCAATGCACGGACAATATATGAGACAGAGTAAAGAACTAGCCAGCGATGACACATGGCAATGGCTATAGAGGGGAGAGCTCAAGAAGGAAACTGAAGGAATGATAACAGCGGCACAAGATCAGGCCCAAACAACCAGATATGTTCAAAGAACGATAGATGGAAATAACATCTCTCTCATATGTAGGAAGTGCAATACGAAAAATGAAACCATAAACCACATAACAAGCGAATGTCCGGCACTTGCACAGAACAAGTACAAAAAGAGGCATGATTCAGTAGCAAAAGCCCTCCACTGGAGCCTGTGCAAGAAATACTAGCTACTTTGCAGTAATAAGTGGTACGAGCACCAACCTGAGGGAGTGATAGAAAACGATCAGGTAAAGATCCTCTGGGACTATGGTATCAGAACAGATAGGGTGATACGTGCAAATATACCAGACGTGACATTGATTGAAAAAATCAAGAAGAAAGTATCACTCATTGATGTCGCAATACCATGGGACACCAGAGTTGAAGAGAAGGAGAGGGGAAAAAATGGATAAATATCAAGACCTGAAAACAGAAATAAGAAGGATATGGGATATGCCAATGGAAATTGTACCCATAATCATAGGAGCACTAGGCACGATCCCAAGATCCCTGAAAAGGAATCTAGAAAAACTAGAAGCTGAAGTAGCTCCAGGACTCATGCAGAAGAGTGTGATCCTAGAAACGGCGCACATAGTAAGAAAAGTGATGGACTCTTAAGGAGGAAGGATGCAACCCGGAACCCCACACTATAAATACCACCTAGTCGAATTGGAGGACTGTGATAGACCGAAAAAAGAAAAAGAAAATAATAATAATAATAATAATAATAATAATAATAATAATAATAATAATATAATAATAATAATAATAATAATAATAATAATTACAGTAATAATGTGACTGTCGTTCAGTTTGCATAACAAATAGAAAAAACGAGGGACCAGGTCAGTTTTGCATTTCAGAACATTATCGTTTTGACTGATTTTATCTCGATTATTCAATAAAAAAAAGAAAAAAACCTATGATTACTAACCACTTGTTTATACACAGGATCTAATTAGATCATCTCTTTGAAAGTAAATATTTACGAAGTTGAAATTTTTGACTGCGGAGTTGCTTTTGATATATAATGGAAAGAAAACATTGCTTGCACGAGGACCCATAATTTCATATTGTATATTTTGCCTCCAAAACAAAGTATTGTTTTTATTCAGTGTTGGCTAATGTAGCGTAAATAGAGGCTGATATCATAATAAAGGTATAATGGTAAAAAGAAATCAGCCAATCAGGTGTGGTCAGTATCTGGCAGAATATCATTATAATTGTTTATTATCATTAATTAAGGTTGTTATCTTACAAAATGTTAACGTGTTTTATTTCTGTTGGATAGTATGTTCAATTCACCTCGTAATTTAATAGTTTAATAGTTTAAAAATTTACTTATGAAATGTAATAATTTCTGTTATATCATAATTACTGATCTCTTCTTTCTGTATTCCCTTTTAACTTCGTTTTATTTTTTCTCGTGAGCACCATCATATTCTTTGGAAGATTGAA
>NC_061100.1:28145639-28148139 GCF_015104395.2 Macrobrachium nipponense | reverse complement strand
TGACTGTTTTTGGTCCCTTTTCCAAAGCCTATATAGTATACAGTACATACTAAATCAAGATATTGTCATTCATCTGATCTTTGACTAAGAAGAAATTCAGATGAGAGGGTACAATAAAAAAAAGATAGGAGGAGAGAAAGGATTAGGGCAAACTGAGATGAATGCTGATAACAATGAAAAAAAGGTTTTTCAAAGTCTTTGGTTAAATATGTCATCCGTACCAGATCAGAAAAAATCTGGAAATATTAGAAAGGAATATGAGTCAAAATACCGCCACTATACTCTTTTTTTTTTCCATCTGTCCATCCGCCTGTGGTGTTTTCGCATGGTAACACTGCGTCCCGGGCTTTAAATAATTACGCTATGTGTAAGTTTTAGGTAATTAAAAGGATATCTTGGTGTACATTTGCAACTGAAAAGTGTTTTAATAAATTACTGTATGCTAATTACACCGTTAATATTTGAAATAGGATATTATTATCATTGTTGAATGTAACTATCTAAAGCCTGGGACGCAGTGTTACCATACGCAAACACCAGAGGCGGATGGACAGATGGAAAAAAACAGAGTATAGTATGTTTGCTACCGCTGGGAAATGTCACGGAAAACTGCAATTGTCTTTCGAGATAGTTCCTCGTTACAGGTAAGACTGACAAGGTATCTTTGATCAATAAAACATGCGATATGCCTTGCATTGCTCGTACTATTTCGCGATTCGTGGTAAGTCAGTCATGAAATAAATGCGTTTAATATTACGTACTTATTCTTGGGACTAAGCTATAAAGACAAAGGTAGGCTCATTCTATCTCAGACAAGTACTTGCTTTCAAATACCACTCAATAAGTATCTATGGAAAGTGGTGATGCATTACTTATATGACCAAATCGAGCAACTAGACTTGTATGAGATAACCTAGTTAACTTATCATAATAATTTTGGTAGAAATGTTAATTTTCTAAATCATCGTCTTAAGCGTTAAATTAAAACAAACATCACAGTCATCATCCAGTACAACAAAGAGATTCTTGCTTGGAATAAATTTTTTCTAAGGTTTTGTTATTAATTTCCGAAAGTGAAATCATTCGTTCAAGTTTTTTATAACCGAGGTGATTTCTCAACAGATAAAAAGACCCCTCTCTTATTCAGCCTTTTATATATTATTATTATTATTATTATTATTATTATTATTATTATTATTATTATTATTATTATTATTATTATTATTATTATTATTATTATTATTATTATTATTAACTGTGTATGCTGGAAACAGACCTTTCAAACATGTTTTATTTAAAATAATAGCAGAATTCACAGAATTAATTTTATACAAATTTCTTTCAATTCTCCTTATGATATGTCTTTCTGGCTCGCTGGTATTTACGAAGCTTTGTAAATACCAGCGAGCCAAAAGGCAAATCATAAGGAGAATTGAAAGAATTTTATATAAAATCAATTCTGTGAATTCTTCCATTATTTTTAATATAAAAATATTATTATCAATTCTGTGAATTCTGCCATTATGTTTAACAAAAAACATTATTATTATTACCATTATTGGTACAGGTGGTCATTGTGAAACAAATATTAATTCAAGTTTCCTTACGGCGAACAGCCTACTGTAAGTAGGCTGAAGAGAATAACAAATAAGAAGAAAGAAGAAGAAGAAGAAGAAGAAGAAGAAGAAGAAGAAGAAGAAGAAGAAAGAAGGGAAAATGAGGCAAACAATAAGAAATACGAAAATGTCTGCGACAATAAAACCGTGTTCTAAAATATTCGGGGAAGGCGAAGGAAGTCTCAAGATTTACACCTTCGCCAAATCTCACAGGGTATGGGGACATCCTTTTCATGCTCTCTTTGGGAACTAGTTTCTCGGAATCTTCATCTTTCTAATGGGGTTCCCAGGGGGATAATTAGGGGCATATGTTAGCGAGGGACGCCGGTAAAGTTAGTCTCGCGTAGGTGCAATAATGACTTTTCGAAGTGTCTCGGTTCTGGGAGGATTCATTCTGAGAAAATCATTCTTGCTGAAAGTGAATTTCGCTTACTCTGTGAGTGAGACTACGAACTACTTTGTTGTTATTGCTGTGTTGCTGTTGTTCTTGTTATGGGGGTAAGAATGGTCCCTGGAAAAGCCTACAAAGGACTGGAAAAGGTGTTTCGCGTTGAGTTAAAGATGCAGGGATTTTAGGATTGGGAATTCATGATTTATTTATCAAAATGAAAATGTAAAATAAATAAATAATATGTATGTTAAACAGCACAGAACAATTATTTCTTATAAAATATAGCGCATTTATTTTAATTTTTGTTGGTGAAACAACGCTCTATTTGACCATAGATTTTAGCACGCGGCCTGAGTAAGCTGAAGGTCGGATCACGGCTTTTTATTTCATTTTCTTTATTCAAATTCTCTGCTTGAAACACATATATATATACATATATATATATATATATATATATATATATATATATCTATATATAACTATATATATATAT
>NC_061100.1:28133139-28140639 GCF_015104395.2 Macrobrachium nipponense | reverse complement strand
CAGCTCCATCTACCGCAATCTCCTTTATTTCCTTTCTTTTCCAGGCGACCAAACTCTCAAATATTTAGTCTAACCTACAAACATAACTAACACCAACAGCCTACCATGAATAGACGGTTCCCAAGGCAAGGAAATTGCCAGGAAGAGTACAATAAGATTTGTTTCCAGTGATGGTAACAAGGCCTCTTAAATATAAAAAATGACACAATGACAGAAATTAGCTTCACCTCATGATGGAAAATGTATTAAAACCAAGCTTAACGATATGACAGATTCTTTACCGGCGCCATTGACAATGCAATTTGCAAGAAGTAAGTAATCTTAGATTTTAGACTTATAATTAATGATACTTAGAGGAAAATCAAGCAGCTGTCCAGATAGGTTGTCTCATCAGACGTGTTGCAAGTGCAACATAAAGTAACTGGGTGAAGAGAATGTTTAGGAAAATGACAAAGGACAGTGATGATCACAAGAATATTGGAAGAATGATCGAGCGGATATATAAAACAATGATTGAGAGTTGACAAGCTTATTCTGCTAAGATGGTAACAGGAACTGATTGTCTAATATTGACACACAGTAGTGTGGCGAAAATAAAGCTCGTCGATTTATTCTAAACCAGTGTAATGAAGTATTTGGGGCAATATCATTTATATTATGATATAGGCCTACAATAAAGAAATAATTTTACGAAACACAACATTTTCCCTTTCTGCTATATCACTAAATGTAAAACAAAAACATGAACATTACCTTGTCCATTGGAAGACGTTCTTCAGTCCTCTAAGGTGAGAGCAGTAAATTTTTCTTGTTATATTTGAAAGGATCCTACCATCCTGAAACAAGAAGAAAATAAATTAAGAGGATTAGCAGGGGGATAGCAGTGTGTATATCTGTGTATGTGTATGTGCGTGCATGCGTCTGTTTTTAAAAAATCTTACTTGACGACACTTAAATAAAAGGTCGAAGCCTTCAAAAAATTTATGGGTCTTTGTGATGGAGGACATCTATAAATCCGACAGCAGAGCTTTTATGAAGTGCGTGGAAAAGCTATAACTTTTATCTTCTCTGAAAATACGAGAGGAGGTCCAAGACCGGGTAGAGAGAGAGAGAGAGAGAGAGAGAGAGAGAGAGAGAGAGAGAGAGAGAGAGAGAGAGCTATGCAAACGTCTTTAATTTGGGTATGTAGCTGAAATGAAATATCCCAATACTAATCTGAAATTCTTGAAAAAATATTAACATGGCAAATATTGCTGTGTATATATATATATATATATATATATATATATATATATATATATATATATATATATATATATATATATATATATATATATATTTAAAGCTGAAAAACATGAAAATATGGAACGTGACGAATATATAAATAAAGACAAATCCAAATATAAATTTATAAATAATAATAATAATATATATATATATATATATATATATATATATATATATATATATATATATATATATATATATAATATATATATATATATACACGACAAATCTATCGACAGCCTCTTGAACTGATGGTGGGCGCGGAATTATCCCAAGAATTTCCAATATTCAATAAGGAAGGCTTTATCGTCAGAAGAGACGGGAGTCTAAGGGCTAAAAGATCCAGCCAATAAAACTGGCTTTATATAACGATGCAGTGAAGGTAAAGACGAGGGAAAAGCTGTGTAATCGAATAACGCTGACTAAATTCACATAGAAGAGGAATTTAATGTAGGTGGGTCGAGATGTAGCTCAGTTGTAGAAACCAGGAAGGCGTGGCTGATAAATATATATATATATATATATATATATATATATATATATATATATATATATATATATATATATATATATATATATAATGATATAAAGACAGTATAGCAAGGGCTGTAATCAGTTATTTATGAGCAGATATGAGTAGTGATGAACAAACCATTATCGTTAAAATAATGTTGTCATTTAAACTAACCAATAAACAGGTGATGTGGGCAGTAATATACAAATGATAATTGTAAAAATAATGCTGACATTTAAACTAACCAATAGACAGGTGATGTGGGTAGTAATAAACAAATGATAATCGTGAAAATAACGGCGACATTTAAACTAACCAATAAACAGGTGATGTGAGTAGTAATAAACAAATGATAATCGTGGGATTAATGTTGACATTGAAAGTAACCAATAAGCACGTGATGTGGGTAGCAATAAACAAATGATAACCGTGAAAATAATGCTGATATTTAAAGTAACTAATAGACAGGTGATGTGGGTAGTAATAAACAAATGATAAGCGTGAAAATAACGCCGACATTTAAACTAACCAATAAACAGGTGATGTGGGTAGTAATAAACAAATGACAATCGTGAAAATAATTCTAACATTTAACTTAACCAATAAACCGGTGATGTGGGTAGTAATAAACAAATGATAATCGTGAAAATAATGGTTACATTTAAATTAACCAATAAATAGGTCGTAATTAAGTATATAAATAAATTTTTGAGAAGGCGATCATGGAAGAGCTTTTGCAACTGGAATGGAGTTGGAATATAAAATTTAGGCCAAAGGCCAAGCACTGGGGTCTATGAAGAGGTCATTCAGCCCTGAAAGGTCAACTGAGAATAAAACCTCAAAGCAGTGGTACTATGAAACAATTGTCAGTCGATGTTGAAAAGTTAGATGAAAGAGAGAGAATATGGATGAAGGTACAGTAAAAGGAATGAAACGGGGTGCAGCTAGGGACCGAAGGGACGCTGCAAAGAACATCAAATGAAGCCTACAGTGCACCGCGCGAGGTGTACAGACACTACTGCCTCCGTACGGGGAGCTTTTGCAATTGAACATTAAAGACACTGCCATTGTTAAACATCATATCTGTGGAGATGCAGGCACTGGATGCGAGAGAAAACATTGAATATGATTTGCAGTAAAGGTTAACTTTAGCAGAAATGACCACAATAAGACCTTGAATTCTCCTTTGTAAAGGAATTTAACATCTCCAAAATATTTGTGGAATTATTCACGTCAAAGTCGAGGGTACCAGCTTCCAAAACTTCACATGAACATCACTTGATGAGCATTTGGCACCAAAAAGAAAGCATTTCACGAGCATTTATAAATTCTATTGCCTGTTTTCATGGTTGTAATGAAATCGAGCCCATTTTTCGATCAAGATTATAATTGGCAAATACAATTGCTATGGATATTTTTATCTCGTATACAGGGGCTGATAGGAAACGTAATACCAATATAATTAGTGCTAGGTTGCCCCTAATCCATGCTATCATCAACTCTTATCAGCATGACTTTAAATAAAGCCATCTAAAACTTTCAGTTGTAAAATTAGACCAATATCATAACTGAGAATTGTAGACTCTAAACACGTCATTTCCACCTTAACTGGCGTCATTTAAGGAAAAAAATAAACAATCTAAATATGGGAGTCTATTCGTTCAATAAAGGTTAAACCTGGCCATTGAGACCTAAGGATTCACTGACCATTTTCAAAGTGGTAATCGTCACGAGGGTTTGACTAATTCAAGGTGCAATGAAGATAATGAATTCATTGTGCCAAGTGGGAGAATAAGGAATAAATGTTTAGTGAATTCTACGTTGATAAATGCTAGAAAATATCATAATTGTTTTTATTGATAATTTCATAGTAAATACAGAAGCATTATTAGGCTTGGACAGATTGCATACACACTTTCCTCCTTAATAAAAAAGTGTTTTTGCATAGATTAGGTTTATCCCTAACAAGGCAGCAGGGCCGTTTTAATTATCGCAAGCTTAGTATTCATGTTCATTTTATGACCTGGACCAAATATGCATGAATTCGTCTCCTATCTTAAAGGATTTAAAACAAATTTGTCCTTTTGCATCTAGCTAACGTTTTGCCGTTTTATTACATAATACAATTGGGTCAAAAATTTAATCTTAAGCTGAATATATCTTGACATTCCTATCCGGTCTTAAGAATTTATGGAAGGGTTAAAGTTTTTGAAATAAATAAATAAACAGATAAATACATAAATAAATAAATAGATAAATAAATAAATAAATAAATAAATAAATAAATAAATAAATAAATAAATAGAGATAATGCACGCTTCTGTCAATACTCATTACGAACTTACTAAAGAATATAATAATTACTATATACGTCTATCCAAGTAATAGAAAATCTTTATTGAAGATAGTTCAAACTACTGCCAACGATTCTGGTATGTTCGCGCATTCGTATATCTAAGAATTACAACAACAACAACAACAACAACAACAAAGAAGAGAAAGTCGTATTCCATTTTCCCATTCACTCTCAGCCTGGAAAATCTATAATGGTCCCCCCTCTCTTTATTCAAAAGGAAATGACGTCACCTCCCCCTCCCCCGCGCGCGCGCAAAAAAAAAGAAAGACACAAAATGGTTATATGTATCGGTTCGTCGCGTCATAACGCCGACCATTGTCTCTGGGAACTCAATCGCTCTGTATCTTTTAGAGCGACTTTGGACTTCGCCTTCAGGGTTATTGGTCCTTTTCCTTTATCCCTCTGTTTCAGGATAACGGCCTTTCTATGTAAAGTATTTCGCGGGTAAAGCAGAGGCTCGGTCGGTTACTGTCTCGTTCTAAGAGTCTCTCTTTTTTCCGAAGTGAAATCGCTCAGTAACCATTGTGGATTCCCGTCAACTGCGCATCTGATATCGAGGCCAGTCCCTTACGACGCTCCTGCTTGGCTGTTGATAAGCCAGTCACAGGGCTGGAAACTCTCCTCAGTCTCTCGAGAGAGTTCACATAGGCAGGATGTTATGTTCCACCTCTCCTGAGGGATACTTTTGAAAGACGTGTTCCTAAGGAGAGGTGGAACATAAATCCTGCCTATGTGAACGCTCGAGAGAGACTGAGAGTTTCCATCCCTGTGATTGGCTTATCAGCAGCCAATCAGGAGCAATGTAAGGGATTGGCTTAGACACCAGATGCACAGTTGGTGTGAATCTACTACAGGTACTCTTCAAAAACATAGCCTTATTAGAGTAATTATAAAATCCATACTTTTATTTTTCACTTCAGAGCTCTGTTTAGATACTATACGTTAAATTATATACGTGTATTTTTTTGTTCAAAGCAACATAAAGGCATATTATACATTAGAAGTGCAAAGTAATGATCGAATTAATTTGTACTTTTAACGTATACAAAAATGCTTTGAGTTTTTTTTAAAGTTTTGTTCTATTATTAAATTTAGTTTATTAACCATATAGTATAATGTAATATCTTATATCGCAGAATTTGTTGATAGTTATTTTTTAATAATTAAATTGAGAGTATCTTAATCATGTAGAAATCTAAGCTGTGCATCAAAGCATTATATCATAATCTTACGTTACTCTGAATTTTTTTTTATTAAATGTGGAGTTTATGAATCATGTAGCATCGGAGCCATACACTAAATCACAATAAATATATAGCTGAACAAAAGGTTTTAAATAGCGAGATACGAATTTCAGAAAAAATATATATATGAAAATTACGAAAATGACAAAACACTGACAATTTATAATCTTTAAAGACTATAGTGGTCTTAGCTATCACTTTGGTTGTTTTGGAAACAAAGGCTATAAAGAATGGCTTCCTTTTTTCTTAGGGAAATAAATAATGTTTTTAAATTAGGCAGCTGTGATAAATGTATAATACTTCATACTACTTTTTAGAAATTAGGTCTTTTATATAATTACAAATAATTAAGTTATATCATCGTAGAGAATTAGAGCAAAATATTAGAAATTAAGATTCACGGTTTTGAATGGGATGAATAAGCGTGTAATATTAAATGATACTGTCAAAGCATAGTGGTTTTCTGCCTTTCCATTCACCTCAGGGCAAATAATTAATGGAAAATGTGAAACAGCATTGAAAAATGAGCTTAACACAGTTTTGAAACACATCCCCGCGTGAGTTATAACCCAGATTCAATAAACTCCATTTGACAGAATTTCCCTCCAACCAAAATCGTTTCCAGGTCAAAGACTTCGCGCAGAGGAGAGCAAATCAAGAGAGATTTAAGACTGGGAACTACGTGAGCTGGATTCTCGACTGGAATTCGCTCTCCAGACTTTACTGAGAACGTGCTCTGATAGATCACAAGGCCTCTGTTTGCCAGACAATGCTGTGATGTTTTCCTGGAATGCAATTGATGCGCAGTCTAAGAATCAAGACTATTTTGATGTTAATTCTTACTATTTGTCTGAATCATTGTCTTGTCTAGGTAGATAATGCTGAAACAAGGCGTGATCTGACCTCCAGCTTACTCGAAATGGATGCAACATTTTCCCATTATGCATAAGTTGTAAAAGTTATACTTCTAACTTAACGTAAATTAAAACTTGATAAAATATGTGGTCAAATAGAGCTTTGTTTCACCAACGAAAATTAAATTAAATACATTATATTTTAATTATAGTTTGTCCTGTTTTCTGAATAAATGTCTAGTCTAGGCAGACATATTTCCTGAAACAAGGCGTGATCCGACTTCCAGCTTACTTGGAACACATGCAAAATTTTTCCATTATGCATAAGTCGTAAACATTATATTCCTAACTTAACGTAAATTAAAACGTTATAAAATCTATGGTCAAATAGAGCATTGTTTCATCAACAGAAATTAAAATAACTACACTAAGTTTTATTTGAAATAATTTTTATGTATGGCTAAACATGCACATTATTAATCTTTTACATTTTCATTCTAATAAATAAATCATAAATATCCTATCCTAAAATTCCTGTATCTTTAATTCGCTGCAAAACACCTTTTTCAGACCTTTTTAGGCTTTTCCGCAGACATTTCCTAGCCTGCTAAACAACAACAACAACAACAACAACAACAAAGCAGATAGTAGGCTTACTCCTCGAGTAAGAGAATATTAATTTCAATTTCAGAGAATCACTTAAGAAACGACTGTAATGTTATGTAATAGAGGAACCCTTCATAATTATATTGATTTTACTTGCGTCTGTATTATTACCTAAGCATTGTAAACATCGTTGCTGGAAAGATACATTTAAATTTCAAGAAATTACATAAGAAATGTATGGAATTTTATGTAATCAAGGAAACCTCATTTTCAAGCAATTACATATGTAATTACGGGAACCTTTTTTCTTAAAACTTACACAGAAAGTCTGTGTGATTTTATGTAATTCAGAAAACCCTACTTTCAAGAAATTCCACAGAAAGTGTATGTAATTAAATGTAATTAAGGAAACTTTATGTTCAAAAATTTTCATGGAACCTGTATGTAATTTTACATAATTAAGGCAACCTTATTTTCAAAATATTACATAGAAAACTAAATAATAATGGAATGCTCTTTTTAATAGTACTTTAAGACTAATGGAGAGAAATAAAATTTATAAAAGATATGGTCTATCGAAGTATTCAGATATTTATTAACGTTCATACATTAATAAATAGGGCTATATATCTGTAATGT
>NC_061100.1:28116402-28132639 GCF_015104395.2 Macrobrachium nipponense | reverse complement strand
TAATCAAATATTTTTCTTTCCATGTTCCTCTTTATTTGGCTGTAAATCATCACGTTTATAACCAGAGGATGTTTTCCAATATACTCTATTTCTTCTTGAAGTTTATTTTCACCAGCTTGTGTTTGTATAAGTTTTCACATTCTGAACAATAGATTTTGTTGTTGCTTGCTAAAACCATTTTGTTTCAACCTCAGGTACCAAATCTGAGTCTTGATTTGAAATGTATTTTAGCACAATGTTTACCAAGTGAGTTTACTGGAGAGAGTTTATGTTCTTTTTGTGACTTGTGATGTACCTTCCACTATATTTATCATTATCGATTTTTCCTGCAACTTGGAATTACAGGCAGTACTAGATACAGCGTCTGGCAAAGGGTGACTTGGTTCATATCTCACAATTTTCGTTTACTCAGGGAGTAAGCCTACAAACTACTTTGTTGTATCTGTTTGGTGTTGTTGTTCTTGCTGTTGCTGTTGTTGTTGTGGATGGGGGCAGGGGTAGGAAAGCTTAAAAAGGTCTCAACAAAGGTGTTTTGCATTGAGTTAAAGATAAAGAAATTTGCGCATATGATATGCATCGAGTTTCCTCAGATCACGAAATGTTAAAATAAAATGTCACGTTTAAATTTTGCGGGTGTTTGCCAGTCAGGATAGCCAACATTGCAGTCTGCGATAATAATATTATTTTTTTTATATTATGAAAAACGTGAAACAGTACTGCGATATTTTAGAAATAATACTCGTGTTCACAAGAAGTCATATCTCCCTATTCGTACAGATAAATAAAATCTAATTTTTCCTTACAACGAAAAGCATTATGTTAAAATTTTCATTGGTCACTCCGATACTCGGAGGCTCTTGCAGTCGGGAGTAGATACTTTTATAAAGCTTAGTAATTGGTTAAATGGGGGTAAACAATATCTTTTAGTATTGTTATCAAGATTAAAATTGTTTGAAATATTAGTAAAAACGTCTTTGCGCATGATATAACTTTGTGCGATTAGTATAACCAATAAACGTATGTCACGTTAAGATGTTCTGTTGGTATTTCTGTCGTAATAATTCCTAGTTAGACATTAACATCTATACAAAAATATCAGTTCTTCATTATGTTTCTTACGTTTCAGTGTCCGAATATTTTACTTTACTTATATAGGTAAATCAATATAGTTTCTCGTTTGACTGAGGTCTCCGATCATCGTATCTCAAAGATGCCACAAAGCATAAATAAAACCAATTGAAATCGTCCTTCTAAAACTGAATTAATAAATGAGAAGCAACGAAAAAAATAAAATGTTTCCAACAAACTCTCGACGTGCCATCTCAAAACCCAAGAATTTCAACGCCAGTTTTAGGCGTCATAATTCTATCAATCAACATGGTAACGCAAAGAATCGTCTCTCGGCCAGAGAAGATGCAGGGTGAACAACTTCAATAGAAATTGCAGAGTATTATTATAGTATGATTATTAAATAAATCTTGAGCTGAGTCTAATGAGGAATAATAATTCTACATGCTTAAAGGATGTAGGGTTCTATAAATAGCACATGATACGACATATTGAATGATGTCCCTATAGTTTCAGGTCGTACAAAGTAGGTATTCCTGACTGTTCAGTGTCAGCTGAAAGTAGACATAAGAATTTTCTAATATATATTGTAGCCACAAACTCACAGATTTGGAGAAACTGTTAAGATAAGACAAAATTCCTATAATAGTACATTCACTAAAATGGTTTTGTGATCATAATATTTCTTTAGTTTCCGGAAATCACGAAAAATGTAAAAAAAAAAAAAAAAAAAAAAAAAAAATTACTGGAATTAAGTTTTCCAGAGTTGCCAACATTACGAGCTTTGAAATGGCGTGAAAGACGTTGGTCGGAGACAAAATGTTTAGATTCACCGGACGATATTTTTCTAGCATGGAGAATTAATTATTTGCTATTCTTACAGATAAGTAAAATCTTGTGGACGTTTTAATATTATTTTTACTGCACCTTACTCATCCGTTAATGGTTGAAGATTCTAAATAGTTTTATATTACAGTTCTTCTATTTTTGTAACTAAAATTTTGACATCACTCTGCTTTTGAAGCACAATAGTTTCTTCTTTGAAAGCAGTAATTCTCAGGCTGTCAATAGGTGGCGTTAATGGCTCTATTTTTAGGAAATATGTCTGGTTCAATCCAGTTTCGAGTAACCTTCTTCGACCCCATTGGTCTCCCAAAGGCCGGCTGTCAGCTCCCATTGGTCGCCCAAGGCTTGTCCTGAGCTTCCATTGGTTGGCACAATAATCATCCGAGGTTTGTTCTAATCTCCCATTGGTCGCCCAGGGAAACAGGTAACAAGGGAATTAATGACAGAAACAACTCTGGATAATAGTCTTTACAGTAGTTTTCGAAATGTCAAATGTTTACATTCACATGGAAAGCATTTCTTTTTTGTTTTGATAAAAGGATTGAATATTAACTTTTATCAAGGAATGAAAAATTTTATGAAATATTATTCATTCCTAAATAATAACTGCTCTGAATAAATATATATTATTTCCCTTGGCAATGGTGCAGTAAAAGTTCCCAAGACAAAATCTCAACATTTTATTGATCTTTTAACTTTAGATCATCATAGATTGAGTAGCATAATGCTTTTATGGAGTTCTTTGCATCAGAATTTTCAAATAATAAGAATATTAATATTAATAATAAGTGAATTATCTTTGTGCCTGCCCTCAGTGATCATGAAATATTTTTTGGACGACTTAACCCTCAAAGGAAATCATTTATAGAAACGTTCACATATAGAAATAGGTATATGAAATATCATAAGAGTCATTTAATAAAGTAGCTAATGTTTCCATGCTATAAGGACACAAATCACATAGCAGAGAGTCCTGACCCCTGTTGAATATGTGTCTACATGGTGTGGCCATAGTGCACTGTAGACATTAATTAAGGTTCTTTGCAACAAGCCTTCGGGCCCTAGCTGCAACCCCTTTCGTTCCTTTTACTGTACCTCATTCATGTTCTCTTTTTTTCAATCTTACTTTCCACCCTCAACTAACAGCTGATTCATAGTGCAACTGCTTTATGGTTTTCCTCCTGTTATCCCTTTCAAAATTTTAAATTGTCAATTTCGGTTTCAGCATTGAAATGACCTAATAGGTCACAGTGCTTGGCCTTGGGTCTAAACTCTATATTCAGTTTAATTCACATGTTCAAGAGGGTGTGGATGCAGTGGATGTGGATATGTCAACAAGTGGTCTGATTATGTGAATATGATGTAGTGGTTATGCGTCTATGAAGGTGTAGTAAATGCAATAGGTTTGGAGAAGACATATATATGTAGAAGGATGTGGATATGTAGGTTAGGGTCCACATATTATGTGAGATGGTATGGCTATGTGGTTGAGCTTGGATGTATTAGGTGTGGGTAAAAACTGAGATGAAGCACCTTTCAGGAAGTACTTTTATTCCAGTTTTTTGATATAAATATATTATATATTATATATATTATATATATATATATATATATATATATATATATATATATTACAAGTATGTAATGTTAAGTGAAATCACATATCACGGCTTGCTTGGAGACAAGCGGAGCTGTAGGGGCAGCTTACTTGAGTGAAAGGAATTTGTATACGCAAGCAGTTTAACCGAGAGATCACTCACCCTGTCGTGAGGCATGTACATTCGCTTGTACGGATGTTACAGTCCTAATAGTCCAAGGCACTTGCGAAAGTCACATTCTTTTCGGTGAACACTAAGAGGTGAGGTGGTACATGATGAGTGTCGGGAGAGAAAGCCCCATCATAAAGGTAGGACATATTTTGTAAAGACTTAGAAATCCGGTACCTTTGAAAAAGAGAGAGAAGTGTGAAATACTCTCTTTACGTGAATACTTTGAAAAGAGTGATGTGTGTAGTGTATCTTTTATCCATTATTATCTTTATTACAGATGGGTCCTATTCCATGGCTAATTTAAAAATGGGAATCTCTAACCTGACTAATACGATGAACTTATTGACATTTTGGGTCTGGGAGTGAATTCTTAATCAGGAGGGTAGAGTGTTAACTTACTGGTTTCTTTATGGGCAGATTTGGGTTTTCTGTCATTATGACTTGTTAATAATTTTGTTCTATTTTATATTCAACTGCTTTGGGTAATAAATAGTATATTTTTATACTTACGAAATCTTAATAGCCTAACGACATAGTTGCAGACAGAGGGCACCATTGACAACAGGTAAGGGTTTATGATTTCTGTAGTTTAAAAAAAGGTGGGGTAAGATATATATATATATTATATATATATATATATATATATATATATATATATATATATATAACCATCTATCTCTATATATGAACTGATTGATGACTGGTAATTATTCCTACTGACGTTTTTTTGAAGAAGTAGTCAATATTCCCCCAACAGTTTCCCCGTCACTAGGAATTGACGATGAGTGAAAACTTTGTCAGAAGAACCCTTACTGATGCAAAAAGCTCTTTGGGGAAGACCTTCGTCTGCTGAGAAATTCCTCGCAAAAGTTCCAGTCGGAAATTAATTGAATTATCGGAACGAAAGGAGCCTCGAGGCGGAATTATCATTCCCTTTGTGCCTATTAAAAAAAAACCAGGCGTGATATGACCTGCAGTTTATTCTAGTACGTGCTAGATTTAAAACGTGCTTAAAATCTACGGCTAAATAGCACGTTGTTTCACCAGCGAAAATCAAAATAAATACGCTATATTTTACAAGAAATAATTTTTCTGTACTGCTTAACATACACATTAATAGAATCATAAATATCCTATCCTAAAACCCGTTTCTTTAACTCAACGCGAACCACCTTTTCCTTAACATACACATTATTTATTTTTTACATTTTCATTCAAATAATAAAATCATAAATATCCTGACCTAAAATTCCAGTATCTTTAACTCAACGCGAAACACCGTTTCCAGACGTTTTTAGACTTTTCCATACAGGGGTTTTCCAGCACCCCCAACAAGAACAAGAACAAAAACAAAGTAATATCTAGGCTTACTCCCCGAGTAAGAGGATAATTGACGTTAGAAAAATATACATGCTTAGGAAAGAGTCTATTTAAGACATCCTGGCTGAGACAGCTCGTGTTTAATTACTCAAAGAAGATTAGTATTTATATCATTATCAATGGCTCGACCAGTAAATGTGACTTACAGTGTGGAAGACCAGTCGATTCCTGTATGATAAATCACTAGGAAGTCGTGAATAATAATTTAAAGAACATTGTACAACGTGAGATATGTTTAATCTAAGTTCACTGAAGCATTATGTACCCTGCAGTAGTGCGAATTATAAATAAATGCAAGAGTAAATAAATAAAATATATGCCAAAAAACTAAGGAGATGAAATCGGGTAAAGTAATTTTAAACGAAAAAGAACGTGTCAGATAAATACATTCATGAACACAAGTTATTATGTAGCCTACAATTGTTCAAATAGTAAATAAATATGAGAGTAAATACATATAATGCCAAAATAAACAATTGCGTGAATTCAGGTAAAGCGATTATATTAGAAAAATTCCGTGATAACTAATACAGTTATGATCATATTTCACTATCAAATGTGTATGGAAGACGAAAGAATTGGTGTAACATCTTACTGAAAATTTTCCATGTGTTTCTACACTACATGATTTAATTCTTATTATACAAAATAACGTTGGATAAATCAAACTCACCAAAAATCATATAGGCCAACCATGGCTTTCCTTCATCATTCTCTGTTCACAGAACAAATCAATAAGAAGTGCGAGAGACATGATAGAAAGTTAGCAGAAGGCGAACATTCAGAAGAAATATTTCGAGGAAAAGCGATTGTACAAATAGTATAAAGCTTCCTCGCTGGAGTAAGTCGATAGCAGATCCTTTAGAAGTCTTCGGTGGAGGTTTGCCTTAGGAGGTTATCAGAAACATCCGCCTGAATATTTACGCATATGATGTCGTCTCATGCTAGGCTATCAATGGTATTTCAGTAACTATGCCTCTGTTTGCAAGCTGGGATTGTGTGCATATATATATATGTATATATATATATATATATATATATTATATGTATATATATATATATATATATATATATATATATATATATATATATATATATATATATATATATATATATATATATATAGATATTTGAATTTTTATCACATTACCGGTGATTCATATACAGCATTAAGCTACAAATGTAGCTTTTATATATATATATATATATATATATATATATATATATATAGATATATATAAACCTAAAACTAATACTTATTTTGAAACATACTTTAGGTATGAATAGCTAGGAATCGAACATACAAGAAAATCAAAAGAATTTATAGTTTCATATAGTTGTTTACTCACAAAATGTACCCATGTATACATCATGACACGTTAAAATCAGTTATATACAAATATCCAGAGATCAAGACCCATACCCCCAGCATGTGGTTCTCATACCCGAATACCCCTTGATAAGGAAGGAGATGGGTACAAACTGTTCGTAAAAATATACTTTTCATTCTGGTTTATGTGTGTTGTTTATAAAGAACTCTACAGGTAGGCACATCAATTGAATTATAGTTGTATTCTATTATAATTTACCCTGTGCAAGGACAAAATACACGATAATGGTAAAATCTGGCGTTTATTGAAAACTCAAACTAGAATTTTTTAATTAAAAAAGAATTACTGATTATCTCTTGGGATAAACGTGGATTTTTAAAGAATATTACTCGAACCGTAGGCTGCAAGTTTCAGCATTCTTCTGTTCAAGAGAGAGAGAGAGAGAGAGAGAGAGAGAGAGAGAGAGAGAGAGAGAGAGAGATTGCATATAATATATATAATATATATATATATATATATATATATATACATATATATTATATATTATAATATATATAATATATATATATATAGATATATATATATATATATTCTAACTGCTTGATATTTATTAGTTACCATGATGGAAAAGCAATCTCTCTCTCTCTCTCTCTCTCTCTCTCTCTCTCATATAAACCAGAATGAAAATTATATTTTTACGAACAGTTTGTACCCATCTCCTTCCTTATCAAGGGGTATTCGGGTATGAGAACCACATGCTGGGGGTATGGGACTTGATCTCTGGATATTTGTATATAACTGATTTCAACGTGTCATGATGTATACATGGGTACATTTTCTAAATAAACAACTATATGAAACTATAAATTCTTTTGATTTTCTTGTATGTTCTATTTCTAGCTATTCATACCTAAAGTATGTTTCAAAATAAGTATATTAAGTTATATTGTCAACAAATAGGACTTCAGTGGGCTTAAGCAAAGGTTAAGAACCCCTGTACCATATATCCAATTTCACTCTCTGGATGCTCTCTTGACCACAATATTCATCTTTATAAACACAAATATGTTTGCCCACGTTTCAGTCCTGACTGAAATTCCACACCAAACAATATTCTGTTTCCTTTCAGTGCCAGAGTAATTCTGTTATCCCGCCACTTAGTGTCTGTTATTGCAACTTTATACCCTATAAGGGCCGATAATAACATTTTCCTACCCTCCATGCTGCCAAATATTCAGCACTATATATATGTATATATATAAATAAAAGTTTTTGCTACGAAGGAAAAAATGAAAAAGCGAGATAGCCGAGTACTTTCGGTCTTGTTCCGACCCTTTACTAAGGCAAACTGATTTTACAGAGGAAAACATAGTCAAAAGAAGGCTTAATATCCAAACTGACACTACAAGATTAGCAATAAGGTCGATTTCACTCTACAGAAACGAGGAAACGCCTGAGGGTAGCCACACCTTGGAGGATAGACACACGGTAAACAGGGTATTCTTGCAGAAAACAGTACATTTTGAAAAAACAGGGAAGCATATACAACTTATTATCATGAAATTTACACAAATTTTCCAAAAAAATTATTATTAATGAAAAGACGAAAGAAAATATAAATACATATATATCGAGCAAGAGAAAGAGGGAGAGAGAATATCGAACCAAAGAGAGAGAGAGAGAGAGAGAGAGAGAGAGAGAGAGAGAGAGAGAGAGAGAGAGAGAGAAATAATAACTATATACATGTGGGACTAATTTATTAGTAGTCCATTTATTTAAGGTCCTTCATAAACATCTTACAAATATATGGGTCCAAATGGTACATTCCCAAACTAAGATTTAGGTTGTTTTTATTAATGATTTGTATAATTGCTGATTCCAGTAAATTTCTTGAAACATCATCATTAGATCTAGCAATTACAGAGGTATCACCCCAATTAATACAATGAGATTTTTCACTCAGATGGATAAACAGTGCATTTGAAGTCTGGGCTGTTCTAACTGAATACATATGCTGCTTAATACGTACACATAAATTTTTATTTGACTGACCAACGTAAAACGATGGGCAATCCTTGCAAGGAATTTTGTAAATGATGTTGTTATTTGTTACGGGACTATTCTTAATTAGCATATCTTTAATGGTATTGTTATAAGAGGACACAACATTAACATTAAACGATTTAAATATTGATTTTATGGTTTCAAATCCACGAAAGTAAGGTAAGCTAAGTACATTTTTAGGCATTTCTTTTTTCATTAATAGCAACACTATTCTCTCTCCCTTTCTCTTGCTCGATATATATATATATATATATATATATATTATATATATATATATATATATATATATATATATATATATATAGATATATTTATATTTTCTTTCGTCTTTTCATTAATAATAATTTTTTGGGAAAATTTGTGTAAATTTCATGATAATAAGTTGTATATGCTTCCCTATTTTTTCAAATGTACTGTTTTCTGGAAGAATAACCTGTTAACCGTGTGTGTATCCTCCAAGGTGTGGCGTTTCCTCGTTTCTGTAGAGTGAAATCGACTTTATTGCTAATCTTGTAGTGTCAGTTTGGATATTAAGCCTTCTTTTGACTGTTTTCCTCTGTAAAATCAGTTTGCCTTAGTAATGGATCGTAACAAGACCGAAGTACTCAGCTATCTCGCTTTTTTCATTTTTTTCCTTCGTAGCAAAAACCTTTATTTATACATAGCATCACGTTTTATATACTTCGTGATCAAGTTATATATATATATATATATATATATATATATATATATATATATATATATATATATATATATATTATAGATATATGATTGGTAAAAATGTTCTGTAACAACAGAAGTCCATCTAATAAAAGGAGCCCATAAAAACACTAAAATATAGAGAAAAAAGGACTATATTTCAGAGACTGCTGTCTCCCTCTTCAGGTAGATGAATGAGAAAAGTTTACAGAAAAGGTGGTATTTATACCAAGAGGTCCATCCACAAACAAGCCAATTTAAGTCACCCCCCCCCGCTGATAATCTTCCTTTAATCTTCTTAAGTGTTGGTTGAATGAAGACGTTGTCGATCGTATCTGAAATCCATGCTCCTTTTGAGATGTTCAGTTCATTACCTGCCTCTCTTTTATTAAGGCCCATTCCATCATTTGACTCTTGTACCGGCAGTTGCTGCTATAAATTACACGTGACAAATTCCAGTTTATTCTATGGTTATGTTCATTTATATTGTTGAAAATAGCCGAGTTCTGTTGTCCATACCTAACTGACCGTTTGTGTTGTATTAATCTCTGGGGAAGGGATTTACCTGTAAATCCGATGTAAGATTGGTCACAGTCCTGGCATGGGATTTCGTATACCCGAGAGTCCTTTGGAGATGTCTTTTGTTGGACGTTAATCAGGGATTTGGCTAAGCTGTTTGGGTAAGTAAATACAAAAGGGTTCGATTTTCCGAGGGGGTTGGTTATTCTCTTAATCGTGTCCAGGTGGGGAATTATTATTTTATTGTTGGGTGTATCTCTGGTCTTGTCTTTAGGGGGTCGGTAGAAAATTACGTTTGCTTTGTGAATTGCTTTCTCAATTATATGGTCAGGATATTTTAAAGACGAAAGTTGCTTGCGAATTAGTTCAAATTCTTTTTCCAGGAATTCTGGGGAACAAATTCGTAAGGCTCTTAAGAACAAGTTACTAGCTACACCTATCTTGACAGTAATGTCGTGATAGCTAAAGTAGTGAATGTATGAAAGTGAGAACGTTGGTTTTCTGTATATGGTAAATTTGTATTCTGTCGTATCTCTGATTATTAAAACATCAAGAAAAGGAATTTTGTTGTCTGTTTCCCATTCAACTTTAAATTTGATGCTGGGCACTAATGTGTTTAATTTCGAAAGGAATTCATTAAAATTGCCCCACCTATTATCCCAAAATGTTAGGATATCATCCACTTATCTCATCCACAGCATGTTTTTGGGTTTTATTGCATTTATTACTGTAGTTTCAAAGTATTCCATGTACAGATTGGCTAGAACAGGACTTAAAGGACTACCCATGCTACACCCGAATTTTTGCTTGTAGAGTGATTCCCCGAATGAAAATATGTTATTAGATGCACATAATTCAACTAGCTTTATTATTTTGTCAAGCGCCAATGGGAAATGATCTGAATAGGGGGATAATTTTACCCTTAAAAACTGAAGAACGTCCTCTACTGGTACTTTAGTGAACAGGGAATCTACGTCAAGGCTTAAAAGTTTTATTGTGAAGTGGTATATGTCCTTCTCTGAATTTGTGACAAAAATCTTCCGAATGTTTAATGTGACTGGGAGAAAAAGTGCCTAAAAAAGAGGAAAG
Organism: Macrobrachium nipponense; assembly: GCF_015104395.2. Classification (NCBI taxonomy): domain Eukaryota; kingdom Metazoa; phylum Arthropoda; class Malacostraca; order Decapoda; family Palaemonidae; genus Macrobrachium; species Macrobrachium nipponense. The sequence goes on along the minus strand of NC_061100.1, from coordinate 28,121,874 downwards.
GAGGCCAGCTAACCATTTAGAAATTTTGTAATTGAATGCTCTGGCACATGAAACGATGGGTCTGAATGGAAGATTGTCTTTGTGAGTTTTGGGAAGGCCATAAAAGTAGGGTAATTTAAGATTAATTACTTTAAATTTCTCTCTAATAGTTCAATACTCTTTTTGTCTTTGCCAATTAATCTTACTTTCCAAAAAAATTCTGTGGGAACGTTTTGGAGGGGATTTTTCGTCAGTTTTTCGTATGTGTTTGTGTCGCTAAGGAGCTGGTTGATTTTGTCAAGGTAGAAGTCTTTGTCCATTATTACGATTTTGCCGTCTATGTCGGATCTACTTATTATAACATCTAACTTTTTTAGCGAGTGGATGGCTATCATGAATCTGCGGGGAACAGGATATTTCTTATGTAAGTCAGTTAAAGCATTTAGTAACACTCCTTTTAAACATATCTCTTCACGGTTGTAGTTTTTGTCAGATATGACTTTATCAAAAGCCACTATGAAGTCTAGGTTGTTTTTGCGGTCTGGCATAAGGGCGAAGGATAAGCCTAAATTTAAAACTAAATGCTGATTTACAGTAAGGGGGGTGTTGGATAAGTTTAAAACTTTGTCTTGTTGCTCAAGATTATTCCATGGTCTATTGTCTATTAGGTTATTTAACTTGCGTAAAAGTCTGTTGGAATGAGTCACGCTATTATAGCCAGCAATGTCGGAACAGAATGAAATCAGATACCTGTATATGTGGTCCGTAGTGATGAGGCGAAGATTAGACTGGGTTCCATATATCACTCTGTGTAGTACGAAGATGTCGTTTTTCGTATCGGTGATTCTTTCCTCCAGGAAAATCTTGTGTGAGAGAGGGAAGGGGTCCGATTGCAGAGTCCATCTCCCGAATCCGTACATTTTTGGTAGTACTTGTTCTTTGAGGCATTCTTCTAAAAAGTGTTTTTGGTTTTTCAGCCGGTGTAGTCTGATCAGTTCTTTCTCAAACTTGCGAAAAATTGGCTTGACTTCTGGAAGTGAGTGAAGAATCCTGGAAAGGCGGTTGAATTCCATAATGGGCTGAAAATGACTGGTAAAAATGTTCTGTAACAACAGAATTCCATCTAATGAAAGGAGCCCATAAAAACACCAAAATATAGAGAAAAAAGTACTATATTTCAGAGACTGCTGTCTCCCTCTTCAGGTAGATGAATGAGAAAAGTTTACAGAAAAGGTGGTATTTATACCAAGAGGTCCATCCACAAGCAAGCCAATTTAAGTCACCCCCGCTGATAATCTTCCTTTAATCTTCTTAAGTGTTGGTTGAATGAAGACGTTGTCGATCGTATCTGAAATCCATGCTCCTTTTGAGATGCTCATTACCTGCCTCTCTTTTATTAAGGCTGATTCCATCATTTGACTCTTGTACCGGCAGTTGCTGCTATAAAGTACACGTGACAAATTCCAGTTTATTCTATGGTTATGTTCATTTATATGGTTGAAAATAGCCGAGTTCTGTTGTCCATACCTAACTGACCGTTTGTGTTGTATTAATCTCTGGGGAAGGGATTTACCTGTAAATCCGATGTAAGATTGGTCACAGTCCTGGCATGGGATTTCGTATACCCCAGAGTCCTTTGGAGATGTCTTTTGTTGGACGTTAATCAGGGATTTGGCTAAGCTGTTTGGGTAAGTAAATACAAAAGGGTTCGATTTTTCGAGGGGGTTGGTTATTCTCTTAATCGTGTCCAGGTGGGGAATTATTATTTTATTGTTGGGTGTATCTCTGGTCTTGTCTTTAGGGGGTCGGTAGAAAATTACGTTTGCTGTGTGAATTGCTTTCTCAATTATATGGTCAGGATATTTTAAAGACGAAAGATGCTTGCGAATTAGTTCAAATTCTTTTTCCAGGAATTCTGGGGAACAAATTCGTAAGGCTCTTAAGAACAAGTTACTAGCTACACCTATCTTGACAGTAATGTCGTGATAGGTAAGTAGTGAATGTATGAAAGTGAGAACATTGGTTTTCTGTATATGGTAAATTTGTATTCTGTCGTATCTCTGATTATTAAAACATCAAGAAAAGGAATTTTGTTGTCTGTTTCCCATTCAACTTTAAATTTGATGCTGGGCACTAATGTGTTTAATTTCGAGAAGAATTCATTAAAATTGCCCCACCTATTATCCCAAAATGTTAGGATATCATCCACGTATCTCATCCACAGCATGTTTTTGGGTTTTATTGCATTTATTACTGTAGTTTCAAAGTATTCCATGTACAAGATTGGCTAGAACAGGACTTAAAGGACTACCCCATACTACACCCGAAATTTTTGCTTGTAGAATGATTCCCCGAATGAAATACGTTATTAGATGCACATAATTCAACTAGCTTTATTATTTTGTCAAGCGCCAATGGGAAATGATCTGCATAGGGGGATAATTTTACCCTTAAAAACTGAAGAACGTCCTCTACTGGTACTTTAGTGAACAGGGAATCTACGTCAAGGCTTAAAAGTTTTATGTTGTGAAGTGGTATATGTCCTTCTCTGAATTTGTGACAAAAATCTTCCGAATGTTTATGTGACTGGGAGAAAAAGTGCCTAAAAAAAGAAGTAAAGGAGGCCAGCTAACCATTTAGAAATTTTGTAATTGAAAGCTCCGGCACATGAAACGATGGGTCTGAATGGAAGATTGTCTTTGTGAGTTTGGGAAGGCCATAAAAGAAGGGTAATTTAGGATTAATTACTTTAAATTTCTCTAATAGTTCAATACTCTTTTTGTATTTGCCAATTAATCTTACTTTCCGAAAAAATTCTGTGGGAACGTTTTGTAGGGGATTTTTCGTCAGTTTTTCGTATGTGTTTGTGTCGCTAAGGAGCTGGTTGATTTTGTCAAGGTAGAAGTCTTGGTTTTGTTCCATTAATTACGATTTTGCCGTCTTTGTCGGATCAACTTATTATAACATCTAACTTTTTTAGCGAGTGGAATCATTCTACAAGCAAAAATTCGGGTGTAGTATGGGTAGTCCTTTAAGTCCTGTTCTAGCCAATCTGTACATGGAATACTTCGCCCTTATGCCAGACCGCAAAAACAACCTAGACTTCATAGTCGCTTTTGATAAATTCATATCTGACAAAAACTACAACCGTGAAGAGATATGTTTAAAAGGAGTGTTACTAAATGCTTTAACTGACTTACATAAGAAATACCCTGTTCCCCGCAGATTCATGATAGCCATCCACTCGCTAAAAAAGTTAGATGTTATAATAAGTAGATCCGACAAAGACGGCAAAATCGTAATAATGGACAAAGACTTCTACCTTGACAAAATCAACCAGCTCCTTAGCGACACAAATACATGCGAAAAACTGACGAAAAATCCCCTCCAAAACGTTCCCACAGAATTTTTTCGGAAAGTAAGATTAATTGGCAAAGACAAAAAGAGTATTGAACTATTAGAGAGAAATTTAAAGTAATTAATCATAAATTACCCTACTTTTATGGCCTTCCCAAAACTCACAAAGACAATCTTCCATTCAGACCCATCGTTTCATGTGCCAGAGCTTTCAATTACAAAATTTCTAAATGGTTAGCTGGCCTCCTTTCCTCTTTTTTAGGCACTTTTTCTCCCAGTCACATTAAACATTCGGAAGATTTTTGTCACAAATTCAGAGAAGGACATATACCACTTCACAACATAAAACTTTTAAGCCTTGACGTAGATTCCCTGTTCACTAAAGTACCAGTAGAGGACGTTCTTCAGTTTTTAAGGGTAAAATTATCCCCCTATGCAGATCATTTCCCATTGGCGCTTGACAAAATAATAAAGCTAGTTGAATTATGTGCATCTAATAACGTATTTTCATTCGGGGAATCATTCTACAAGCAAAAATTCGGGTGTAGTATGGGTAGTCCTTTAAGTCCTGTTCTAGCCAATCTGTACATGGAATACTTTGAAACTACAGTAATAAATGCAATAAAACCCAAAAACATGCTGTGGATGAGATACGTGGATGATATCCTAACATTTTGGGATAATAGGTGGGGCAATTTTAATGAATTCCTCTCGAAATTAAACACATTAGTGCCCAACGTTCTCACTTTCATACATTCACTACTTTAGCTATCACGACATTACTGTCAAGATAGGTGTAGCTAGTAACTTGTTCTTAAGAGCCTTACGAATTTGTTCCCCAGAATTCCTGGAAAAAGAATTTGAACTAATTCGCAAGCAACTTTCGTCTTTAAAATATCCTGACCATATAATTGAGAAAGCAATTCACAAAGCAAAGAAATAATTTTCTACCGACCCCCTAAAGACAAGACCAGAGATACACCCAACAATAAAATAATAATTACCCACCTGGACACGATTAAGAGAATAACCAACCCCCTCGGAAAATCGAACCCTTTTGTATTTACTTACCCAAACACCTTAGCCAAATCCCTGATTAACGTCCAACAAAAGACATCTCCAAAGGACTCTGGGGTATACGAAATCCCATGCCAGGACTGTGACAAATCTTACATCGGATTTACAGGTAAATCCCTTCCCCAGAGATTAATACAACACAAACGGTCAGTTAGGTATGACAACAGAACTCGGCTATTTTTCAACCATATAAATGATCATAACCATAGAATAAACTGGAATTTGTCACGTGTAATTTATAGCAGCAACTGCCGGTACAAGAGTCAAATGATGGAATGGGCCATAATAAAAGAGAGGCAGGTAATGAACATCTCAAAAGGAGCATGGATTTCAGATACGATCGACAACGTCTTCATTCAACCAACACTTAAGAAGATTAAAGGAAGATTATCAGCGGGGGTGACTTAAATTGGCTTGTTTGTGGATGGACCTCTTGGTATAAATACCAACTTTTCTGTAAACATTTCTCATTCATCTACCTGAAGAGGGAGACAGCAGTCTCTGAAATATAGTACTTTTTTTCTCTATATTTTGGTGTTTTTATGGGCTCCTTTTATTAGATATATATATATATATATAGATATCTATATATATATGTATATAATATATTATATATAGATATATAATATATATATATTATATATATTATTATATTATATATATATATATATATATATTATATTTTCTATATTTATTATATAATATATATATAATCCTAATATATTTTATATTATTTATATTATATATTATATATATATTATATAATATAATATATATATATATAAACATATGTGTGTGTGCTCCATAACATTTTACATTATTAGAATTAATCTGGCAGATCATATCTGGAACTCACAATTCACCAAAATTTCTATTTGCCCTTATTATTAGTCATTTTAATTGAGCGTTATTCATTTGAAAACAAATGATAATTTTATGGTTATTATTCATTATGATTGAGCGTTATTCATTTGAAAACAAATGATAATTTTATGGTTATTATTCATTATGATTGAGCGTTATTCACTTGAAAACAAATGATAATTTTATGGTGTCATT
>NC_061100.1:28108902-28111402 GCF_015104395.2 Macrobrachium nipponense | reverse complement strand
TGCAACTAAATCTAACGTTTTTTTTCTTAAGAATGGGATGGTTTCTTGGCTTGCCCATCATTGCTAAAAAGAATTAAAAGAAAATAAAATCAAATACAATAAAATTTGGTTATTAAAATAAAAATGTAAACAATAAATAATGTTCATGTTAAAATGTACAGAGAAATTATTTCTAATAAAATATAACGTATTCATTTTAATTTTCGTTGGTGAAACAAGGATCTATTTGACCATAGATTTTAGCATGTTATAATTTACATTAAGTTAGGAATATAATGTTTACAACTTATGTGTGAGGGAATAATCTTGCACGAGTCCTGCGTAAACTGAGGGTTGGATCACGCCCTGTCTATTTTTCATTCTTTTTTTCATGTTTATTTTTTTTAGTTTTTGCTTTTATAGATTTTTGTAGATTTTCCATTTTGTTTTGCCTTTGTATAAAGTTACCGATGACCATATTTCGATTAACTTAATGATTATTTGAACTAGTAGCCAAATGAAATAGAAATTGGCTGAATATGTATAGACCTGCATTTATGTATATATATAACATTTTATATACATAATGAACATCTCAAAGGGTGCATGGGATTCAGATGTCATTGATAAAGTTTTTCTTCAACTAATGCTTCAGAGGAAGAAAGAAGGATTATCAGTGGGAGGGACCTAAATTGGCTTAAATATGGATGGATCTCTTGGTATAGATACTACCTATTCTGTAACTTTTCTCATTGATCTACCTGAAGAGAGAGACAGCAGTCTCTGAAATATAGTATTTACTCTCTGTATTTTGGCATTCTTATGGGCTCCTTTTATTAAATGGAATTCTGTTGTAACAGAACATTTTTACCAGTCATATATATATATATATATATATATATATATATATACATATATATATATATATATATATATATATATATATTATATATATATATATATATAAATAAAGATATATGCCACAAAGGAAAAATAAACGAAGGAGTATCTGCGAGACCTTTTGACGTTAAACGTCCTTTACTAAGCAGAAACTGACATACATGAGGTAAAAAACAATACAAGAAGATTTGTATAACTGACAGATAGGGATTATAAAGAGATTAGTACCTAGAATCCGACACACCTGGAAGATGAGTAACCTTCCCAAACAAGCATAAACAATGGGTGCAATTAAAGGTTTAAGACAATCATCTCAGATACAAGGACAAGATAATTAAAGGATTATAGGTGACAGCTATTCAGAACTTTGTAAACAAAACCATATTCATAATACATATTCACAATACAAGTCAGACAAACTCTGACATACATTACAACGAAAATAACTCTAAGGCAACTAATTTGTATTTAAGTCTGTTATTATATCTTTGAGGTCATTCTTAAACATGTTACAAATACAAGGGTCTAAATGAAAAAGGCCACGACTAACATTGAAATTACAATGAAAAGTAAGTTGTATTAAAGCAGATTCTAAAAGATTTCGTGATAAGACATCTCTTGACCTTGCAATTACTGAACTACCAACCCAATTTATTTGGTGGTTGTTTTCACTTAAATGAATGAATATTGCATTAGATGTTTGCCCAGTTTTTACAGAATATTTATGCTGGCTTAGCCTTACTTCTAGGCCTTTGCTAGACTGTCCGAGATAAAATGAGGGACAATCCATACATGGAATTTTATATATTATGTTGCTGCTTTCTCTGGGGCCATTTTTTATTAACATTCCTTTTAGTGTGTTATTATAGGAAAAAACAAGGTTGACATTAAAAGCTTTTAACAATGATTTAATGGTTTCAAATCCGTTAAAATAAGGCAAACTGAGATGTTCTTAGATACTTCTTTCTCTGTGTTACTTACAGTATAAAATCTTTTGTGGGCTTTATTATAACAAATATCTAATACATGTGAAGGATAGCATAAATCTTTCCCTATTTTTTTTTTTCTTATGTATTCAATTTCTTGATCCAAATATTGTGGACTGACAATGCACAACGCTCGTAAAAACATAGAAGAAAAAAAAAGAAAAAAATTGATATTTTTATGTTAAGATGGTGGCCTGAGAAGAAATGAACATAAGTTAAGTTGTTGGTCGGTTTCCTATAAATACTGAATTTACATTGAAATGGTTCTCTTTGTATCAAAACATCTAAGAAAGGGAGGCAATTGTCTTTTTCTAATTCTAGAGTAAACTTAATCGATGGTACCTGGTTATTTAATTTAGAGAGTAAATCATTTACATAAATGATACCACTTTACAGGAATATAAATGATATTAGGTAAGTAGCGTTTTTCAAAGAATTCCATGTACAGGTTTGAGAGTAGTGGTGATAAAGGATTTCCCATTCCCATGCCAAATATTTGTTGATAAAATTCACCATTGAATATAAACTTACAATCACAAATGCACAAACTCGTGAGTGAAATAATGTGACTTATAGGTAGAGGCAATTCATGCTGAGTTAGTTCATTACTAATATATTCTAAAATAGTGTCTATA
>NC_061100.1:28066402-28106402 GCF_015104395.2 Macrobrachium nipponense | reverse complement strand
TGTTTTGACTTTTCTTCTGTCGTTCGACGATTCCTGGAAAAGTTTGTCCAAACTTTCGTCAGATGTGTCAAGTTTTTCCTTTCCGATGGGACTTTTTTTTAAACTTATCCTCAGCATCCGGGTGAAAGCCAAAAAATTTTGCTTTACATTTCAAATTCAGGTCGAGGTGTTTTCTGTACTTTCATCTCTTGTGAAAGCTAAACTATGAATAATCATATAACTATTGGGTACTGTTCCAGTTACACGGAGACATAATCACTTATTTTTATTTATGGTAAACTGAATGTGTTCAGTTATATTATTCCCTTATTGTAACATTCCTCCATCCAGAAAAAAATGGGTGATATAATGTATACAAATCAGGTCTATTGCCTCAATTTGAAATGAGAAAAATTCTTACTGGTATAAGATTCTGTTATATTACGATTTTTCTTTCCTATAAGGTCGAATAAACACTAATAATAATAAAGGAATAAGACTTACAGCTTATTTACTAAAGATTGTTTTGTTTAATACATTTGTGAACTTCGCTGTATCACAGTCATATCTTGAAAAGTTTGCTTTAACACTCTGAGATAATCAACTATTTTTCTTTCCATGTTCCTCTTTATATGGCCGTAAATTATCAAGTTTATAACCAGAGGATGTTTTCCAATATACTCTATTTCTTCTTGAAGTTTATTTCCACCAGCTTGTGTTTGTATAAGGTTTCACATTCTGAACAATAGATTTTGTTGTTGCTTGGTAAAACTATTTAGTTTCATCCTCAGGTACCAAATCTTAGTCTTGATTTGAAATGCATTTTAAAAGCACAATGTTTACCAAATGAGTTTACTGGAGAGAGTTTATGTTCCTTTAGTGACTTGTGATGTACCTTCCACTATATTTATCATTATCGATTTTTTCCTGCAACTTGGAATTACAGGCAGTACTGGCAAAGGGTGACTTGGTTCCTATCTCACAATTTTTGCTTACTCAGGGAGTAAGCCTACAAACTACTTTGTTGTATCTGTTTGGTGTTGTTGTTGTGGGAGGGGCAGGGGTAGGAAACCTTAAAAAGGTCTGAGCTATGGTGTTTTGCATTGAGTTAAAGATAAAGGAATTTGTGCGTATGATATGCATCGAGTTTCCTCAGATCACGAAATGTTAAAATAAAATGTCACGTTTAAATTTTGCGGGCATTTGTCAGTCAGGATAGCCAACATTACAGTCTGCGATAATAATATCATTTTTTTTCATATTATGAAAAACGTGAAACAGCGCTGCGATATTTTAGAAATAATACTCGTGTTCACAAGAAGTCATATAGATAATTAAAATCTAATTTTTCCTTACAACGAAAAGCATTATTTTATAATTGTCATTTGGTCACTCCGATACTCGCAGGCTCTTGCAGTGAGAGAGAGGGGTGAACAATATCGCTTCGTATTGTTATCAAGATTAAAATTGTTTGAAATATTAGTAAAAACGCCTTTGCGGATGATATAGCTTCGTGCGATTAGTATAACCAATAAAAGTATGTTACGTTAAGCTGTGCTGTTGGTATTTCTAGCTTCCCGTCACCCACACTCACCACCATTTACGTGATGCCAGAACTGAATCAGTGAATTTCCTTGTGAACACTTTATTTCTGTCGTAATAATTCCTAGTTAGACATTAATATATGAAGAAACACATCCATTCTTCATTAAGTTTTTGACGTTTCGGTGTCCGAATATTTTACTTTGCGTTTGACTGAGATTTTCGATCATCGTATCTCAAAGATACCACAAAGCATAAATAAAACCAATTGAAATCGTCCTTGTAAAACTGAATTAATAAATAAGAAGCAACGAAAGAACTAAAATGTTTCCAACAAACTCTCGACGTACCTTCTCAAAACCCAAGAATTTCAACGCCAGTTTTAGGAGTCATAATTGTATCAATCAACATGGTAACGCAAAGAATTGTCTCTCGGCCAGAAAAGATGCAGGGTGACCAACTTAAATAGAAACTGCAGAGTATTATTATACTATGATTATTAAATAAATTTTGAGCTGAGTCTGATGGAGAATAATAATTCTACATACTTAAAGAATGTAGGGTTCGATAAATAGCACATGATACGACATATTGAATGATGTCCCCATAGTTTCAGCTCGTACAAAGTTGGTATTCCTGACTGTTCAGTGTCAGCTGAAAGTAGACATGAGAATTTTCTCATATTTATGATAGTCACAAACTCACAGATTTGGAGAAACTGTTGAGATAAGACAAAATGGTTTTGTGTTCATAATATTTCTTTAGTTTCCGGAAATCACAAAAAAAAAAAAAAAAAAAAAAAAAAATTACTGGAATTAAGTCTTCCAGAGTTGCCTACATTACGAGCTTTGAAATGACGTGAAAGACGTTAGTCGGAGACAAAATATTTAGATTTACCGGACAATATTATTCTAGCGTGAAGAATGAATTATTTGCTATTCTTACTGATAAGTAAAATCTTGTGGACGTTTTAATATTATTTTTACTGCACCTTACTCATCCGTTAATGGTTGAAGATTCTAAATAGTATTATATTATAGTTCTTCTATTTTTGTAACTAAGAATTTTACATCACTCTGCTTTTGAAGCACACTTGTTTCTTCTTTGAAAGCAGTAATTCTCAGGCTGTAAATACATGGCGTTAATGGCTCTATTTTCAGGAAATATATCTGGTTCAATCCAGTTTCGAGTAACATTCTTCGACCCCATTGGTCTCCCAAAGGCCGGCTGTCAGCTCCCATTGGTCGCCCAAGGCTTGTCCTGAGCTCCCATTGGTTGGCACAATAATCATTCGAGGCTTGTTCTAATCTCCCATTGGTCGCCCAGGGGAAAAGGTAACAAGGGAATTATTAACCGAAACAACTCTGGATAATAGGCTTTACAGTAGTTTTCGAAATGTCAAATGTTTACATTCACACGGAAAGCATTTCTTTTTGGTTTTGATAAAAGGATTAAATATTAACTTTTATCAAGCAATGAAAAGTTTTATGAAATATTATTCATTCCTAAATAATAACTGCTCTGAATAAATATATAATATTTCCAGTGGGTAATGGTGCAGTAAAAGTTCCCAAGACAAAATCTCAGCATTTAATTGATCTTTTAACTTTAGATCAGCATAGATTGAGTAGCATGTTGCTTTTATAGAGTTCTTTGCATCAGAATTTTCAAATAATAAGAATATTAATATTAATAATAAGCGAATTATCTTTGTGACTGCCCTCAGTGATCATGAAATATCTTTTGGACGACTTAACCCTTAAAGGAAATCATTTATAGAAACGTTCACATATAGAAATAGGTATATGAAATATTATAAGAGTCATTTAATAAAGTAGCTAATGTTTCCATGCTATAAGGACACAAATCACATAGCAGAGAGTCCTGACCCCTGTTGAATATGTGTCTACATGGTGTGGCCATAGTGCACTGTAGACATTAATTAAGGTTCTTTGCAACAAGCCTTCGGGCCCTAGCTGCAACCCCTTTCGTTCCTTTTACTGTACCTCATTCATATTCTCTTTTTTTCAATCTTACTTTCCACCCTCAACTAACAGCTGATTCATAGTGCAACTGCTTTATGGTTTTCCTCCTGTTACACCTTTCAAAATTTTAAATTGTCAATTTCTGTTTCAGCATTGAAATGACCTTATAGGTACTAGTGCTTGGCCTTGGGCCTAAACTCTATATTCAGTTTAATTCACATGTGCAAGAGGGTGTACGGAAGCAGTGGATGTGGATATGACAACAAGTGGTCTGATTATGTGAAAATGATGTAGTGGTTATGCGTCTATGAAGGTGTAGTAAATGCAATAGGTTTGGAGAAGACATATGTAAAAGGTGTGGATATGTGGGTTAGGGTCCACATATTATGTGAGATGGTATGACTATGTGGATGAGCTTGGATGTTTTAGGTGTGGGTAAAAACTGAGACGAAGCACCTTTCAGGAAGTACTTTTATTCCAGTTTGATATATATATATATATAATATATATATATATAATATATATATATATATATATATATTATATATATATAACCAACTAGGCTCTCTATATAAACAGATGATAGCCAGTAATTACTCCTATAAAACTTTTATTCTACTGTGGTATTTATATATATATATTATATATATATATATATATATATATATATATATATATATATATATATATATATATATATATATATATATATATATATATATATATAGAACCATCTAACTCTATATATGAACTGATTGATGACTAGTAATTATTCCTACTGACGTTTTTTTTAAGTAGTTAATATTGTCTCAACAGTTTCCTCGTCACTAGGAATTGACGATGACTGAAAACTTTGTCAGAAGAACCCTTACTGATGTAAAAAGCTCTTTGGGGAAGACCTTCGTGTGCCGAGAAAATCCTCGCAAAAGTTCCAGTAGGAAATTAATTGAATTATCGGAACGAAAGGAGCCTCGAGGCGGGAATTATCTTTCCCTTTGTGCCTGATAAAAAAAAACAAGGCGTGATATGACCTCCAGTTTACTCTGGTACGTGCCAGATTTAAAACGTGCTTAAAATCTAAGGCTAAATAGCACGTCGTTTCACCAACGAAAATCAAAATATATACGGTATATTTTACCAGAAATAATTTTTCTGTACTACTTAACATACACATTATTTATTTTTTAAAATTGTATTCAAATAATAAAATCATAAATATCTTATCCTAAAACACCTGTTTCTTTAACTCAACGCAAAACACCTTTTCCTTAACATACACATTATTAATTTTTCACATTTTCATTCAAATAATAAAATCATAAATATCCTGTCCTAAAATTCCTGTATCTTTAACTCAACGCGAAAAACCGTTTCCAGACGTTTTTAGAATTTTCCTCACAGGGGTTTTCTAGCACCCCCAATAAGAACAAGAACAAAAACAAAGTAGTTTCTCGGCTTACTCCCGGAGTAAGAGAAAAATTGACGTTAGAAAAATATACAAGCTTAGGAAAGAGTCTATTTAAGACATCCTGGCTGAGACAGCTCGTGTTTAATTATTCAAAGAAAATAGGTATTTATATCATTATCAATGGCTTGACCAGTAATTGTGACTTATAGTGTGGAAGACCAGTCGATTCCTGTATGATAAATCACTAGGAAGCCGTGAATAATAATTTAAAGAACATTGTACAACGTGAGATATGTTTAATCTAAGTTCACTGAAGCATTACGTACCATGTAGTACTACGAATTATAAATAAATGCAAGAGTTAATAAATAAAATATATGCCAAAAAACTAATGAGATGAAATCGGGTAAAGTAATTTTAAACGAAAAAGAACGTGTTAGATAAAAACATTCATGAACACAAGTTATTGTATAGCCTACAATTGTTCAAATAGTAAACAAATATGAGAGTAAATACATATAATGCCAAAATAAACAATTGCGCGAATTCAGGTAAAGTGAATATATTAAAAAAATTTCCGTGATAAATAAATACAGTTATGATCATATTTCACTATCAAATGTGTATGGAAGACGAGAGAATTGGTGTAACATCTTACTGAAAATTTTCCATGTGTTTCTACACTACATGATTTAATTCTTATTATACAAAATAACGTTGGATAAATAAAACTCACCGAAAATCATATAGGCCAACCATGGCTTTCCTTCATCATTCTCTCTTCACAAAACAAATCTATAAGAAGTGCGAGAGACATGATACAAAGTTAGCAGAAGGCGAACATTCAGAAGAAATTTTTCGAGGGAAAGCGTCAGTACAAATAGTATAAAGCTTCCTCACTGGAATAAGTCGATAGCAGACCTTTAGAAGTCTTCGGTGGAGGTTAGCCTTAGGAGGTTATCAGAAACATTCGCCTGAATATTTACGTATATGATGTCGTCTCATGCTAGGCTATCAATTGTATTTCAGTAACTATGCCTCTGTTTGCAAGCTGGGATTGTGTGCATATATATATATGTATATATATATATATATATATATATATAATCTATATATATATATATATATATATATATAATATATATATATATATATATATATATATATATATATATATATATATATATATATATATATATATAGATATATTTGAATTTTTATCACATTACCGTGATTCATATACATGCATTAAGCTACAAATGTAGCTTTTATATATATATATATACATATATATATATATATATATATATATATATATATATATATATATTTTTATATATATATATATATATATATATATATATATATATATATATATATATATATATAACTTTAATATACTTATTTTGAAACATACTTTAGGTATGAATAGCTAGGAATCGAACATACAAGAAAATCAAAAGAATTTATAGTTTCTTATAGTTGTTTACTCACAAAATGTACCCATGTATAAATCATGACACGTTAAAATCCAGAGATCAAGACCCATACCCCCAGCATGTGGTTCTCATACCCGAATACCCCTTGATAAGGAAGGAGATGGGTACAAACTGTTCGTAAAAATATACTTTTCATTCTGGATTATGTGTGTTGGTTATAAAGAACTCTACAGGTAGGCACATCAATTGAATTATAGTTGTATTCTATATAATTTCCCGTGCAAGGAAAAAATACACGATAATGGTAAAATCTGGCGTTTATTGAAAACTCAAACTAGAATTTTTTAATTAAAAAAGAATTACTGATTATCTCTTGGGATAAACGTGGATTTTTAAAGAATATTACTCGAACCGTAGGCTGCAAGTTTCAGCATTCTTCTGTTCAAGAGAGAGAGAGAGAGAGAGAGAGAGAGAGAGAGAGAGAGAGAGAGAGAGAGAGAGATTGCTTTTCCATCATGGTAACTAATAAATATCAAGCAGTTAGAATAATATTATATATATATATATATATATATATATATATATATATATATATATATATATATATATATATATATATATATATATATATTATATATATATATATATATTATATATATATATATATATATAATTTCTATATATATATATATATATATATATATATATATACATATATATATATATATATATATATATATATATATATATATAATATATATATATATATATATATATATATATATATATATATATATATATAATATATATATATATATATATATATTATATATATATATATCTATATATATTCTAACTGCTTGATATTTATTAGTTACCATGATGGAAAAGCAATCTCTCTCTCTCTCTCTCTCTCTCTCTCTCTCTCTCTCTCTCTCTCTCTCTCTCATATAAACCAGAATGAAATTATATTTTTATATTTTTACGAACAGTTTGTACCCATCTCCTTCCTTATCAAGGGGTATTCGGGTATGAGAACCACATGCTGAGGGTATGGGACTTGATCTCTGGATATTTGTATATAACTGATTTCAACGTGTCATGATGTATACATGGGTACATTTTCTAAATAAACAACTATATGAAACTATAAATTCTTTTGATTTTCTTGTATGTTCTATTTTTAGCTATTCATACCTAAAGTATGTTTCAAAATAAGTATATTAAGTTATATTGTCAACAAATAGGACTTCAGTGGGCTTAAGCAAAGGTTAAGAACCCCTGTACCATATATCCAATTTCACTCTCTGGATGCTCTCTTGACCACAATATTCATCTTTATAAACAAATATGTTTGCCCACGTTTCAGTCCTGACGAAATTCCACACCAAACAATATTCCTGTTTCCTTTCAGTGCCAGAGTAATTCTGTTATCCCGCCACTTAGTGTCTGTTATTGCAACTTTATAACCCTATAAGGGCCGATAATAACATTTTCCTACCCTCCATGCTGCCACAATATTCAGCACTATATATATGGTAGATATATAAATAAAAGTTTTTGCTACGAAGGAAAAAATGAAAAAGCGAGATAGCTGAGTACTTTCGGTCTTGTTCCGACCCTTTACTAAGGCAAACTGATTTTACAGAGGAAAACATAGTCAAAAGAAGGCTTAATATCCAAACTGACACTACAAGATTAGCAATAAGGTCGATTTCACTCTACAGAAACGAGGAAACGCCTGAGGGTAGCCACACCTTGGAGGATAGACACACGGTAAACAGGTTATTCTTGCAGAAAACAGTACATTTTGAAAAAACAGGGAAGCATATACAACTTATTATCATGAAATTTACACAAATTTTCCAAAAAAATTATTATTAATGAAAAGACGAAAGCAAATATAAATACATATATATCGAGCAAGAGAAAGAGGGAGAGAGAATATCGAACCAAAGAGAGAGAGAGAGAGAGAGAGAGAGAGAGAGAGAGAGAAATAATAACTATATACATGTGGGACTAATTTATTAGCAGTCCATTTATTTAAGGTCCTTCATAAACATCTTACAAATATATGGGTCCAAATGGTACATTCCCAAACTAAGATTTAGGTTGCTTTTATTAATGATTTGTATAATTGCCGATTCCAGTAAATTTCTTGAAACATCATCATTAGATCTAGCAATTACAGAGGTATCACCCCAATTAATACAATGAGATTTTTCACTCAGATGGATAAACAGTGCATTTGAAGTCTGGGCTATCTAACTGAATACATATGCTGCTTAATACGTACACATAAATTTTTATTTGACTGACCAACGTAAAACGATGGGCAATCCTTGCAAGGAATTTTGAAAATGATGTTATTTGTTACGGGACTATTCTTAATTAGCATATCTTTAATGGTATTGTTATAAGAGGACACTACATTAACATTAAACGATTTAAATATTGATTTTATGGTTTCAAATCCACGAAAGTAAGGTAAGCTTAGTACATTTTTAGGCATTTATTTTTTTCATTAATAGTAACACTATTCTCTCTTTCTCTTGCTCGATATATATATATATATATATATATATATATATATATATAATATAGTATATATATATATATATAAATATATATATATATATATATATATATATATATATATATATATATATATATATATATATATATATATATATATATATATATTAATATCTTCTTCCGTCTTTTCATTGATAATAATTTTTTGGGAAAATTTGTGTAAATTTCATGATAATAAGTTGTGTATGCTTCCCTATTTTTTCAAAATGTACTGTTTTCTGGAAGAATAACCTGTTTACCGTGTGTGTATCCTCCAAGGTGTGGCTACCCTCAGGCGTTTCCTCGTTTCTGTAGAGTGAAATCGACCTTATTGCTAATCTTGTAGTGTCAGTTTGGATATTAAGCCTTCTTTTGACTGTTTTCCTCTGTAAAATCAGTTTGCCTTAGTAATGGGTCGTAACAAGACCAAAACTACTCGGTTATCTCGCTTTTTCATTTTTTCCTTCGTAGCAAAAACCTTTATTTATACATAGCATCACGTTTTATATATTTCGTGATCAAGTTATTCATATATATATATATATATATATATATATATATATATATATATATATATATATATATATATATATGACTGTTAAAAATGTTCTGTAACAACAGAATTCCAATCTAAAGTAGTGAATGTATGAAAGTGAGAACGTTGGATTTCTGATATATGGTAAATTGTATTCTGTCCGTATCTCTGATTATTAAAAACATCAAGAAAAGGAATTTTGTTGTCTGTTTCCCATTCAACTTTAAATTTGATGCTGGGCACTAATGTGTTTTAATTTCGAAAGGAATTCATTAAAATTTGCCCCACCTTATTTATCCCAAAATGTTAGGCATATCATTCCACGTATCTCATCCACAGCATGTTTTTGGGTCTTATTGCATTTATTACTGTAGTTTCAAAAGTATTCCATGTAAAGATTGGCTAGAACAGGACTTAAAGGACTACCCATACTACACCCGAATTTTTGCTTGTAGAATGATTTTCCCCGAATGGAAAATACGTTATTAGATGCACATAATTCAACTAGCTTTATTATTTTGTCAAGCGCCAATGGGAAATGATCTGAATAGGGGGATAATTTTACCCTTAAAACTGAAGAACGTCCTGTACTGGTACTTTAGGTGAACAGGGAATCTACGTCAAGGCTTAAAAGTTTTATGTTGTGAAGTGGTATATGTCCTTCTCTGAATTTGTGACAAAAATCTTCCGAATGTTTAATGTGACTGGGAGAAAAAGTGCCTAAAAAAGAGGAAAGGAGGCCAGATAACCATTTAGAAATTTTGTAATTGAAAGCTCCGGCACATGAAACGATGGGTCTGAATGGAAGATTGTCTTTGTGAGTTTGGGAAGGCCATAAAAGTAGGGTAATTTAGGATTAATTACTTTAAATTTCTCTAATAGTTCAATACTCTTTTTGTCTTTGCCAATTAATCTTACTTTCCTTTCCGAAAAAATTCTGTGGGAACGTTTTGGAGGGGATTTTTCGTCAGTTTTTCGTATGTGTTTGTGTCGCTAAGGAGCTGGTTGATTTTGTCAAGGTAGAAGTCTTTGTCCATTATTACGATTTTGCCGTCTTTGTCGGATCAACTTATTATAACATCTAACTTTTTTAGCGAGTGGAATATTCTACAAGCAAAAATTCGGGTGTAGTATGGGTAGTCCTTTAAGTCCTGTTCTAGCCAATCTGTACATGGAATACTTTTGACAGTAATAAATGCAATAAGACCCAAAAACATGCTGTGGATGAGATACGTGGATGATATCCTAACATTTTGGGATAATAGGTGGGGCAATTTTAATGAATTCCTCCCGAAATTAAACACATTAGTGCCCAACGTTCTCACTTTCATACATTCACTACTTTAGCTATCACGACATTACTATCAAGATAGGTGTAGCTAGTAACTTGTTCTTAAGAGCCTTACGAATTTGTTCCCCAGAATTCCTGGAAAAAGAATTTGAACTAATTCGCAAGCAACTTTCGTCTTTAAAATATCCTGACCATATAATTGAGAAACCAATACACAAAGCAAACGTAATTTTCTACCGACCCCCTCAAAGACAAGACCAGAGATACACCCAACAATAAATAATAATTCCCCACCTGGACACGATTAAGAGAATAACGAACAACCCTCCTAAATTCGAACCCTTTGTATTTACTTACCCAATCACCTTAGCCAAATCCCTGATTACGTCCCAAAACAAAACAAAACATCTCCAAAGGACTCCTGGGGTATACGAAATCCCATGCCAGGACTGTGACCAATCTTACATCGGATTTACAGGTAAATCCCTTCCCCAGAGATTAATACAACACAAACGGTCAGTTAGGTATGGACAACAGAACTCGGCTATTTTCAACATATAAATGAACATAACCATAGAATAAACTGGAATTTGTCACGTTGTAATTTATAGCAGCAACTGCCGGTACAAGAGTCAAATGATGGAATCGGCCTTAATAAAAGAGAGCAGGTAATGACATCTCAAAAGGAGCATGGATTTCAGATACGATCGACAACGTCTTCATTCAACCAACACTTAAGAAGATTAAAGGAAGATTATCAGCGGGGGTGACTTAAATTGGCTTGTTTGTGGATGGACCTCTTGGTATAAATACCACCCCTTTTCTGTAAACTTTTCTCATTCATCTACCTGAAGAGAGACAGCAGTCTCTGAAATATAGTACTTTTTCTCTATATTTTGGTTTTTTTATGGGCTCCTTTTATTAGATATATATATATATATATATATATATATATATATATATATATATATATATATATATATATATATATATATATATAAACATATCTGGAACTCACAATTCACCAAAATTTCTATTTGCCCTTATTATTAGTCATTTTAATTGAGCGTTATTCATTTGAAAACAAATGATAATTTTATGGTTATTATTCATTATGATTGAGCGTTATTCATTTGAAAACAAATGATAGTTTTATGGTTATTATTCATTATGATTGAGCGTTATTCACTTGAAAACAAATGATAATTTTATGGTGTCATTACAAATGATATAAACTATGTTAACTCTAACATGCACTGTAGATGATAAAAAATAAACTACATTGATTGTTGATGTAAACCTAACTCATTAATATCAAAGATTGAAAACATGTATAAGATTAAAATGGAGAATGGAATTTTCTTTTAGAAGTGGGTTAAAGAGGATCCCTTCTGGCAATATTTTAATTAGAATAGGTAATTGTTTATCGGTGTGGAATCCTGATAACGGCCAGATGAGATGTCATTATGTGACGGGTGTGATACACTTGTTGCTCCTGTCGTAATAATTGATTGTTGCTTTTGTCGTGATAATTGATGAGTGTGATATGTATTTATGTATGTAGGTACGCGTCACCGGCAAATTCTGAAAAGCAGATATTCTATAGAATTCCTATGCAATATATACAATGCCTGAAGTTTTTATTTTTAGGCAAAGTATGAAATATGTGTGGTGTTACATACTTTTCCTAAGCATTACATAAAATGCCTAAGCATTATAAAGAATGGCAAGTACTAATCTGCCAAAGTGTAAAATCGGAAAGGTCTTTCCAATGAAATGTGTAAAAATGAAACAACAGTTGAAAAATTACATTTTCATAATGAAATAGGAATGTACAGTAATGCATTTCAAATAAAAAAAATACGAACTGAAGTACAGGATATTCTGACTGATAGAACAAGGGAATCACAACTATCGTGACTTGCTTCTTGCAACGAGGAATGCTAGAATGGCACTTTGAATTGCCTTTAACTTCCAGTCTTGCACAGACACCTCACAAACCCTTCGCCGCTTCCCGTGGACAGAGTGGTAGCAACAGATCGAAGAGGAATATTTCGTGGCCTCGAATATCTTCAACTCTGAGTAAGTGCTCTGGACAAGCAGTGAATTGTGATCTTGCACACAGTTGCTTTAGGATTCCTTGTGTTGTTCCAAGTCGGTAAAAGCCGTCTTCTGTCACATTCGTAGCAAATGCAAACAGATAGCGTGTTTAACCGCGTCCGCGTCAGGGATAGGAACTTGCACAGTTTATCCCAAACATGCAGGGAGGAATTTTGTTTTTGTTTTTTGTCAGGGTTCATTTTCATTCTTTTGGCCTGTACTTCCAGACTCAATTTCAATTGTATTTTACCTTTGACTGCATCCTCGATGGTGAAACAAATAGTGCACAAAATATTAACCCCCTCTTTTCCTCGCCTCTGTAGACTTTACTAGAATGCCTACAGAACGATCCGTCCACATTCTCTGCATTTATGGGCTGCTTTCCTTTAATCAAAAAGATACACCGTGTGGCGGTAAACCCAGAGACCAATAACGAGACTACCGTCTTCTATACTCTGCTTGGTCGCCTTTCGGCATTGTATAGAATGCCTAGGAAATGTATGGAATATCAAGTATTCCATACTTTGACGGTCTATTTTCGATATTGTGTACATTGCCTGATTATTCTATAGTATACCCGTTTTCACAGATTGCCCGTAACATGTTTATAATATATATTTATATATATATATATATATATATATATATATATATATATATATATATATATATACATATATATATACACACACACAACACACACACACACACACACACACACACACACACACACACACATATATATATATATATATATAGTATATATATATATATATATATATATATATATATATAATCAGAGGAAGACGGACGAAAACCACACATCACTAGGCTGTCTTTTTTATTATTTTGCCGACGTTTCGTAATTGTTTACAGAATTACATCTTCTGGGATGCACATAAGAAAAGATAAAAACATAAAAAAGTTAAAAGTATAGTCTAAAAGTTCATTTAAAATACATTAGAGTAAAATGAAATCGATAAAAATAAAAACAACCAACCTAGAGGTGAGACAGCAAGGAACTGAATGGAAGGAAACCACCACAGTAAGAACTTATGCTAAATACAATTGAATCGCAGAAGTATGGGTGTTTAATGATGGTACGAGTTGTTTTTATAAACAACGACTCAAGGATTGTTAACTCTTGTGTTTTGGTAGTATGGCCGATTACACTGAAATCTTTGTTGTTTTGCATGGTTTTCTGATATTGGACGTGCTCTGGAAATCTCAAACCCAGAGCACGCCAATATCAGGAACCATGCAAAACAATGTAAAACCTACATTGACAACAAAGATTTCAGTGTAATCGGCCATACTACCAAAAACACAAGAGTTAACAATCCTTGAGTCGTTGTTATAAAACAACTCGTACCATCATTAAACACCCATACTTCTGCGAGTCAATTGTATTTAGCATAAGTTCTTACTGTGGTGGTTTCCTTCCATTTAGTTCCTTGCTGTCTACCTCTAGGTTGGTTGTTTGTTATTTTTATCGATTTCATTTTTACTCTAATGTATTTTAAATGAACTTTTAGACTATACTTTTAACTTTTTTATGTTTTTATCTTTTCTTATGTGCAGCCCAGGAGATGTAATTCTGTAAACAATTACGAAACGTCGGCAAAATAATAAAAAAGACAGCCTAGTGATGTGTGGTTTTCGTCCGTCTTCCTCTGATTATGTCGCTTGGAGTAGTTCCCTGTGCCTTGTATCACTATATATATATAATATATATATATATATATATATATATATATATAATATATATATATATATATATATATATATATACATATATATATCTAAATATATATTACCGGTCAACATTTGTCATAGTTCCACAGGTATCACCATTACCTAACACAGCACCTGTGATCATCCGTGGAATACAAATCAGGTGAGATCCCATTAAACATAAATGGAATTTTAATCAACGAAAAGTATGTAAAAAGTAGACACAAATCATCAGGTTTTTTTTTTGTGGGGGGGGAGGTTATTCCGAAATCTCATTATCAGCTATATTGCAAAAATTTAATCGTGGAATAATTAGACAATTCGCAAATGAACGTCCATAGGACAGCACTAATTAATTTTTGGCTCTGATTAGTGTACATCCAAACATTATTAAAGAAATTAAAGGCTGATTATGTGAGGCGATCACGAAAGATATTGAGTTATTTCGTAATATTGCATTCATTCATATTAGGCTGTTGGCAGAAAAATTATATACATGTCACTTATTTGCTTCGGAAATTCATGTGTAAGATAAGTTCCAATATATTGTGATATGAGGTGATGCAAATCAATAGATTAATTAATCATATATGTATATACACACACACACACACACACACACACACACACGCACGCACACACACACAATATATATGTATGTATATATATATATATATATATATATATATATATATATATATATATATATATATTTGTGTGTGTGTGTGTATGCATGTATGTACACACAACTAAAATCCACGGAGGAAAAAGTAAATATAGAGTTCTTCAATCCAAGTCGAATTCTGGTCCTTTGTAAATCGTATCTATCATTTACACGAGCTTGCTTTGTATTCTTATTTTTTCTACATGTCTTCAGTCTGCTAAGTAAAGGTCAAGAAGTCGAAAGGCCTTGTAGAACTCCATCTATATTCTTTCCTCAGCGGATTTCGTCTTTATTTATATATTCATCATGTCCCCTATCTTCGTGATTCAGTTATACACACACACACACACACACCACACACACACACACACATATATATATTATATATATATATATAATATATATATATATATATATATATATATAGAGAGAGAGAGAGAGAGAGAGAGAGAGAGAGAGAGAGAGAGAGAGAGAGCACCATTTATATAACCCACCCAAAGCTACATTAATTGGAAATCCCAAATCCCCTGAAATAAGTGATTTGTAACCTGAAAGCCTATCCTCGGGAACAGCAGAAAAAAAAGAAGAAAACACGCCGGTAAAAGCTCTCTGTGTTAAGCCATCGAAACCTTTCAGAGAGGTAAAAGGATTCTAAAGGTATTATAGAGGTCTTTTACCAGCATTTTTCCCCCGTTGTTACCAATTAACAGTTATCTAGGGATAACAGGAAGTTGCAGGCGAGACGATGGCTCAGAGAAACATGGCAATTCTCAACATCGTTTTTATTCCTCTTAAAAGAATATTCACACAAGGTTTTGACTCCAATAAATTTATCGTTTTCTTTTTATTCTGAGCTTAAAAGTTGTACATTGACTTCTGTAATATTTTAAAACAAATCCTTGTCAAATAAAGGAAAATAGATACCATTTCTGTTATTTTAAATATATTCAACGTATTGATGCTTGGAACGATGCAATATCTGAAATGACCATGAAGCGGTTACGAAATGTCCGAAGTAAATTTGTAACCATGGTATGTATACGTATATGTATGTATGTATGCCTATATATATGTATATATATATATATATATATATATATATATATATATATATGTATATGATATATATAGATATATATATATATATATATTATGTATATGTATGATATATCTATCATATATATATTATATATAGATATAATATATATATATATATATAGATATGAGATTTATTAATTTATTTCTCTTCTCTTATAGATCGCTTCTTCGAATATATATATACATATATATATATATATATATCATATAGATATATATATATATATATTATATATATTTATACTTTTAGGGCATAGTTTTTCTCTTATACGATTTTCGTTAAAAGCAATTGCTTTAGTGGCATCAATAAGTTTCTTGCAGGTATCTTCATACCGACGAAGTTTTTTCCGATTCTCGTTCGTCAATTTCTGGTGAAAAATATGCAGACTTCCTTCTTCCATTTATTGAATTTTGTCGCGACAGCTGTTTCGCCTTATGGCATTATCAAGCAACTACTGACTTACAATCTGGCCTTTCGGCCTATTTATTTCATCGCGTGGGATGTATGACCTTGAGGTATGGGTACTGGTTAGTCTGGGGATTAACAGCTTAAGGGCGTTATTTTGGATACAAAGAACATACATAAGAACATATGTACTGTGACAATAAAAGTGAAAGTTTAAACAGTTGTTAAATAAATATTCAAAATACAATGCTATGTGCTAGTGTTTCCTTAAATGTATGTCTAAAATTTAATATGTTACATGTTGGTTTTAGAAAAAAAATACAAAATTACATACAAGAATGAAAATGAAAATAGAAATCTAAATACAGGAATAAAAAAAAATATTTGTATTTTATAGCATGCATAAAGGTACAAATCAGATAATTTCTTTTTATACATTAATGTGTATGATTTAAATTTGAGTGAGTGAGCGTGTGTGTGTGTGTGTGTGTGTGTCCAAATGGTCTACGTTGGTTAACGGCTGCAGATTATTGTTGGGCGGGGTCTCAGCGACCTGAGCAAGGATGTTACTTGGCTCTCGTTGACTCTGGGTCCTCTCATGTCTTCTAAGGGGCGCGATGTTCTTGGTGGGTTGGGGCGCGCTGTCTGGTCCCTGTTGGCTTGTGTATTCCTTCTCCTGCTGGAGGGGAGTATATGGTCCGATTCTTGTTGGACGTTCAAGGTCGGCTTCTGAATAGTGATGCTCACCGCTTCCGTTATTAAGAGCCGACCGTAGTTGTCTTCTCTGTGCACGACCTGGGAGCCTTCTATGAGCTCTTGTAGAGATGGCTTGCTGTCGTGAACATCTATGCAATGTTGATGGATGGCCCCTTGATTTCTATGAGCCAGCAGACGTCTCCGAAGGGTCATTGTAGTGTGGCCGATGTAGTTTTGGCTGTGAGGTTTACACATCTCCTCTGGACAAGTAAATTTGTAAACTACATTCGTGCACATCTCCTTCAGTCTCCCCGGAGCGGTGCTGTTCTTCATTATTAAGGCTGCTACAAGGTTGGGCTTACTATATATCCTGAGGCTTATTTTGTGGTAAGGGGCATTTGTGGTGACGCCTCTGTTTATTATACCGTGTAGTGTGCAGCAATCCTCCTTGTATGCAGATCCATAATGTCCATGATGGTAAATAATCAAGTTCTCCTCATTTTTCGTCGTCGTGTTGGGTTGGTAAAATTCGTCCATTTTCTTTTTTATTGCAGCTTCGATCATTTGATCTGCATAGCCGTTGTTTGTCAGCAGTTGGCGAATTCGATCGAGTTCGTTATGGATGTCTCTCCATGATGAGCTGTGCGTGAAGGCTCTGTTGACATACGCACTCACGACAGACTTTTTGTATGCGTCCAACGTAGACCATTTGGACTCACACGCTCACTCACTCAAATTTAAATTATACACATTTATATATAAACAGAAATTATCTGATTTGTACCATTATGCAAGCTATAAAAAATATATATATATATATATATATATATATATATATAAATATAATATATATATATAATATATATATATATTATTCCTGTATTTAGATTTCTATTTTCGTTTTCATTCCTGTATGTAATTTTGTATTTTTTTTCTAAAACCAACATGTAACATATTCAATTTTAGACATACATTTAAGGAAACACTAGCACATAGCATTGTATTTTGAATATTTATTTAACAACTGTTTAAACTTTCACTTTTATTGTCACAGTACATATGTCCTTATGTTCTTTGTATCCAAAACAACGCCCTTAAGCTGTTGATCCCCAGACTAACCAGTACCCATACCTCAAGGTCATACCTCCCACACGATGAATTAAATAGGCCGAAAGGCCAGATTGTAAGTCAGTAGTCGTTTAATAATGCCATAAGGCGAAACAGCTGTCGCGACAAAATTCAATAAATGGAAGAAGGGAGTCTGCATATTTTTCACCAGAAATTGACGAATGAGAATCGGAAAAAACTTCGTCGGTATGAAGATACCTGCAAGAAACTTATTGATGCCACTAAAGCAATTGGTTTTAACGAATATATATATATATATATATATATATATATATATACATACATATATATATATATATATATATATATGTATGTATATATATATATATATATATATATATATATATTATATATATATATATATAAACTAAACACTACAGGAAAGAAGAGCTCTATAAGAAATGAATAATAAATCAATAGATAAATAAATAAGAATATATATGAATGATTAGAATTATAGGGAGGAATATTTTTAAGTGTAGCAATGTGCATCCATGCGTGAACAACAACGACGTATGAGACCAGCAACCGATATATATTCCCAGTCAAATCACTTCAAAGCCTTTCTCATATCTCTTGCAATCAGCTCAGCAGTGCACATCTAAGGATTCCGGGTCGGTTCTACGCCCACCCTGATACCTTAGCACAGCTCAGATGTAGTGGTTTTTGCTGAGGACTTCCGTTTCGTATTTTCGTGAAATCATCCAGGTTGGTACCTTTAAAATAAAATACACACGAACGAAATTATTCTTATACCAAATATAAACATGGAAGCTTTAACAACGTCATGAAAATCAGTTACAAGAATGCAACAAATTTCGTACCTTTTAACAGCTGAGATACAGTTGAGAAATTCCGTTTGTCCCACATACAGTAATCCAGGTTAGGACCTTTTTAAATTAAATACCCATTAACAGTGATATTCATATAACAAATAAAAACATGATATCTTGACAACGTCAAAGGAAATCAGTTGCTAGAGTACAACAGATTTCGTATCAAATTTCGACCTTAGCGCATCTGAGATTCAATTTTGTTAGGGAGATTCCGTTCGTAATTTTGTAAAGTAATTAAGTAATTCAGGTAAATACATTTTAAATTAAATACTCAATAATGATTATATTAACATAATAAAAAAAACATGGTATCTTTACAACGTTAGGCAAATCAGTTACCAGATTAAAATATATGTCGTAACAATAACTAATTTTATAAAGGCAACATTTAGGATTTATAATTGATCAAAACTTACCATCCTTGACTCAAGCTCACAATAATAATGCATAAATAAAAAAAAGAATAAGTAAAGACTGATGAGAATTATGTGGATGTGAAAGCTAAATCTAAGGTCTTTTATTCTTAAGAATGGGATGGTTTCTTGGCTTACCCATCGTTGCTAAAAAGAATTAAAAGAAAATAAAATCAAATACAAGAAAAGTGCTAGCAATCTGAAATTTTTAGAAATTTCTGAAAGTATATCACTGCGTTATTTTTTAAGGAAATATGAAATATTAAACTCGTGAAAGAAAATTCAAAGTTCTATAACTAAAAAATAGGACTTGAATAAAAATATAGATATAAATGTAATGTGAACTCAAGTACAAATATAAATGCTAGTTCAGTCGCGGTAAAATGTACCAATCTTTTATTTTATACCAAGAAGTGTAACTTCTGGATGGCATTCATAATAAATTATTTTAAGATAATTTCTTGAGAATTCGACAAATAATGCATCCATAATAAAGTTTATCACATGCAATGTTTATTACGAAAAGCGAGAGAGAGAGAGAGAGAGAGAGAGAGAGAGAGAGAGAGAGAGAGAGAGAGAGAGAGAGAGAGAGAGAGAGCTTTCCAAGCTTTAATTCAGTTGCGAATGCTGTAGACTTGTGTTTTCACTTTTAGACACCATTACCCAATCGCCTTTTCTGGAGCAGAAGTTTGAATGAAACAATGGCAGTCCGGACAAACCATTGTTCGAACACTCGGTCATTAAACGCCTCGAAAAGAGAGCAGTGCACACTTGTTCCTCTGCTTTCATTGTCCTTCATCTCAAGGTAGAAATGATATATTTCCAAATGATAAAACAAAGGATGAAAGCCCACGGTTTATGATAATGGAGATGATTTGGACTTTCAGAGGTTTTAGCATTTACAGAAGCATCATCGCTTGAAGCGAAAAGGTCATTCATGTCTTAGATAGAATTAGATTTGGAGTTTACAGGAACTGATCTGTTTACAGGAACCTAATAAGAGTTTGATATCTCACGTGGAAGGTATAATTAATTTCTGACTTGCAATGACGAAAAAAGTAAAAGAAAAAAATGTAATGAGTGAAACAAACACTAGAAATCACCTTTTTCGTAATGGTTTTAATAAAATAAGCTAAATCATCTCGTTATTCGTTTGTTTTTATGAGGATCCAACACCACCAAGAAATACAGTTGCAAAGATGATCTGAAGAGTATTAAGATAGTAAGATGAAATATTTATTATCTGGAATCCTTATCTAACCACAAAACAGCTGGTTCCATCACTGAGCAGACAGTCTTCCTCTGCCCTCTGTTGATAACTTGAGATTTTTGTATTCTGACTTTTCTTGGTCAGTTTCCATATATCTTTTTAAATTTAATTTTCCTTCCGGTTAAGAGTTTGTTGAATTTTTTCAATTTTTTATTGTGAAATAGTCTTCCTTCCTGAGTTTGTGGATGGTCCAGTTCATTTTACTGATATAATTTACATAAATTTATTTTGCTCTCATAAAATTGTTTACATTATCTCCTTGACGACTAATGTATGTTGCTCACACATTTGTTCTCGCATCCGGGCAATTTCCATTATGTTTAGTTAGTTGTAAATTGTTTAATCGGCTGTAAAGTTATGTAAACAGCAGAATGTTTTTTATTTAAAAAAAATCATAATATTTTTCTTTGATGCAGATACCAATTGTTTTGTTATTTCTATACTAAGAGTATAAAAATGATTCTGTGCTTTGAGGCGTTAGGAAGGTTCTAATTTAATTTTTCTAATGTTGTATATATATATATATATATATATATATATATATATATATATATATATATATATATAATAACTGCAAGACTGCGCAGAATTTATCGTAGTATAAAAATTAGGATAAAAATCATGGTCATGACCATAGTAGGTTATATATTATACTCTTATTATAATATATATAATATATTATATAATATATAGAATTATATATATATATATTATATACATATATATATATATATATATATATATAATACTATATAGATATTTAATAATTATTTATATATAAATATAATATATATATATATATTATAATATAAATATTTATATTTAATTATATAATATTATATATATATATAGTATATATACATACTATGTATAAACCATATTTTTTATCCTAATGTTCATACTACGATAAATTCTGCGCAGTATTGCAGTTATTATTATTATTATTATTGAAAAAGAAACCCACAAATTCAGTTTGTAACTTGTTTACTTCTAAGTATTTTTTACATTTAGTTTTTACTCCACACTCGCGTACTTTCAGCCCCTTCTGTGGCCCATTCTCAAGAGATGTTTGGGATGTTAGCCTGGGTCCAAGGCCAGCAGTCTTCTGGAACTTCTTCTCGTTGTGCTGTCATTTATGCGATGGCTGTTCTGGTTTTCTTGAGAGTTGCCAATCCCCTCTTGTCGCTCTGATATCCTGAGCTGATGGTCAATGGGATTCACCCTTGTGGTAAGGGTGTGGTCACCGAAAGTCTGTTGGGCAGGAAACCTAATCTCCAGGTCAGCAGGGTCAATCTTAGCTTCTTTTAATATCAAAGCTCGGCTTATGGATCTTCTGAGGTAAAACCTTTGTTTCCTTCAATTACTTTAATCTCTCTGATAAGTGCACCTTCTACTACCCTCCTGTGACTAATTTTGTTGCTTTTGTATATAAGCCTACTGTTTTTGAAATCCATCCTATGGTCATTTTCCCAACAATGTCTAGCTATAGCACTCCCCTGAGATTTAAGCTGTACTGCCTTCTATGTTCTTTGGACCTCTAGTCCTTATTCCCATACCTGATTCCCCCACATATCTGTCTCCCAATTATTCAATTGATTATGTATACCCCCCGCCCGCTACATCATCTGTATTTACTGTCTTTTCCTTCCAATTTATTTTTAACCATACTTTGTTTTTTTTTAAGGTATTTGTCTAAAGGTATATACAAATTTTCTATTGACCTATTTCTTTCATTTTTGAAGTGATTTTCGTTTCATTGTAGGCATAAAAGGGAGGGCAACGGCAACTCTATTTTCTTGTTTTTTTATTCCATGTACTCTCACATTCGCTCCTGAAAATATTTTTTTCTAGTTTGTTGAGTGCCTTTTTCTGGTTCTCATTGCCATTAGAAATAAACTTGTTAGACCCCTGGTTTAGAACCCTATTTTTATATCATGAATATTGAAAAGAAAAGAAATTTTCCAACAATGTTCTTCTAGCTATAGCCCTTCCCTGAGAGTTAAGCCTTACTTGCACCTTGGCTAGTCTTGGGAATCTTAGTCCTTATTCCCCTACCTGATTCCCCACATATCTGTCTCCACAATTATTGCAATTGATTATGTATACCCCCAGCTACATCATCTGTATTACTGTCTTCTCCTTCCAATTTATTTTTACATACTTTGTTTTTTTAAGGTATTGTCAAAGGTATATACAAATTTATATTGACTTTCTTTCATTTTTGAAGTGATTTGTTTTCATTTTAGGCATAAAAAAAAGGGAGGGCAACTATTTTCTTGTTTTCTTTATTCCATGTACTCTCTACATTCGCTCTGTAAAATATTTTTCTAGCTTTGTTGAGTGCCCTTTTCTGGTTCTCATTGCCTTAATAAATAAACCTGTTAGAACCCCTATTTTTATATCATGACTATGAAAAGAAAAGAAATGAATATATGAGTTTGTATGTGTGGGCTTTCTATATGTGCTGAATTCATATCCTGTTTCTTTCTTTCTATGAGTATGTCTAAAAAGGGCAGTTTATTATTGTTACTTTTCTCTAAAGTGAACTGGATATTGTTATCAAACTTATTGAGCTCATCTAGAAAAGTTTCTATTTTATTTCCATCCCCTTGCAGAATAGCAAAAGTATCATCCACGTATCTCCACCATCCTTGCAGTTTTAAGTTAGGGAGGGACATTCACATTAGGAACTAGATTAGTTTCGAAATATTCCATATAGATGTTAGCGAGTATAGGTGATAATGAGGACCCCATAGCTACACACAATTTGATCAACTCAAGGAAGACGCCTATTTCCTTGAGTTGATCAAATTGTGTGTCAGTGATACTTATTTCACGTTAGAGGGACATGTTTACAAACAAAAATATGGAGTAGCTATGGGGTCCTCATTATCACCTATACTCGCTAACATCTATATGGAATATTTCGAAACTAATCTAGTTCCTAATGTGAATGTCCCTAACTTAAAACTGCAAGGATGGTGGAGATACGTGGATGATACTTTTTTGCTATTCTGCAAGGGATGGAAATAAAATAGAAACTTTTCTAGATGAGCTCAATAAGTTTGATAACAATATCCAGTTCACTTTAGAGAAAAGTAACAATAATAAACTGCCCTTTTTAGACATACTCATAGAAAGAAAAGAAACAGGATATGAATTCAGCACATATAGAAAGCCCACACATACAAACTCATATATTCATTTCTTCTCTTTTCATAGTCATGATATAAAAATAGGGGTTCTAACAGGTTTATTTCTTAAGGCAATGAGAACGTGTGACCCTTGCAAGATAGAGCAAGAGATAAATTACATCGATAAAAGCTTCGATGCATTAGCATACCCGGAATGGTTCAGAAAAAAGGGCACTCAACAAGCTAGAAAAAATATTTTACAGAGCGAATGTAGAGAGTACATGGAATAAAGAAAACAAGAAAATAGTTGCCCTCCCTTTTATGCCTAAAATGAAACAAATCACTTCAAAAATGAAAGAAAGTCAATATAAATTAGTATATACCTCTGACAATACCTTAAAAAACAAAGTATGTAAAAATAAATTGGAAGGAGAAGACAGTAATACAGATGATGTAGCGGGGGTATACATAATCAATTGCAATAATTGTGGAGACAGATATGTGGGGGAATCAGGTAGGGGAATAAGGACTAGAGTCCAAGAACATAGAAGGGCAGTACAGCTTAACTCTCAGGGGAGTGCTATAGCTAGACATTGTTGGGAAAATGACCATAGGATGGATTTCAAAAACAGTAGGCTTATATACAAAAGCAACAAAATTAGTCACAGGAGGGTAGTAGAAGGTGCACTTATCAGAGAGATTAAAGTAATTGAAGGAAACAAAGGTTTTACCTCAGAAGATCCCATAAGCCGAGCTTTGATATTAAAAGAAGCTAAGATTGACCCTGCTGACCTGGAGATTAGGTTTCCTGCCAACAGACTTTCGGTGACCACACCCTTACCACAAGGGTGAATCCCATTGACCATCAGCTCAGGATATCAGAGCGACAAGAGGGGATTGGCAACTCTCAAGAAAACCAGAACAGCCATCGCATAAATGACAGCACAACGAGAAGAAGTTCCAGAAGACTGCTGGGCCCTGAACCAGGCTACATCCCAAACATCTCTTGAGAATGGGCCACAGAAGGGGCTGAAAGTACTCGAGTGTGGAGTAAAAACTAAATGTAAATACTTAGAAGTAAACAAGTTACAAACTGAATTTGTGGGTTTCTTTTTCAATCTTCAGAAGAAAACTGAAAGAAGTTTTTGTTTGGTTTATTGTTATTAGTTATTATTATTATTATTATTATTATTATTATTATTATTATTATTATTATTATTATTAATTTTATTATTACTAATTTTTGATTATTGTTACTACTACTACTATTATTATTATTATTATTAATTATTATTATTATTATTATTATTATTATTATTATTATTATTATTATTATTATTATTATTATTATTAAGAAAGACGTAACAGAGGGCAATCGGGAAAGTAACTGACTGAGAGAGAAAATATGTATAAAAAACATCTAAGCCAAGCATATATATATATATATATATATATATATATATATATATATATATATATATATATATATTGCCTCATCTCCATCCACCAATTGAAAAGCTTCCATAAAATTTTCAAAGGTGTATCCAATTTTTAGAATAATACTCTACGTTCCACGTTAATCATTTAAAAAGAAATATTAGAGTCAATACATCTGCAAATGAAGCCATATTCCTGAGGACATATGCGATCTCGGTACTTCAATCCTCGGTCTAACTAAATGGATTAATTCCAGCGCTTATCAATTATTTTTCTTCCGATCAGAAAATAAAAAAAAGAGGAAAAAATTGCATTCGTTCAAATTATTGTTCCCACCTGTCGAATGGAACTATTTATCAGGCATTCAATTAAAAGAACGTTCACTTTTATGTCTACGATATCCGTTATTTGGCTTTGCTGATGTGAACGTCCCGGCAAATTCTTTATATATGATTAGTTCAAAAAAGGAATATCAAGTATTTTTTAAGAATAAGAGGTTTTTATTACTTGACTGATTCATACAATATTGGGAAGTACATTGGTTCGTGTATGGAAATATTGCCAGAGATTTCGATATTTCCAGTTAATACACCTATAACCTTTTTGAAAAATCGTAATTTAATCGATAAAATATAAGAAAAAGACGTTATAAGTGAAAACAGATCCTTCGGGTCAGTCCTGTAAGAGCTAATAATAATAATAATAATAATAATAATAATAATAATAATAATAATAATAATAATAATAATGTGTATGGACTTGCAGATATTTACCGTTTCTGAAGGCTGTCACCCTAGTGAAAGTGAAGCCGGTAGCCCAGAATAAATACATGTTAACGGTATTTACTTTGCTGATTTGTAAGGGATAAGTATTGTTGCGTTACTACCAGCATCACAAAGATGAGACCAATGTTGGAGACAGATTCCTACGCTTGACATGGGCAGGCGAATTCTGTAGTCAGGTGAAATTACATTTGCTTTTGCTTGGGTGTCGTCCATAAAAAAAAAAAAAAAAAAAAAATATCTTTTTGCTATTTGCTGTTATTTCTTATCTGTTGGAAAAAATAGATCAGTAGTTGATATATATTAATTCCATTATTATCATCAAACCATAAATGTCTGATATCTCACAGGATAGCCTACGCCTCTGCATCTCTTAAGTATTATATATATCACGACTAAAACCATCAGTTTATGAAACCATTTTAAACAAAAATATTCCACTAGTTGTTTAGTGACTTAACAATTATCCTGTAAAATAGCAATTTTCATCTCGCAATTCCATATCTGCTCATGGAATCACAAAACGCCTTCGTAAACAATCAAAGCATTCCCAATCCTACTGAGGATGTAGTATAACTGGAACTTATAAAGTTCAAGCAAAATGTGCAACGTATTATTACCCTAAAACCCTCCTTGTGTATTTTAATCATTTACGTACATTTTCTTTCCGAATAATTGATTATTATTATTATCATTATTTGAGAAAAACTCTGTCACGAGACTTTATATAATGTTCTAAGGGGTCCATAATAATAAAAATGTTACAAGTTCGTGTATAATTTATAAACACTTGATAAAAGCTTTCGAACCCTTCCCTGGGTTCAACTATAGTCCAAGAGTTTGGACTGAAGAGGAATCCAGGGAAGGGTTCGAAAGCTTTTATAAAATGTTTATATATTATACATGATCTTTTAACATTATTATAATTGTGGACCCCTTTTTTCAGATGAAAACAATAATAATAATCCGAGTTAGGTGCGACCATAAGACTTCGTCAGGTTAACGAAAGACAGTCTGCCAAGTCATTTCCATAAGAGGATTGTCTTTCCTTTCTCTGAAACCCTTGATCATTCTGGGCTGTGTCAGGTTATATAGTCTCGTGAGATGGCAGAGTCTCTATTATAAAAGTTATGTTCTCAATGAATATTTCAAAGATGATAATAGGAGTGAATGCTTTTGAGGAAATCTAGAGAATAATACAATAAAGCATTGATTTTTTTTCAGCTCTTGTTATGCTGTATGAGGGCCTGATTGGGACTTGGTAATATTGATGAGCATTTGATGAGTCGTAAGGAAAAGAAATTTAGTTTGAACGTATTGCATCTCAATACTTCCATTTTAAAACTCAAACTTGAATTTTATACTGAAATGATAGAAATTATTGGATTTATTTTCACTCTCTCGGGGAATAAGACTACGAACTACTTTGTTGTTGTTGTTGTTGTTTTTATTGTTCTTGCTGTTATTGTTCTTGTTGGGGGTTAGGATAGCCCTATAGAAAAGCCTAAAAATATCTGAAAAATATGTTTCCCGTTGAGTTAAAGATACAGGGATTTCAGGATAGGATATTTATGATTTATTTATAAGAATGAAGATGTAAACACTAAATAATGTGCATGTTAAACAGTGCAGATCAATTATTTCTAATAAAATTTGCATATTCATTTTAATTTTCGTTGGTGAAGCAACGTGCTATTTAGCCATAGATTTTAGCATGCGCCACAAATAAGCTTGAGGTCGGATCATGCTTTGTTTATAAAAAAAGCAGCAATATTACCAGTGATTAATACGATTAATAGGAAAGGAACTGGTGCTTCCTGTTATAATCTATATCCAGAGAAACTTGATTTTCTGGTCTCCATCAAAGGAAAAACGCAATTTAAAAGAAATCAATGGGATATCAAGGACTTTAGAACTCGTAAATAGGTAAACGTCCTTGGGGGTATTCAAAGACCATGCATTAAGTGATACTTAACTCAAAGGAAGCCCAATGTAGTACCAGAAGTGAAAAAATGTATTACTTATGAAGTAAGTGATGCTCAAGTAGATCAAAACAAAGGCGGACTTATGAGTGTTTATGGACTGGAAAGGATTCAATGAATGAGTCATTCATTTCCATAAAGCGATTTTAATTGAGCTTCTCTCAATAGAATTAGATAGTGGAAAATTTACAGGTTTTCAAGGAAAGAGAGAGAGAGAGAGAGAGAGAGAGAGAGACGAGAGAGAGAGAGAGAGAGAGAGAGAGAGAGAGAGAGAGAGAGAGAGAGAGATTCAATGCATAATGACTCAGAGGAAAAGGACAAAGATAGAAAGACACTATATATGTATATATACATATATATATATATATATATATATATATATATATATATATATATATATATATATATATATATTATATAAGGAGCCCACAAAAACGCCAAAAATGTAGGAAGTAAATACTATATTTCAGAGACAGCTGCCTCTCTCTTCAGGCAGGTAATGAATGAGAAAAGTTACAGAAAAAGCGGTATTTCACAGTTTCAGATATGAATATATATATTATATATATATATATTATATATATTATATATATATAATATGTATATATATCAATATACATATATATATATATATATATATATATACTATATATATATATATATATATATATATATATGTTGTCCTTGTTTGGGGGTAGGAAAGCCCTATAGAAAAGTCTAAAAGGTCTAAAGAATATATGTTTATCGTTGAGTTAAAGATACAGGGATGTCAGGATAGGATATTAAAAACTAAATAATGTCCATGTTAAACGGTACAAAACAATTACCTCTAATAAAATTTGCCTATTCATTTTAATTTTCGTTGGGGAAGCAACGCGCTATTTGACGTAGATTTTAGCACGTGCTAAAAATAAGCTTGAGGTTGGAACAAGCTTTGCTTATAATAAAACTGCAATTTGACGTATACAGTACGTGCTCTTTGAAATCTCTATTGCCATTGATTAATACAATTAATATGAAAGGAACTGGTGCTTCCCGTAATAATCTGTATCTAGAGAAACTTGATATTCTGATCTCCATTAAAGCAATATAAAAGAAATCATTGATGTATCAAGGACCTTAAACTCGTGAGTAGGTACACGTCTATGGGGGAATTCAAACACCATACATCAAGTGATACTTAACTCAAAAGAAGTCCAATGTAGTACCGGAAGTGAAAAGATGTATTACTTATGAAATCAGTAATGCTCAAGTAGATCAAAACAAACGCTAATTTATGAGTGTTTCTGGACTGGAAAGGATTCGATGAATGCGTTATTTATTTCCATAAATCGATTTTAATTGAACTTCTCTCAGCAGAATTGGAGAGGGGAAAATTTACCAGGTTCCCATGGAGAGAGAGAGAGAGAGAGAGAGAGAGAGAGAGAGAGAGAGAGAGAGAGAGATTCAGTGCATAATAACATAATAAATCAGAGGAGAAAGACAAAGATAGTCGCACATACAATATATATATATATAATATATATATAATATATGTATATATATATATATATATATATATATATATATAATATATATAATATATATATATATATATATATATATATGTGTGTGTGTGTGTATATATATATATAATATATATATATAATATTATGATATATATATATATATATATATATATATATATATATATATATATATATATATATATATATATATATATAAAGAGCCCACAAAAATTCCACTGTGCATCCTGGATTTGTAGGTGTCGATGGTTCGCGCCGGTGAGGCGACAAATCTCTTATCGACTAAAAAAATTCTCCTGCAGTTAAACATATATGAAAATATATTAATTTCGAGGCAGAGCGAATTAGATATTAAAGGACATTTGTAGCTCGATCTATGTATATGAATCACGGCAATGTGATATGACTCATATAGATACATATATCAGATAAACTCTAACCTAACTCATCAACTTCGACCGAACTCAATTCTCGATTAAACCAATACTGTATTTGAACAAAAATTATGCATTAAAAAAAGATGGATATTTATAAAGAACAAGTCTCTCGCAGAGGCCATCGAAAACATTAGGGGCTGGCAATTGGGGTTTTGCGTTTGAGGAAACCATTGTGGCAGTAGATTCCTCCACAAAAGCTATTTAGGAAATGGAAAAGTCGTAATAAAAAAAACCGTTCCTTATTCCTCATGAAGCCAGCGCTGGTTCTCCATTATTGAAAACTCGTCCATGAAATTGTCCCTGTATCCTGCGCGCTCATGTTTTTCACATGTTTCGCTTACTCGGGGAGTAATCCTACAAACTACTTTGTTGATGTTGTTGGGAAAGGGTAGGAAACGTCTGTGGAAGAGCCTAAAAAGGTCTGAAAATTTGTTTATTAAAATAAAAATGTAAACAATAATGTTCATGTTAAAAGGTACAGAGAAATTATTTCCAATAAAATGTAACGTATTCATTTTAATTTTCGTTGGTGAAACAAGGATCTATTTGACCATAGATTTTAGCATGTTATAATTTACATTAAGTTAGGAATATAATGTTTACAACTTATGTGTGAGGGAATAATCTTGCACGAGTCTTGCGTAAACTGAGGTTTGGATCACTCCCTGTCTATTTTTCGCTGTTTTTTCTTGTTTTATTTTTATTTAGTTTTTGCTTCTATAGATTTTTGTAGATTTTCCATTTAGTTTTGCCTTTGTATAAAGTTACCGATGACCAAATTTCGATTAACTTAAAGATTATTAGAACTAGTAGCCAAATGAAATAGAAATTGGCTGAATATGTATAGACCTGCATTTATGTATATATATATATAACATATTATATACATAACGAACATCTCAAAGGGCGCATGATATTCAGATGTCATTGATAAAGTTTTTTCAACCAATGCTTCAGAGGAAGAAAGGATTATCAGTGGGAGTGACCTAAATTGGCTTAACTGTGGATGGATCTCTTGGTATAGATACCACCTTTTCTGTAACTTTTCTCATTGATCTACCTGAAGAGAGAGACAGCAGTCTCTGAAATATAGTATTTACTCTCTGTATTTTGGCATTCTTATGGGCTCCTTTTATTCAATGGAATTCTGTTGTAACAGAAAATTTTTACCAATCATATATATATATATATATATATATATATATATATATATATATAATATATATATATATATATATATACGTTCCTCTCCTGTCAAGAATCTCCGTTCCAGAACCAGCATCCATTGTATTCCCGCGGGACCACAAGTGTTTTCGCTGATACCCGAAATCCTTCCTGCGAAGAAAGATGGTGAACGTTGGCCCTCATAAATGCTCGCCCGAACTCATTCTTCTCTCTCTCTCTCTCTCTCTCTCCCTCAAGCCCCGTCTATCCCTTCGTGCCTCCCACAGATTCCCCAAAAGCCTCATATTTCCCCGAATAAATGAGGTTCGTGGCTGTTGAGGAATCCTCCAAATGTTCGTATTTTCGAGATCCAGCCTCCTCGTAGATTTGCGGAGTTTCTCGCCTCGTGGAGATGAATTGTTTTCGTTTCACGTTGTTTTGATTATTATTTATTATTATTTATATGTCCTCTATTATTTTTAATGAATTAACGTTAATTGTTTTATCTATTGTTTATTTTTTTTTTTTTTTAAAATCGTTTAACATTATGTTTATAAATGCTAACATTTTTAATATTTACTTTTTTCGTTTTACGTTGTCTTCATCTATTATTTATCCTTGTTTATGCCCTCTATTATTTTGAACGTTGATTATTTTATCTAGTGTTTATTTTTTCCATTGTTTCAAAATCGTTTAACATCTGTTTATAAATGTTAACATTCGTAATATTTCTCACGAACCCAGTTGGTGGGTTTGTTTAATAATAATAATAATAATAATAATAATAATAATAATAATAATAATAATAATAATAATAATAATAATAATAATAATAATAATAATAATAACAATAACAAATTGATGTTACTCTTTACTTTCCATCCACTCTCCTTAAAGCTTCTTGCTGTCCAACCTCTGTAGTTAAATCATTTAATTTTTTATTTTATTTATAATCATATGTCATTCATTATTCACAGTTTAAGTATTCCTTTCTATCAAGCAATAATTATGCCAGTTATATAACTGATTTTCAGATGCTGAAGTAAAAAAAAATATGAATCCATTATTAATGATAATTATGTCAGTCGGCCCAATAGAATTTACAGATGGTAAAATGCACCAAATCGGCCGGAGGAAGGTTTCATTTGCATATCATTTGCATATTTCTAAAGGATATAAAATTCATGAACTGTTAAAAATACGAGTTAAATTCGGCTTTTTTTAACAACTCTAATTAACGGGAAATGATTTCATCTGTGATTTAATCATTTTCGAGAAGAATATTGATTAGTTCCTTTTTGGCGAAATCGGTATTGTGAGGAATATCGGAATATGCTGATGATAGCATGAAAAGTATGCCAATTAAAGTGTTCTACATTATTCTAATAATAGCCGTAGAAATATGCTAATGACAGCACTCTTAATACGCTAATAAAACTATTACAATTTTTTTCTAGGTAACTAATTTTTCATATTATACTTCTGTATATGCTTTAGCATATTAAACGTTAAAGAGCCGTATATACATATACAATATATATATATATATATATATATATATATATATATATATATATATATATATATAAAAGAAGGTATTTGTTTACCAAGAATTATAGAAAAACTCAAGTTTGATTAGATTAGATATTTCATAAGTATTCCTTACTCAATACTATATTAGGTTTGAGTCTGATATCTTTTTTTCCTATATTGAAATTATTGAAAAGATATTGTAATGGCCTCCATTATTATTATTATTATTATTATTATTATTATTTATTATTATTATTATTATTATTATTATTATTATTATTATTTTTTTTTTTTTTTTTTTTTTTTTTTGTTTTTTTTTTTTTTTTTTTTTTTTTTTTTTTTTTGCTCTATCACAGTCCTCCAATTCGACTGGGTGGTATTTATAGCGTGGGGTTCCGTGTTGCATCCTGCCTCCTTAGGAGTCCATCACTCTTCTTACTATGTGCGCCGTTTCTAGGATCACACTCTTCTCCTGGAGCTACTTCAGCCTCTAGTTTTTCCAAATTCCTTTTCAGGGATCTTGGGATCGGCCTAGTGTTCCTATGATTATGGGTACAATTTCCACTGGCATATCCCATATCCTTCTTATTTCTATTTTCAGGTCTTGATACTTATCCATTTTTTCCCTTTCTTTCTCTTCAACTCTGGTGTCCCATGGTATTGCGACATCAATGAGTGATACTTTCTTCTTGATTTTGTCAATCAGCGTCACGTCTGGTCTATTTGCACATATCACTCTATCTGTTCTGATACCATAGTCCCAGAGGATCTTTGCCTGATCGTTTTCTATCACTCCTTCAGGTTGGTGCTCGTACCACTTATTACTGCAAGGTAGCTGGTGTTTCTTGCACAGGCTCCAGTGGAGGGCTTTTGCCACTGAATCATGCCTCTTTTTGTACTGGTTCTGTGCAAGTGCCGGACATTCGCTTGTTATGTGGTTTATGGTCTCATTTTTCGTATTGCACTTCCTACATATTGGAGAGATGTTTCCATCTATCGTTCTTTGGATATATCTGGTTCTTAGGGCCTGATCTTGTGCCGCTGTTATCTTTCCTTCAGTTTCCTTCTTGAGCTCTCCCCTCTGTAACCATTGCCATGTGACATCGCTGGCCAGTTCTTTAGTCTGTCTCATGTATTGTCCGTTCATTGGTTTGTTGTGCCATTCCTCTGTTCTGTTTGTCATTCTCCTGTCTCTGTATATTTCTGGGTCTTCGTCTACTTTTATCAGTCCTTCTTCCCATGCACTCTTGAGCCACTCGTCTTCACTGGTTTTCAGATATTGCCCCAACGCTCTGTTCTCGATGTTGACGCAGTCCTCCATGCTTAGTAGTCCTCTCCCTCCTTCCTTTCGTGTTATGTATAGTCTGTCCATATTTGCTCTTTGGTGTAGTGCTTTGTGTATCGTCAATTATGTTCCCTAGTTTTCTGGTCTATGTTGCGGAGTTCTGCCTTCGTCCATTCCACTATTCCTGCGCTGTATCTGATTACTGGCACTGCCCATGTGTTTATGGCTTTTATCATAATTCCGGCGTTGAGTTTATTATTATTATTATTATTATTATTATTATTATTATTATTATTATTATTATTATTATTATTATTATTATTATTATTATTATTATTATTATTATGATTTATAAGAAATAATTCGTCACGATTAAACCAAAGAACTATTTATTATTATTATTATTATTATTATTATTATTATTATTATTATTATTATTATTATTATAACACGCATATTATTCCTCACAACCAAACCAAAATCCCATGAACTTGGTAATTCTTTTAATCAAATATCAGATGAAAAAAAAATAAAAGAGATTAAACAAAATACATTAAATTAATTAAAAATAAAAAAAAGCAAATAATTAAGTATACGGGATCAATAAAATAATAAAAGTATACCAGAAAATAAAAACACAGAACATTTACGATCACAGAAACAAGATGACGTTGGAGTTTACATCTCCTGCTGCTTTTGTCCGCCTAAACTCGACCGTCATTGGAATAATAAGAATTCCACTTCTTTTTCCTTTTTCATGAATACATGAATAGACGGGGCGGGAAATGTGTAATACTGACAAGCATATAACGCACGCACGCACGCAAAGCAGAGCAAAGCAAGCCAGCCAGCATGAAATATGCAAAGTTCGCGTGTTCCTCACAGGCCGAGAGGAACAGGTCTTAGCACGGAATTTTGAGTTATGTTTTTGAAAGGTTCTTGAATTCTGCATTTTGACGTACTCAGTATTTAAGCTGAGCGTGAGCAGAGTGCATGAGTGTGAGCACATTAGGCGTGAGCAGAGTGCTTGGGTGGGAGCAGATCAAACGTGAGTAGTGAGCAGCGTGCATGAGTTTGAGCAGAGTGCATGAGTGTGAGCAGATTAAGCCTGGGCAGAGTGCATGAGTGTGAGTAGATTAAGCCTGAGCAGAGTGCTTGGATGTGAGCGGATTATGCCTGAGAAGAGTCCATGAATGTGAGCAGATTAAGCCTGAGCAGAGTGCATGAGTGTGAGCAGATTAAGCATGAGCAGAGTGGTTGAATGTGAGCAGATTAAGCGTGAGAAGAGTGCTTGAGTGTGAGCAGATTAAGTGTGAGCCGAATGCATGAGGGTGAGCAGATTAAGCGTGAGCAGAGTGCATGAGTGTGAGCAGATTAAGCGTGAGCAGAGTGAATGCTTAAGTGTGAACAGATT
Organism: Macrobrachium nipponense; assembly: GCF_015104395.2. Taxonomy (NCBI): domain Eukaryota; kingdom Metazoa; phylum Arthropoda; class Malacostraca; order Decapoda; family Palaemonidae; genus Macrobrachium; species Macrobrachium nipponense. The sequence goes on along the minus strand of NC_061100.1, from coordinate 28,070,610 downwards.
AAGCGTGACCAGAGTGCATGAGTTGGAGCAGAGTGTATGAGTCGGAGCAGAGTGAGCATGAGCAGAGTGAGCGTAAGCAGGTTGAGTGAATTATTGTAAAGTGAGCGCGTGAGCAGAGTGAGTGAGCTGGAGCATCTAGATCTGAATATGGCTATTTCCCCCGGATATCTCCGCTTCCAAGTGCCATGTCCAATCGTAGTTTTTGAATTAAATATTAAAAAAGAAATGTTTACACCTTTCCAAGTGTTGACGTAAAAGGGGGCGTCTCCTATTGCGAGGTTCTTCCCAAGGGAAGGGAAGGGCTATGCAAAACAGGACAGACATATACATATGGTATGCAAATGAGACAAGTATACCCATATATGGCTCCTTTGACATTTTCCGTAAAGTCCTTTTAGTTTTATTTTGAAATATTTCCATCTCTCTCTCTCTCTCTCTCTCTCTCTCTCTCTCTCTCTACATTATATTATTACTTCTTTGCAGGTTGAAAATCTTTTTGCAATTGGGATTTCGTAGATGGAGGGGAATGGCTATAATAATAATGTTATGGCATTTGGCGATGATAATGAAAATGATAATGTGTGTATTAACAAAGTTAAGAATTTTATCTCAATGTTAGATCTCATTATTCTTTAATGTAGTAATTAATATATCGATACAGCTGGAGTTTATATATATATATATATATATATATATATATATATATATATATATATATATATATATATATATATATATATATATAGTATATATTAATATATATATATATATATATATATATATATATTTATATATATGTATATTTATAGATATATATATATATATATATATATATATATATATATATATATATATATATATATATATATATATTATATATATATATATATATATATATATATATCTATATATATATATATATATATATATATATATATATATATATATTCATATATACCACTTATATCAATAGTTTCATTAAATAAAATAAAAAGATTTATTATATCACTGAAATTACAATTGCTTTTTAAGGAAAGTTGCAAAGAAAAAAAAGATATACATACATACATATATATATATATATATATATTATATATATATATAAATATATATATATATATATATATATATATATATATATATATATATAGATATATATAATATATAATAATATATATTATATATATATTGTATTTATGTATATGTTATATAGTATAGATTATATATATATATATATATATATATATATATATATATACACGTACATACATATATATTTACCTTCAGCCCTTAATAGTTTTAACACATCCAAATTTGTGAAATACTTTACTAAGCTCCTACTCGCAAAGAACACAAAAGTACCCATAATCCCATCGGTAACGATAATGATAATACTATCTACGTTCATAATCTTGGAAGCTCTCTCTCGGTGATTCGAGACTCTCAGGGGATCAGGGAGGCTTAGATCCAGCACCACTTGCTTTTAAAGGGAAAGGCTGGTGCGTAGTTGAACGCTCAATCTTTTCCTAGCTACCTAACCTGTCTGTATATACTATAAATATATATATTTAGTATATATATATATATATATATATATATATATATATATAATATTGTATACATATTTATATATTAATTATATTATATATATTAATATATAATATATTAATATATATATATTATATATAGTATATATTTAAAAATAATAATGCTTAAAAAACCACAGTAAAATGACACGTTCGGACTTCATAAATAAGCGGAATACCATTCGGGGAAAATGATAGTCGAAATCCAAAATTACCAAGCGCTTTTCGTTCTTTGATTCACAACATCGTCAAGGAGCTACTAAGTACAATTGGAGAGGAAGGCCTCAGGTACAAACAAGATCAGGAATACCAGATGGTTGATTATCAAAAGGGTAAAAATTAAAAGGGATAATCCAGGATTATCGGATATCACACGGTCACAAACTTAAACAGATTCTGACCCTAACCGAAATTACAAAGTATCTTTACAGTTCCTCCAAAAACATGTAAAAACTAAATATATCAATTTTGTTGCTATTTTATCTACAACTTTTTTCATTATGAAAGCATCAAGTTTAAATAAACCAAGACTTGAATTTAGAACATTTCTATTATTTGACTTGATAAAACAAGATTCAATGATATTCCTTTTAACTGTGTCATTACATGGGACTAAGGCTCTTGCTTGACTCCAGTTAATAGGATGGTCTAAATTTCTCATATGTACAAATAATGCATTCGATATTTGCCCAGTTCTCACAGAATATTGATGTTGCCTGAGACGCTGTGAAAGAGATTTGCCGGTCTGTCCGTAATGGACTTTATCACACTTTTTGCAAGGAATTTCATATATGCAGCCTGGAAGATCTTTAGGAGAATTTTTGATTACTAAACTCTTGACATTAATATTACTGAAAACAACATTTATGTTAAAAAGCTTTAAAATTCTAGGAATATCTAAAAACCTTTCATCATAAGGTAATTTTAGAATGTTATGCTTACTAAATTCAAGTTTGTCATTAGTTGAATAAAATTTTTGTCTAGCTCTTTTCCATTAGTCTCATAAGGTTATGTATCAAAGATAGTAAATTTTGTTTCAATGGGGAATTTTTTGTACAAAAGTTTGGCATGGCTATGGGTAATCCCTTATCTCCTGTCCTTAGCAATATTTACATGGAATATTTTGAGACAAAACTCTTACCAAGAATTTTGCCCCAAAAAGTTATTTGGTTTAGATACGTGGATGATATCTTGTATGTTTGGCCAGTTCACGAAAACCTCCAGGAATTCCTTAATAATCTCAATAATTTAGTCCCTTCTATAAAATTTACTGTAGAGGAAGAAAGAAATTGTAATTTGAATTTTCTTGATGTAACTGTCCATAGAAATGATAGAAATTTCACCTTTTCAGTCTTTCGAAAATCAGCTAATATTGCCTCTTTTGTTCATTACTACTCCAATCACCATCAAAATGTTAAATTCTCTGTTTTTTCTGGGATGTTCCTAAGGGCTTTACGTGTCTGTAGCCCGCAGTTTATTGACACTGAAATTAAAACTATTTATGATATTGCATTGAAACTTAAATACCCAAGGACTTTTGTAGATGTGGCATGGAAAAGAGCTAGAAAAAATTTTTATTCAACTAATGACAAACTTGAATTTAGTAAGCATAACATTCTAAAATTACCTTATGATGAAAGGATTTTAGATATTCCTAGAATTTCAAAGCTTTTTAACATAAATGTTGTTTTCAGTAATATTAATGTCAAGAGTTTAGTAATCAAAAATTCTCCCAAAGATCTTCCAGGCTGCATATATGAAATTCCTTGCAAAAAGTGTGATAAAGTCCATTACGGACAGACCGGCAAATCTCTTTCACAGCGTCTCAGGCAACATCAATATTCTGTGAGAACTGGGCAAATATCGAATGCATTATTTGTACATATGAGAGATTTAGACCATCCTATTAACTGGAGTCAAGCAAGAGCCTTAATCCCATGTAATGACACAGTTAAAAGGAATATCATTGAATCTGGTTTTATCAAGTCAAATAATAGAAATGTTCTAAATTTAAGTCTTGGTTTATTTAAACTTGATGCTTTCATAATTAAAAAAAGTTGTAGATAAATATAAGCAACAAAATTAATATATTTAGTTTTTACATGTTTTGGACTGCAAAGATACTTTGTAATCTCAGTTAGGGTCAGAATCTGTTTAAGTTTGTGACCGTGTGATATCCGATAATCCTGGATTATCCCTTTTAATTTGTACCCTTTTGATAATTAAACATCTGGTATTCCTGATCTTGTTTGTACCTGAGGCCTTCCTCTCCAATTGTACTTTAGTAGCTCCTTGACGATGTCTGAATAAAGACGAAAGCGCTTGGATTTCTGACTATCATTTTCCGTGGTATTCGTTCTATATTATCATATATATATATATATATATATATAATATATATATATATATATATATATATATATGCTTAAAAAATCACAGTAGATGACCGTGACTTCATTAAAGAAGCGAAGGTAAATAAAGCAGAATACCAGGGAAAATGATAGTCAGAAATCCGAGCGATTTCGTCTTTACTAAGACATTGTGAAGGAGCTAATGAAATACAATTTTAGAGAAAGGTCTCAGGTACACAACAAGATCAAGAATACCAGATGGTTAATTGTC
>NC_061100.1:28023902-28061402 GCF_015104395.2 Macrobrachium nipponense | reverse complement strand
TCACATCTGCCCTAATACATATTGCTGCACTCATCTTCTCCACGTAATCGAGGAATTCCACTGCCGTCGGCTGTTTCAACCCATCCGCCCTCTACTTCTTGACAGCTTCAGCCGATTTGAAACGTGTCGGACCCTTGAAGGAAGCACTGATTTCACTTTTGGGAAAATTTAAAAGCAGCAAGGTGCTTCATCGGGCGAATGTGGACACGGTTAACTTTGCCAATGTTAACAGATTCAGATACCAATGCCACACCGAGTGGGCTCGGTTTCTCCGATCAAGCACATGACTGGTTTCTTCTAGAACATTTCCTTTCTGTTGTCGATGTCGTAGGACATCACGCAGGGCTTTCGTCTTCTTTGAGCATGTTGGCTGTTATGGGATTTGGCTTGTGGGAGTGGCTGAGTTAACCAATGGGAAATCGGATATGGTCGTGATCATATCCAGGGAGGGTATAAATGAGTAAGCATTACTTAGGAAGATGGAAAGTACCAAGCAGACGACTCAAAAGTCTACTGGAGGCAAGGCCCCGTGGAAGCAGCTGCCTACCAAGGCTGCTCGTAAGTCTGGGAATACCTACGTAACTGGGAATAAAAATGTACACGTGCCTGAAAAAGCATATGAATTGTGTGTGTGTGTCTGTGTGAAAAGGAAATTAGACTGACTCTCTCTCTCTCTCTCTCTCTCTCTCACACACACACATATATTGGTTTAAATCCTTATTTTCCTCTTGTCAAGCATTACCTCTGCCTATCTTAACCCTGTTTTCATTCTTTGTCCTCGAGAGACAGATAGCTGTATCATCCCTTTCAACTACAGCAGCCGTCTCTAGATACTGAATCATCTCCAGTATTTTTCCCATCGTTTGTATCCTACGAACATCCTTCCACTGACTCACGCCTATCCTTTGAATCCTGATGTATTGCTCAATGCAAGTTGCAAATTCCTGTTTGAATTCCTTTCGATCCAACGTGAATAATATTTCACGTGGAATCGTCGACCTGCAAATCATAAAGGTAACTATATTGCAACCTTTTTTTTCCTCTCCGTTTGATCTTCAGCCGAGGCTCTCCAATTCCTGTACGTGGGATGCTGTATGTTATCCTACGGACATAATAATTCACTTCCTACTCAGGTTTGGGATAATTTGGAAGCAAATCATCTCCTCAGCCTTAATCAGTTTAATCTGGAGTTCCTCTGGGGAGTCATTCGTATTCCAAGTAGCCCTTGTGTCATTGAGTTGCCCAGGCCTGAGAGGTCTTATATTAAAGCCAATTACGGTGAATCGAACTTGGAAGGATATATATATATATATATATATATATATATATATATATATATATATATATATATATATATATATATATATATATATATATATATATATATATATATATATATATATATATATATATATATATATATATATATATATATATATATATATTATATATATATATATATATATATATATTATATATATTTTACGTATGAGCTGGCCTCGTTGTGACCCAAATACGTAAAGGGAAATATTTTAGGGAAAAATTCTGAATAACTTACCTTAAAAGGCTTAATTGAAATATGTTACTCTATAATAAGGTCGCCATTGAAAACCCAGCTGATTAATCTACATTACATTTATTTACACGACAGTTGAAAGGCAAAGCAACTGTCGCACGTTGACCACTCTTATTTTTCACAAGGGGAGAGCTGGCTAAAATAAAATTAACGTAACTGCTGGCTTTCAAAATTATTCATATTATCTTGCATTAAGGCAGCACTTGCGAAGAGACTTGAACATGTGACTCAGCCGATCTGGAAAAATTTCCGAATGAGACACAAATGAATTAAAGATTTCTTGCACAAGTTACAGTTACTCACTTTGTCTAACACACTGGGGAGGAACTCTTAGTGTTAAATGAAATATTCAATGACTTCATTTGTCTGGGACAATCACAAAAGGGAGACATGCGGCCATGAGGCAGTGAAAGGAACGAGAGCGATGTTCATTTGAGAATTAGGAGTTCGAATTGGGAAATGAAATTCAGTTTACTGGACTGGAAGGGAGAGAACTGGCAATATGGCTGTATCACAAGACGTACCTGGATGCCCTAAGTAAGTGGACCTTTGTAGAACGCGGCGTCAGCTTTGTCTCAGGTCTGGGCGCGCCAAGTACACCGTGGTAGGCCTAATGGAAGGCTGGTTGGATGGGAAGTCCATCCCAGGTCACTGACTGCAGACGACTGAGGCCGAATGCAGGTGTGATTCATGGGGGATGGGTTTAGCTTATCCCCCAATAGCAGAGCATCCTGGAAACAGAACATACGTCCAGCGAAGGGTTCATAGGAGAAAGGAGCTTAGAAGTAGGCCTAATAAGTACCTAGCTAGCTACACACTTCCCTTTTGGATACATCCCTAAAGAGTAAGAATTTTATTCCCCCGCTTTAACAGGAAATTCCTATCTCTGGCTTGTGTTTTCCCCTTTGAAGTCAGCTGATTTAGGAGAAAACATGGCTGCTCTTTCAGACTAACTAAAATCAAGAAATTCTGGGTAAACGAGAGGGGCAGTAAACGAAATAGCTCCCCTATGTTAAGAAGGCATTCACTCCCTTTCGGGCGTGAAGGCCTTGGCTAAATAAGTTGATCGTCTCAACTACCCAGTTCTCCTACTCTAACTGAGGTTTTAGAGCAGTGATACGGCTAACTACAATGGCCTACCTAACTCATAGGTGGAGATGCTAAGTTTACGAACTCTGGATTAATGTAGTCTAGCCTAAGTGAGAACTATGGGTCGCCTGTGATGACAGTCTACTCTACCCCTATGTAAGGTTAGTTAAAAATTCAACTTGCTACTACCCTAATGCCCTGGTACTAAATTATTAGCCTAACCTACTCATTACAATTAATTAGAGATGCAATCATTCCAGAGTGCGGTATGCACAGCAGTGGTTTATCGAACCTGAATTGTTAAAGTATGTAAGATGAGGTAATGATGCTTGAAGATGAGGGGCAGTTAATAAGTGTACCAGGATGGAAATGTAATGAGGTAATTAGGATATTTAAGCGAGGGTTAGTGATACGAGTTCTAGGGGGTTAAATTGTTAATCTACTGGCAGAGATCAGGCTGGCTACCTTATCTGGGTAGGTGCCAGGATCACTCTGCAAATGAATGTGACACTGTACCTCGGGCACAGGTGCCAAGGAGAGCATGTGGCTCTTTGGTTAGTGTGTTAATTACGTCCTTCTTCTTCTTCTTATTCCTCCAGGGCCTGGTTACACCAGTCCTAGGAGTAGACAGAGGCACCGACTCTGGGGTAAGGCCAGAAATGCCATCAATAGCAGAGGCAGTGGTAGCCTGAGGGATTTCAAGAGAACACCCTACTTCGGTATCTGCAGCAACTGTCGTAGAGGTGGAACCTACTGCAGGGGAGACCCTCACTTCGGCTGCTGTGACAGCCATTGTAAGGGTAAGACTCCAGGCTGACTCCTTGTTGGGCAGTTCCTGGTCGTCCAGAGGAGGTGTAAAGGTGAGGTCTGCCGGAGGTTCATCCTCGGGAGACAGAAGTGATGTTGAATAAGACTCATGGACTTGGGATTGGCTATGGGCTGCGGTAAGCTCCATGCCTGTTGGAGGATCTCCTGTAGGAGTATCCTTGATAAGGTTAGGTGCCTGCTCTAGCTCGGGACACTTGGGAAGTGTCCCGTAAGTTGATGGCACTTCTGGAATGGTACCTTCTAATGAGGTGAGAAAATCAAATGGAGTGTGCTGTGTAAGTCGCACTTAAGAGCGTTCCTAACTTGGGGATTTGCTGGAATGGGCAACCTGTAGGTCCAATACAGGTGCACGGCACTTATGGAGGCGTTCCTTGGTTGGGTGATTAATAGCGGATACACTAATGCAATGGGCGTTCCGTAGGGCGGACATGCATGTAAATAGCTACCTGTATGTCTGTACAGGTGCAGCGGCACTTTGAGGGGGCGTTCCTTTTTGACAGCACTTAGGGCTGGTATTGCGGCACTTCAGGAGGCATTCCTTTGAGTGTTCCGAAGGATCACTGATTCTTGTACATGGACACACTAATGAATTGGGCATTCCGTAAGGATGGACACGCAGGTAAAGAGCTACCTGTATGTCTGTACAGGTGCACAACACTTTAAGGAGGCGTTCCTTTGAGTGTTCCGAAGGATCACTGATCCTTGTACTTGGACACACTAATGAATTGGGCGTTCTGTAAGGACGGACACGCAGGTAAAGAGCTACCTGTACGTCTGTACAGGTGTACTGCACTTTAAGGAGGCGTTCCTTGATGGCACTGGTAGCATGCTGGTGTGTCCCGTCGAACGACACTAAATGCAGTATACTCAAATATACTGAAGATAAATGGCACTCTGTTTGGGGCAGAGTGTAATGGTGGAGGAGAGAAAGTAGAAGGGGGGAGTACTTCAGCAGCCAGTTGATGGACAGTGCCGTGAATTAGTGGCACTGTAAAATGGTAAGGCCTGTGGTGCACTGGTGGTGGCCAGTCCTAGACCGGTAACGACTTCCTTGATGGAAGTAATGAGGTTGCAGTGCACACTGTGCAATCTGTGCTTGCGGTATACACAAGTCTTTAATGAAAGAATTGCTTTGGATAAGTTTTATGTAAACAGAACGCACTAGCGATGAACGATGTTTACGTTACTTTGAAATGGATTGTGTTTTCATATGAAATTTACAATGATGCGTTTTATGTTAACAATTCTTGTAATTTACTGTACTTTTAAGATTTGCGTTAATTTACTTTACATAAGGTTATTAGGTCCCTGTGACAAGTGAAAATTACGGTAAAGATTTTAAGATGAAATGTTAGCAAAACATTTGTAAATGGAAAAGGTTATGTTAAGTACGAAGTGAAATGAAACTTTCACTCAGCCAGCGAGTGAGTGATACTAAGTGAAACATGCGGTGGGGCTAGCAGAGAGGGCTGCTACCCACGATGACGAATCAGCTGATTGCTGTACAGTAGAGTGATTTACAAACAACAAAATTCTATTTTCTTATTCAAGGCGAATTAACGGTAATTTCTCTGGCAGAATGATAGATACTAGTATGGAGATTGATATTATTTACGTTAACACATCACGATTTACGTTAATTTGCTTAAATCATTGAGATAAAGCTTTAAGGGGGTGAAGATGGCTGCCGTTGGTGAAAGAGTGAGTTTTGGCTGGCTGCCAGGTCTGAGAGAGTGCATGCGCCAAGCTGAGAACTGGCAGGCTAAGCGGTTACCGACACTTGAAATGTAAACTAAGTTAAAACGAATTCCCCTAACATATTACAGACAAAAGAATTGTACATTTCTTTTGCCGTAACTATTAGTAGAACACTCCTAACTAGCTAGGCTTGCTAACACATGCAATAAACCCTGGCAAAGCACTTCCTAGTTTTAACTAGTACTTTCTGGCATCTGTCTTACACACACGTGCTCATCTTTCTGCTACAATACAAGATGATACAAGCTAACGGAGAGTTCGCAGGGCAAATTGTTTGCTTGCGCTAAAATTAAGCTCTCGTGCATTCGCTGTTACAATAATAATATTTCTAACTTAACCCTTTATTTAAACACTTCTAAAATAATTACTAAACTTACCTTAAGTCAACACTTGTTATAAGAATAATCATACTAAAATGAATGATATGCCTTACCAGTGAGTCAGTGTGTCTCCCGCGCAAGTGTGCTTTGATTTACGCTTTGTAAAATCATTTACGGTTTTACGTTTTACAAAGGATAACGCGATTTACAAGCTTTTTAAACAGGCCCGGGTTCGATGATGGCAAGGTTTGCCATTTTTACGTATGAGCCGGCCTCGTTGTGACCCAAAAACGTAAAGGGAAATATTTTAGGGAAAAATGCAGAATAACTTACCTTAAAAGGCTTAATTGAAATATGTTACTCCATAATAAGGTCGCCATTGAAAACCCAGCTGATTAATCTACATTACATTATTTACACGACAGTTGAAAGGCAAAGCAACTTTGTCGGGCGTTGACCACTCTTATTTTTCACAAGGGGAGAGCTGGCTAAAATAAGATTAATGTTACTGCTGGCTTTCAAAATTATTCATATTATCTTGCATTAAGGCAGCACTTGCGAAGAGACTTGAACATGTGACTCAGCCGATCTGGAAAAATTCCTGGATTAGACACAAATGAATTAAAGATTTCTTGCACAAGTTACAGTTACTCACTTTGTCTAACACACTGGGGAGGAACTCTTAGTGTTAAATGAAATATTCAATGACTTCATTTGTCTGGGACGATCACAAAAGGGAGGCATGCGACCACAAGGCAGTGAAAGGAACAAAAGGGATGTTCATTTGAGAATTAGGAGTTCGAATTGGGAAATGAAATTCAGTTTACTGGACTGGAAGGGAGAGAACTGGCAATATGGCTGTATCACAAGACGTACCTGGATGCTGTAAGTAAGTGGACTTTTGTAGAATGCGGCGTCGGCTCTGTCTCAGGTCTGGGCGCGCCAGTAGCACCGTGGTAGGCCTAATGGAAGGCTGGTTGGATGGGACATCCGTCCCAGGTCACTGACTGGAGACGGCTGAGGCCGAATGCAGGTGTGATTCATGGGGGATGGGTTCAGCTTATCCCCCCAATAGCAGAGCATCCTGGAAACAGAACATACGGCCAGCGAATGGTTAACAGGAAAAAGGAGCTTAGAAGTAGGCCTAATAAGTACCTAGCTAGCTACACACTTTCCTTTTGGATACGTCCCTAAAGAGTAAGAATTTTATTCCCCCGCTTTAACAGGAAATTCCTATCTCTGGCTTGTGTTTTCCCCTTTGAAGTCAGCTGATTTAGGAGAAAACATGGCTGCTCTTTTAGACTAACTAAAATCGAGAAATTCTGGGTAGACAAGAGGGGCAATAAACGTAATAATAATAATATAATATATATATATATATATATATATATATATATATATATATATATATATATATATTAAATATGTGTGTATATATATATATATATATATATATATATATATATATAATAATAGATATATATATATATAATATATATATAGATATATATATCTATCTATTATATAATATATATGTTACGAACTCCCTTTAGAGGAAGACGTAACTGGTTCTTTTATTTTAATCTTAAATCCAGTGACAAAACAAATCAGTATGAGCGGGGAAAATCAAAGACACAGGCAAAAATTTTCCCAATATTTATTACACAATAAAATATACGTACACTGATGGTCTCACAAAAAGCAATAAATAGACAAAACACAAATGCCATCAAATAACTCAGAGAGTCACCTATACTAAAGCTAAACCCTACTCATAGAGAAGAAACCAAATCTTAATCTTATAAGAGACCCAAATAAATTTACCCACCACGCTAACCTATTACTAAATAGAAAGGAAAGAAGTGGAAGGACATACAAAAAGAAACAATAATCCTACCTAAATCATAACAATCTAAACCTTAATATACTATCAAACACTTTAGACCATATAATTACACACACTTTAGGGTGTATCTAAAAATACACACAGATTGGTCCTATGACACAGACCAGTACTAATACAGACGAGTCCATATATCGCTCAAAAAATGCAGTCACAGAACGTCACTCCCATCAGAAGAACTGCACTTCAAAACCGTTGGTGGATATACACACTTTAGTCTACGGCTCGCCAAAGATACAGGGGATGTTCCTCTTCCTGAGAGAAGACACCCTACTTGCTCCAACAAGGCCACTCTGGTGCTGATACAGTGGATACATCCCATGAAAGACGAAAAAGGCTCTCGAGCCCAGAACCACACACAACTGCCAACGCCAAGATTTAAGACATTAGGCCACTTAAATCACAGTTGCACGTCGTACTCCTACATGTAGCTTCACGTGCATAACTGCCTTTCACATTAAGCAGCAGCTCAATGACAGCAGATTTTGTTCTCAAGAGAACAAGCGAGAAATCTTCAGAATAGGACGTTATATATGTATAATCCACAACAGCAGACAGATCAGCAGCTCCAGAGTCCTCAACGGCCTTGAACTAGACTCTAGAAAACTTTGGGAGAGTCACAAGTCACCTCTCCTTACCACATCCCAGTCACCATAAAGAAAACAAAAATAAACAGAGTTACAAATTTGGCAAGGAAGCAAAAACTGAGAAGGCCGCACTTCAAACTGCACTCAATTAGATGGCGCCACAAAAACTTAAAGCTTTTTTTCAACCAAAGCAAATTAACAGTACATTTAACCAAAATGTATACTAACGTAAAACAAATAGCAACATACCTAACTTAACTTAGTTTTACAAATTGCAAACAATAGAAAAATAAAAGCCATCAGTGCAAAAGGCAAACAAAGAGATTTTACTTTAATTTAAAATTACGTTACGGCCTGACACCTTCCTCCCTCAACAAAAAAAAAATTAATTTGACTAAACAGGAAAATTAATTTTTTTTTCTTTTTAACCTTGAAGAAAATATATGGTAAAGTAAACATGACAAGCTAAACACTCACACTAGGACTACTTAATCTAACTGGCCCCCCCCGCCCCCCCCCTAAAAAAAAAAAAAAAAAAAACAGGGAACTCCGGGATTGCACATAAAATAAGCAAAAACAACCTTAGGATACATTAATAGCCTATACCCATCTGAAAAGAAAATTAGAAAATCAGGAACGGCATAACTGCCAACACTTCACATCCTAGAAAGTGCATCAGGGATCTTGTTGTCCACTCCTTTTATATGTTTTGGAAGACTAGTTATATTCTTGAAGGAGAAGTGCCCATCGCAGAATCCTTTGATTCGCTCCCTTCATCTTATTTATGAACACCAGCGGGTTATGGTCCGTCACACTTCAACCTGGAAAGAACTGGATATAAATAGAAAAATGGATACGCTCTTCACCAGAGCCAAAGCTTCCTTCTCTATGGTAGAGTATTTTCTTTCAGCCGGAGTAACTTTTTACTGAAATAAGATACAGGGTGCATTTCCCCCTCATCATCTCTCTGAAACAGAACTCCTCCAATGCCCACGTCACTGGCATCCACTGCCAAAATAAAAGGTTTATTAAAATTGGGAGAGCTAAGAATTGGTTCAGAGACTAATACCGATTTCAAATTAGAAAAAGCTTTTTCACACTCTGTACTCCACAAAAACTTAGTGTTCTTTTTCAATAGATTAGTTAAAGGCTGGGCGATGTCAGCAAAATTCTTCAGGAACCTCCTATAATACCCCAACATACCTAAGAATTTTGGCGGACACCACGGACATTACACGTTTGAGGAAGGTTGGCTATAACCTCAATATTAGCATGTTTAGGAGTAACCTTCCCAAAACCAACCTCATGACCAGATAGGTCACTACAAAAGCCCTTACCAAACTCACACTTATTGATATTTACAACCAAACCGCCAGCCTTTCGTAAAACCTGAAACAGTTTTCTTAACCTTTCAACATGGGTTTTCCAGTCCTGACTGTATACCACCAAGTCGTCAATATATATTTCGGTACCCTCCAGCCCGCATATCACCCTATTCATAAGGCGCTGGAACGTACAAGCTGCATTTTTTAAACCAAAAGGCATCACCTTACATTCATACAACCCATTTGGGGTGACAAATGCCGAAATCTCACGGGCCTGTGAGACAATGGCACCTGCCAGTAACCCTTCAATAAAGTCTAATTTAGTTTACAAACTTGGCATTCCCTATCCGGTCTATTAAATCTTCAATCCGGGGAAGAGGGAAACTGTCACTCTTGGTTACCTGATTAACTCTACGGTAGTCAACACACATTCTATAATTACCGTCAGTTTCTTTACCAGAACTATAGGAGAACTCCACGGACTTGAGCTGGGTTGAATAAGATCATTGTCCAGCATATACTGTAACCTCCTTCTCAACTACTTTGGCTTTTTCTGGGTTCAGCGGTAAGGAGCCTGCTTTACTGGACGAGCGTCACCTACCTCAATATCATGTTCAAGCCATGAAGTAAGCCCTGGAGTCTCTCTAAACACTTCTGGAAAAGACTTTATCAAACATAACATGTCTTTCTTCTGGACTTCATCCAGATGCTCCAACAAAACATTAGCCTTATTAAAAATTTCAAAAACATTTGCTCTTAATATTCTCTACGATAAATTCTCTACAGATACATGGTTATCAACATTATTATTTAATACAGTAGCTAGAGGACATGGTATTTCATAAACAATATTTAATGGATCTGGATTTCTACCTTCATATTTCTTTAATCTATTAATGTGAAAAAATTCTACTCTTTCTAGTAAACCTGGAGAATCTAATTCATAATTAACGTCAGACACCTTTCTTATACCTTCCATGGACCTTTAAATCTGGGTTTCAGAAAACTATCAGAGTCCATATCTAAAACCAGAAACCTGATCTCCAGATTCGAAAGAACGACTTACTGGCCGTTGCGATCATAGAATGCTTTCATACAAGCCTGGGAAGCTTGCAAATTATCCTGGGCAAACTTCCAGGCACAACTCAATTTATTTTTCAAATTAGATAAAAATATATTTAAATTTTGAATTTGTTTTCGTCCCCCAATCAACACTTCAAATAACACTTCCAAAAGACCTCGAACCTCATGACCATACACCAATCTGAAAGGAGAAACACCAGTAGATTCTTTGGGTGAGTTCTTAATGCAAATAATGCATAAGTAGTTCCGTTATCCCAACTACTCTCCCTTTCGTAACAGTACTTACCAATTATACTTTTTAAGGTTTGGTGGAACCTTTCCACAACCCCTTTGACTTTCGGGATGATATGGGACACTGGTGATGTGCTGAATGGCCAGTTCAGCACACCTGTCCTGAAAGTACTTGGAAGTAAAATTAGTACCGCGATCTGATTGAATGGTACAAGGTAACCCATAACGACAAAATATTCTACTAACTTCTCCCAGACAGCTTTTGACGTAACTTTCCTAAGAGGGAAAGCCTCTGGGAACCGAGAAGCCCTATCCATCACAGTTAATAAATACATATATCCCGATTGGGTTCTAGTAAAGGACCAACAACATCAATGACAATCTCTGCAATGGTTCACCAATTACAGGGATGGGTTTTTTAACGGAGCCTTTTTCGCAATACCCTGATTGGGTTTACCCATGACCTGGCACGTCTCACAAGTTCGCAAGAACAGTTTAATACACCTTCTCATATTAGGCCACCAAAATAGCTTGGTTAATCTCTTAAAAGTTTTAGTTACCCCAAAGTGTCCCGAAAAGGATCCTCATGAGCTAACTGCAGCAATTCGTCTCTGAATTGTTTAGGTACTAAAATCTGCTTATGGTACTCAGAAGATTCCATAAGAGCAGAACGACTTAATCTATACAATAATCCTCTCTCTGATACAAACATGGCTTAGAAACATCATCCCCCTCAGTTTATTTCCACATCAAATTCATCATGCTGAGCTCTTATAAAATCAGCCCTATTCCATGCTCTAACTACCTTACTACTACTATCACTACTTCCTACAGACTCGAGCCTTCCTACTGCTACATCTACTTGTACAGGATCTAAATGTAAATCCTCTCCGTCCATCAAGAGTTACGCCCTTTTTCTCTGGGAGCGAGTAGTTACAGCAATTGGTAATTTATTTACGGTTTAAAAATGGGGAACAATTCTTGTTTCCATCCACATTACATAAAGTCATTTCCTAGGATACCATCTATCCCAGGAATAGGTAGTTTATCAACAATGGCCAGATTTAATATTCTTTACAACACCCAATATGTCAATCTCTCCTTCAACCACAGGAGCAGACACAACAGTGTCAGGAAAAACCACTTAAAATAACATAGTTAGTGATCTTCACATTAAGAGGTAACCTACTTCTCACAATAAAGATCGAGCAGCACCTGTGTCCCTCAAAAATTTGACATTTATAACTTCCTCCTCAATCTCAGCTTACCTGGCCAAATATACTTATTAAATGACAGTCACATGGGGGAATCTTTCTCTTTATTACCTTTACCATTTTCTTCATTCTCTACAGAATGTTGAGAAGCCTTAACTTGATTCACCAAAGCAATGGGAGAAGTAGCCTGCCTCTGTAAATAATTGTGACGAGCAAAACACTAGCCTGGGTATGTCCTGTCTTGTTACACCAGTAACAGGTTTCTACTACTTCCCACACTACTAGTTATAGTACGACTAGGATGAGCATTATCAGTTTTTGCAAAATTCCTATTCACAAAATTACCACCGGGATTTCTTATTGGTTGATTTTTGACCTGAAAATTAGAATTTGCTTTAGAGTTAGCCTGAAAATTAGAATTATTTTGTTAAAGAAAATTCTCTTTCTACTCTCCCCCCCCGTTACCCTTGATCACAGGGAAATTACCCCTGAAGTTCTCGGTACCAACCTTATGGGTCAATATATATTCATCACTCAACTGAGCAATTCTGGGAAAAGAGGTCACTTTCAAGTCTTCTAAATGCACTCTTAAATCTTTAGCACACGATTTCTTAAAATCTTCAATCAATATCAATTCCTTCAAGCCGCCAAAGTAGTTACTTGGCGACTCTTGAGCCAGTCATCAAATGCTCCTGCTTTACCACGGGCAAATTCCACAAAAGTCAGTTCGGGGTTTTGTTAAAATTCCTAAACCTCTGCCTGTAGGCCTCGGGAACCAAATCATAAGCTTTTAATATCAAAGCTTTTCACTTTCTCATAATCCCGAGATACTTGCTCCTCTATGGCATTATAAACCTTCTGAGCCTTGCCCAGCAAGCGACATTGAAACAACACTGTCCAGACCTCCCTAGGCCAAGACAACCTGGAAGCAACCCATTTCAAAGGCCTTAAAGAATTCAGGCACGTTCTCCTCAGTAAAACAAGGTACAAGTTTTTAGAGCATCCCCAAAACTAAACTTTTTTTTCCCCCCGATATCTTCACGGATGGGGGTACTCGCACACTTCTTACCTTGCTGGATCTTGCCAACTCTAACTCCATACCAAGCATTGCTCTCTTATGTGCTCTGATTCTCTCCAACTCCTCGAACTCTAACTTCTTTAGCTCCAACATGCTCTGAAAATCCTTTACTAGTGGCTCATTTTCCACTTTGACCGAACGAGTAGGAACAGCTGGACCAACATCATCAGTACGAGGAACTCTCTCAGTCTGACTTTTACCATCAGGCAGACTGCCGTACCCTTCAAAAATCACTCCACAGTGGGGCAGATCCTGAAAAAGACTCAATCCCGGAGCCCCTTCTACATCAGACTCACTCATGCTTTCACTAATTAATTCATCGCAGTTTGTTTAAGTTCACACAGCCTATTCTTTACCAACTTATACACATCCTTTTTCAATTCCCTATTTGTTAAAGAAATGCCTAACCACCTAGCACAAGCTTTCAAGTTTCCTTTAGTCAAAGCACTCAAATACCTAACACAATCCTCAGAAGCTAAATATTCAGCAGGGTTGGGTTTAAACTCTACATCAGCCATAGTGAAAAGGAAAAGGAAGGTGATGAGGCACAAGAAAAATAAATACTGAAAAATCTCACCCAGAGCACAGTCTGACCACTCGCACCACCGACTGAGCTTGTCCTGGATCCTGTCACGGTCGCCAAATTTGTTACGAACTCCCTTTAGGAGGAAGACGTAACTGGTTCTTTTTATTTTAATCTTAAATCCAGTGACAAAACAAATCAGTATGAGCGAGGAAAATCGAAAGACACAGGGCAAAAATTTTCACAATATTTATTACACAATAAATATATATATATATATATATATATATATATATATATATATATATCTATATGGATATAGATATATATATATATATATATATATATATATATATATATATATATATATATATAGATGATATATATATATATCATATATATATATATCTATATATATATATATATATATATATATATATATATATATATATATATATCTATCTATATATATATATATATATGTATATATATATATATATATATATATATATATATATATATATATATATATATATATATATATATATATATATATATATATATATATATATATATATATATATATATATATATATATATATATATATATATATATATATATATATATATATATATATATATATATATATATATATATATATACATACATACATACATACATACATACATATATATACATATATATATATATATATATATATATATATATATATATTGTTTATATTTTCTAAAATGATTATACTATGAAACGTTCTTCAAGGCAATGATGATAATCTTCTTCAGGACGAATGCATGAAACATGCAAGCAAATACCTCGCCGAAAATGATTGACATAACAATGTATAATCCCATGTATTTTGAGTTCATAAATTGAGGAGGTATCTGAATTTATGTTCATCCTTTACGATGAATATAAGGATAATATTTCACATTTTAACAATATGGTTTGTCATTCATGAGGGATATTATGAATGTAAACAAACACACGTCTTGCTTATGTTTATTTTCGTATCCTTCCCCGCTGAAATCTAGCACGAAGCCTTGCAATTGTTTCCGGTAGATATTTGACCTGAGAATTTTACCTCCATGAACAGGAAGCACAAGGTTGTCCGAACTGCCAATAGATACTTCTTTTAAAGTTCGTGAATTAAAGAAAGTTCTTTATTTCAAGTAAACGCCAGTTCGGTCAGAATCTTGAATGAGCTATAAACAAACCTTAATAACAGTATTTTACGCTCATAGATACAGTACTCTTGTCAAAATACGATATTTTGGATTTCGTTTTGTTGGTATGCCTGGATTGTCGGAATTGCCAATCTATATTTAGCTTTTAAAGCAGATGAATTGGAAGTAGTTTCTTATTACACTTAATCTGTAGTAAGTTCAGAAATTAGAGATGAAGTAAATCACCTTGATTTGATCATTTCTTGCTCAGAACCACTGTATTCTTGTTCGAAATACGACGTTGCATTTCATTCTGTTGGTGCGCCTGGTTTCTTCATATCGTCTATGATGGGCGGTGGAATATTCGCTACGGGGGAGGACTGTAGGCAAGATGATTTTTACCATCATTCCTTATGTCGAATTTGGGTCATATTTTCCTTTACACAGAATACTAATTTCCAATTGAAGTTGAGTTAGATAACACAACAGATTTATCATTTTAAATCATGAGAAAAAGATGGGAGTAAGATTAATCTAACTAGTTTCCTCACCCGTCTCTGAAAAGGCAGTTGTTCAATTGCGCTGATTTTCTTAGGTGGTCAATAGATGGCGTTGGCGACTTGCTTATAGTTTTAAATCATCTAAATTGTTCTGTGGAGAAAGGACGGCAAAGTGACCACGTGGCGCCTCAGAGTAGACGTAGAATTGAAGACATAATTAAAGTACGATTCGTTTATTAATAATTTTGATGCTATTTCGTAACATAATTAGTGGAAAATTCCCATTTATCGTAGGTTTAGTTAGGAGGCTGAAGCTGAACTCAAACTGAAGCGTAATTTAACCTTTGAAGAAATGATAACTTCATCTCATCACATGACCAATAAAATTTAGTTTCATTTATATGAAACTACGTTGAGACTGTTGGACAAATACTCTATTTAGACCCGAATCATTAAATGACAAAAGGAAGTCATGAACAGGTCATGAAATCATTTTATTCAAGAATGACTTTTGCTGATGGCGGTTGTACGTGACAATGAATATCCACACGTATTGCAATATCCCTGATGGAGGTGCAGTGTCTAATAATAGGGACAATACTATGATGTTGCAAGCAACGCACAATTCATCAAAATAGCAAGGTTTTATAAACATATATAGCTCCAGGAACTGTACAGGGAGCAAAATAGTCTTTCCGTCTAACACACTAAAATCATGTTTATTGGACTTTTAATGGGTGCACAAAACGTTAAAAAATTTTGCCTTTTGTTTGCAATACGACAATGTTAAAAACCAGGAAAAATTTGTCACCGTACCTGTGAAAGTTCCAAGATTTTTTTTCTCGGAGCAAACCAACTTTGCTTTGAAATTGGACAAAATGAAGTCCACTGGGCCTTAAATGGCTTGCATGCGAGCATAATTGGTTTTTATTTACATAGATTTCCAATACTAAAACATTGAATGAAAAGCGTAAATTCCTGATAATAAGAGTCCTATATATAACCTTCATTTTTGTTTTAAAGGAATAAACAAATTATACTTGGAATGGTTTAAAATGTAGTTCTAGTATTTTGAGAGTTCAAAACAAGCTTTTGAATCTTCCAACTGAATAAAAGGCAGTCTGATGGGACTCTAACAACAAATACCCGTATGCATGCGAAGTCACAACACATTGCAATTTGCTTGCAATGCAGGAAGGAAGAAAACAAACTCATAACATTCAAAATAGCAAGACAATTAGGATGTTTTGGTGAACGAACCAGCTCTTGCTTCAAAGTAAACAAAGGGAAATCGACTAGTCTGTTATGTCGAAATTGTAGTATATTGCAACTTTCTTGCATTATTCCAATGTTGCAAGTACGGCAAAATTCATCCGAATACCAAAGGCAGTGGCCATTGGCAATTTTTTTAGGGACCACAACGACCTTCCTTCATACTGGATGAAATACAATTTAATGTTCTAATCACGAATATGCATGGAAGCTTGAAATGTTTCAATAGCCTTGCAATACGGATATGTTGCAAGCAAAGAAGCAACCACGTTATGATGTCTTTTGGGAGCGAGCCAACAATTTCTCTTTTGGAATCAAATAAACTCGAATGTTCCCCTGTGAATGGAAAGCTGTAATATATTGCAATTTTCTTGGAATAAGAAACATTTCAAGCAGTGCTGATAAAGAATAGTTTTAAACTTTTTCTTATCAGAAAAATACATTTATGCAGATTTACAGTTATTTCATAACATTTACATAATTCCACAATGACAATTTTTCTTCGTACCATGACATCTTACTTTTATGAATGGAGCGCTACATATTTAAGTAGTTATCAGAAAAGTAAGTTTTACATTAACACCTACATTCTAATCAAAACATATTACTAAACACAAGGCTTTTAATCAGTTCCATCATTTTTCTGCTATGGTTTTTATTTTTTATTTTACCAATGTTCACCATTAACATTCACCTTTGTTTAATAAAGATTTTCTTTGAAGCTATAACCATACGAAATATTTTGCCATTAGGTCCCCCCTCAAAAAAAACTGAGTTGAGAGAAATATCTGACGTTCCCTGAGAGATAGTTTCGTTCGAGTCGAATATATAAGAGTCATCCAAGATATTACTGGCATGGTGCAGTAGAAGGCAGAATGCATTGATGGCTCCAGAATACATGATACAGCTGTAGGATATGTCCTTTTACGTAGTAATTGTCACTGAATCAAATGTGAACTCTGTGTAATGATTATTTTTCATTGGTGTGTATCTACCTTGTTTCAACTTTTTTGAAAAAGAGGATCGAGTTCATTTAAATTATATGAACTGTGGAATTGCGTCAAGTGTGTTGAGAATTTAATTGTAAGGATTATTTTTCAGCAAATAATTTTTTGTGTTTTTGTAAACACTGATTCTCTCTCTCTCTCTCTCTCTCTCTCTCTCGTACTCATACGAGGCAAAAGTTTGCAATGGGAATTTACACCGGGTAAATTTCTGTCCACAAAATAAGAATGGTAATTATGCAGTATAAGTATTTTACTTTTTCATTTTGTGGTTAACATCTAATTCTTTGTGTGAAACGGGAACCTTTTACGGCGGTGTTAATTACACCTGGAAATCAGTCAATCTTTGCTACTTAACTAAATTCATTCTTGCTCATCTTCA
Organism: Macrobrachium nipponense; assembly: GCF_015104395.2. Classification (NCBI taxonomy): domain Eukaryota; kingdom Metazoa; phylum Arthropoda; class Malacostraca; order Decapoda; family Palaemonidae; genus Macrobrachium; species Macrobrachium nipponense. The sequence continues at coordinate 28,043,544 of NC_061100.1, read as the reverse complement.
CTTGTTTTTGTCTTTCTTTTATTGAAACTTCTGCTTCCTACGATTACATCCCAGGAGTTACTAGACTACTATATTCAGTTACTGTATTGTCCCCTTTCTTGGTTGTGATTATATCGACAACCTTAGGTTGTAGTATATCCCCAATCTCAGGTGACTTCGTACACAGACTCTCGGAAAAATCTAACCCTTTTGTGTTTATCTACCAAATCCCTGATTAACACCAACAAAAGCCAATCCACAAAGACACCGGAGTATATGAAATCCCATGCCTTGACTGTGACCAATCTTATAGCGGTCTTACAGTAAAATAACTTCCCAGAGATTAGTGCAACATAAACGATCTCTTAGGTATGGACAACAGAGCTCAGCTATTTTCAATCATATAAATAACCATAACCACAGAAGAAACAAGGATTTGTCACGTATAATCTATTCTAGTAAATGTCGGTGCAAAAGCCAGATGGTGGAATCTGGAATCAGCCTTGATTAAACAAAGAAAGGTAATGAACACCGCAAGGGGCGCCTGGGATTGAGATATCAAAGATAACATCTTCCTTCAACCATCGCTCAAGAAGATTAAAGTGAAATTATCAACCGGGGTGACCTAGTTAAATGGCTTACCTGTGGCTGGAGCTCTTGGTATAAATACTGCCTTTTTTGTAACTTTTCTTATTAATTACCTACCTGAAGAGAGAGACAGCAGTCTCTGAAATATAGTACTTACTTTCTATGGGCACCTCTTATTAGATGGAATTGTGTTGTAACAGAAAAGTTTTACCAGTCATATTTTATATATATATATATATAATATATATATATATATATATATATATATTATATACTATAGATATATATATTATATATATATATATATATATACATATATACATACATATATTATATATATATATATATATATATATAGATATATATATATATATATATATATATATAGAAAAAAAACTCAGGACCTGCATAAGGAAGGTTGGCAGCCCTGAGTATTGTAAACACGCATCCAAGTTTGAGCTCCACTGTTACCAACGGATTTCGAAGGATAAAGATGGTTTAACGTGCCCAGGTAGAAAAAACCGTAACTATAACGTTTCTAGATTAAATTGAAAGAGAAAAACTGTGCTAAAGGTGTAGGATTAGTGAAATTTGGCCCTTTTTTTCGCCAGGAGGGTCCCTGGTGGCGCCGGCCAAAGTTACATCATGCCATCAGGCTTTTTGGTGACGTCAGTGCAGTGTCATTGGTGAAATTTGTGTAGGTAGTGAGGTAATTTTTGATTTGTTGAAAGTAAATCCTGAGGATATCACCGGATACCAGGTTTATAATGGCAATAGGGCTGTCATTAAATTTTGTAATAAGATAGCCTATAAGTCTTTTTGTGATCTCTATGATGAAAAAGACGTAAACATTAGTGATAAGAAATCATTTCGAATATTAAAATTCAGTAGAGCATACACATACGTGTCAATTAAGTATGCGCCATTCGAAATGGAAAATGGTTTGTTAGAATACATTCTCGGAAGGTATGGGAAAGTATTTGGAATTAGGCTAAACAGATTTACTCATGGACGGGAAGCAGGCATTCTGAATGGAATACGAACAGCAAGAATGGAACTGAAAAGTAATATACCGTCATCAATGAATATTCATGGCTTCAATATTTTGTTTGTCTACAATGGACAAAACAAAACTTGTTACAAGTGTGGAAGAAGTGACCATATGGCAGTTAAATGCACATATGAGAAAGAGGATAGAATAAACATATTCAGCACTGAAGATTTTCCTGCTATGATTCCACGTGATAAAGTGAATCCTGTGGGAAAAATAAATGAAGAGGTACAGGTAGTTGGAGATAGTCAAGAACAGGTTTATGTGTACGAAGACAAAAATGAAAAGGAAGATGAGAAAAATGGAAATGAAATTAATGTGAATGAAGAAGGCAATGCAAAGGAAGACGAGAATAATGGATGTTCCTTTTTTATAATGAAATGGATGTGAATGAAGAAGACAGTGCAAAGTAAGGCGAGAATAATGGAAATGAAATGGATATTAATGAAGACATTGCGATTGGAAATGAAACGGATGTAAATAAAGGAAACAGTTCAAAGGAAGATGAGAAAAATGGAAATGGAAATGAAATTGAAGTGAATGACAAAGATTTAGCAAATAATCATTTCGGCGACAATAAGATGGATAAAGGGCAAAGCCCAGATGGAATAATAACTGGTATAATAGAAGCAGAAGTACACCAAGATATGGGAGGACCAGAGGACAGTAACGCCCAAATAGAATCAAGGTTGAGAGAGCGAAGTCCTTTGCATGACGAACAGTCGTTAGATTTCCTTGATTTAAAGTTCCTTAGTAGTGAAGATAAAACTGCTCATGATATCACAGTAAAGGCAGGTTCAGTTGTACATTTAGCACTACCGGAAGCGTTTTCACAAGACTTGTTTGCTGAAGGTATATCAGAGGATGCCGGGGAAGAAGCTGTCACTATTGATGACGACTCAAGTAGCAATTCAGAAGATGGTAGTGAAGTGGGAGGAGTACCTGACATCGATAATGGAAAAGACTCTAAGAAGAAAAGTGAATGGTCTGTTAAAGTAAAGTCAGGGGGGAAATTAAAATTAAGAAAGAACAAGAATAAGAAGAATTTTGCGAAAAAGAGGAAAATAGTTTAGGAACTTATAGATTTACTGTTTAATTAATCCTTTATATCATTCATTATGGCAATTAATATTGCCACAATCAATATAAATGGCTTGAATGAGTAAAACAAACAAATTAAGTTTATATCAATAGCTAAATATAAAAAATTGGACATTGTAATGTTGCAGGAACATAATATAAAGTGTATCAGTAAATTAAGCTATGTTAGTAAATATTATGAAATATTCATTAACTATACCACGTGCTTGAAAGGAGGTGTAGCCATATTGATAAGTAAGTGTTTGTGTGATGGTAATTGCTTCATAGCAAAGGAAGTTAAAGGAAAGGAGAACGCATTTTCGAGAAGTTCGGCAGTAAGGAGGCTTTCGTGCCCGTGTTGGAGGCGCCTGTCTTCGTGGTTGTTCTAGAATCGTCGGGCATGTTGTGGAGCGCAAAAACGCGCCAATGTTACGTGAGAAACGCCGCGATTTCTGATGCAATACCTCGTCTAGATTCATCTAAGAAGTTCTAGAAATCCCTGGAGTCGGTGACGTTCGCCGTAGGCTCCGCCCCCAGAGTGCCGTATAAATAAGACGGAGGAAGTAGTAGCGGGAGGAGGAGATATTGAGAGTGATCGTAAGAGGAAGAGATCGTAAAAGAGAGGGATCACCAGTTAGTAAGAGCCACAGATCAGATTACCAGTGAGAGATCAGCAGCAGCAGAGATCTTCCGTGAGATACGAGAAAAAGGAACCGACGAAGTATGAATCAAAAGAAGAGTTGTTCAAGAGTTGGTTGGATATTGGTCTAGTCGTCTTCAGGAGTGGACTACCGTGTTATCGCGACGTCGAGCAGACTTCGGAGAAGAAAAGGGGGGAGTTGCCTTACAAGTAAACTATTTTCTGCAATACGGAGTCAAGGGGACGTCTGCAATTGCCGCCCTCCTTTAGTGAAGCCACTGCTACGAGTCACTAAACCGTCCTGCAAGTATTTGAATTACCTCACTGTTTCCCCAGTTCATGCAGTGTAAGATTCTATCTTTTTATGTAAATAGGAGATACCATTCTGCATTTACCTTTGTTAGTAAGCTTGTAAATAAACCTTTGTTGTGTTAGTGTTTCTTTCTATATTCGTATCCCCAGTTTCAATTGTTTGTGTTGATGATAATTTGTTTTTGTTTTTATTATTTCATATCGAACCTGAAGCGGACCTCCCTCAGAGGCCGTAACATTGTGTCGACCTTTAACCAGGATATTTCGACACCGTAACATTGTCTCTGAGATCACGGAGTCCGTAACTGTTTGTCACCTGTATATGTCATAAGTCAGGAATCAGATGTGGAGGGCCGTATAATAAGTTTACACGTTCTTATTGGTGGACAAGTGTTATTCTTGTTAAATGTGTATGCACCATCAGGTACTGGTAAGAAAAAGGAGAGGGAAGATTTTTTTGATGAATTGTGTTATTATTTGAGGCATAATGTTGATGATATCATTCTTGGTGGGGACTTTAACTCTGTAACTAAAGCTAGAGATGTAAGTAATGGAGATGATAAATTGATCTCTAAGAAATTTACTGTTATCAAAGGCAATTGGTTTGAGAGATGTTGCCAATACGAATATTTCAAAGGACCATACTTATATAAGAGGAAACTATGCTTCTCGCATTGACAGGATATATGTGACTAAACTGTATTCAAATATCAATGTATGTTAAACGATTCCTGTATCATTTTCAGATCATAATATGGTTGTAACCAGTATCAAAGTTAAATCACCTTCTATTGGAAGAGGTGTATGGAAATTAAATGTAAGTCTGTTAGCTCAGGATGAGGTGAAAGAAAAATTTTAAGTTTGTGGGTGAGTCTTAAAAAGGGAAAAGGTAATTTCAGAGATATACTAGAATGGTGGGATCATTGTAAAATTCAAATAAAACGATTGTATATAAAGGAGTCTGAGCAGATAGCATCAGAAAAATATGGTTTGATCAATCTCTTGCAACAAAGGCTTAAAGATTTATACGTGAAAGCAGGGGATGATGGCGTAGAATTTACAATGATAACTTCAATAAAAGAGAGGGTAGAAAAACTGAAAAATGATATTTGTGAAGGGGTAAAGGTAAGAACAAAAATTAAAGACAAAATAGAAGGAGAAAGGTTATCATGTCACTTATTAAGGGAAGAGAAAAAACAAGGTAATCGTGTATTACGTAATATCGTGGGGCCTGAAGGACACGTATTTGATAAAGCAGATGCCCTTTTATACTATTCTACAGAATTTTATAAAGAATTATATAGGAAAGTTGATGTTGAACTTCACGTGCAGGAGAAGTTCATAGCATTATGTAATAATAGGCTGGAAGAAGAGGACTGTGAAATGTTGGTGGTTGATGATATTACAGAAAATGAGTTAAGTACTGTAATTAAGAATTTGAATAATGGGAAAGCACCAGGTATGGACGGGTTACCGACAGAATTCTATAAGGAATTTTTACCCATAATAAAAGATGAGCTATTAATGGTCATTAAGAAAGTACTTGAATAAAAATATTTGACTTCTTCACAAAATATAGGATTGATCAATCTCCTTAACAAAAGGACTAAGGGGAATACCCTTAATGACTGGAGGCCTATTTCACTTTTAAATGTCGATTATATAATAATTGCGAAAATATTAGAAAACAGGTTAAAGATTGTCATGCCAAAATTAATCTCTGAAGTACAATATTGTAGTGTAAAAGGGAAATCTATCATAAACTGTATTAATAACATTCGAGATATCATCCACTATGTCAATGAGAATAGATTAAGTGGAGCTGTTTTAAAACTACTATCGTTTCCAGAGGCCGTGTAATAGTGTTTTTCCCAAATATTTAACAAACCGGCTTATGAATTTCCATGAAACTACAGCAATGAATGTTTCAAACATTGGCCTAATTTTTGGTGGTACAATGAATTGACAGATGGGCTTAATTAACCCGTTTACTCTTAGAAAAAAGAGGAACTTCTTCCCCTCCTTCAGAGCGTTTCGAAGAAGTGGTACTTAATCACGTAACTATGACGCAGAGGTTCCCCCAACCCTCCTTCGGTGTTTACACCTATGGCTATCCTAGTACTCCCCCACCTTCCTTCTTGCCTTCTTTCCTTCATTCCCATTGTTATTAGGCTACCGAGTAAATCCCTGTTAGGAAAGACTGTACTAGTAGCACATATAAAATGAGCCGGAAGAGCAATAAAATGTTTTATGTGGTAGATAATGATTAGATGGTTAACACAAATTATCGAAACAAATAGAAAGAGGTTTAAAACAGGGTGTGGAATCGCACTGAGATATTCTACTCGGACTCCTACAAATTTTAGATTTGCGACTAAAAGAAAAATAAAAATATAATAAATAAAATAAAATAAAAACATTAGTAGAAATAGAAAACAATTTTTTTCCTTGAGAGAGTTTTATATTTGGAATGATGTTATTGGGGCAAGACTGGAGCAGGATTCAGAAATAATTTCACCGACTTCGACTCCTACCTCAGATCCCTTTTAGTACATCCAAGGTAATCATCGCAGCAGTTGTAGTAGTAGCTCTGAACTATTTCATATAGATTCGACTTTAGTCATGGCAAATATGTTTGCTTTGTCCTCGCCATTGCAAAACTACAATTGCGCTGAAACTCTTCACCATTTACAACAGAGAGAAAGAAGAAACCGCCGGAAAAATTAGTATAAATCGGTAAGAAAATTATGACTTTAATAAGTACATGATATATTGCAATATACTGCTAGCCATATATATATATATATATATATATATATATATATATATATATATATATATTTGTTTATTTAAATGTATTTATTTTTTTTCCTACAGGCATGTGAACGAGTTGCTGATGCTATGGGGATGACTCCGAAACGCTGTCCGAGTGTTGGTGAACCGTGGAAAGAATCCTCATCCACCTGAAACACCACTGCATCATCAAATACGTTGCCTCTGGTCTTTGACACTTCACCGTTGGTTTCCATTAGGAGACATGTGCACAGCATGTTTGCTGCTAAGTGATTTTTCACTATTGCCACTTTAGCGGAAGAACTTAAAATGCTAATATCATTCCTGAAGAAACATCTGAGAAGGCAGTATGGCGAATCCTCCATAACATGGGTTTCCAGCGGAAAATGTACCTAAGGAAAGAAACTTTGGACGTCGTTTGCCGCCGAGTTGATGCTCTACGATCCCTCCAGCACATCGTGATGAAGAAGAGAAGTAGTGTATGTCGATGAGAGTGGTTTACGACGAGAATGCACATAGCAAGGAGTGGGTGGACACCTCTCAATCTGTCACCAGTGCCACCTACAGCCGGCAGGTGCCACCAGGAGAAGGAGAGAGGTTTGTGTGGTAGCAGGTGGTACAGCTAAAGGTTTGTAGAAAATTCATTTTTATGCTTCCCTGCGAAAAAATAAAACCGCCGACTACCATGGAGAAATGAATTCAGAGATATTTATTCGGTGGCTAACATCACAGCTCCTGCCGTCGCTTGAGGATCCTTCGGTGCTGGTGCTAGACAATGCCCCATACCATAGCCAATTGACAGGAGATAGCCGATGCCCAACACAGCTACAAAAAAGGAGATTTGGTTTAACTGGCTCAGGTCTCGAAAAATACAGTATCCAGCTCACGCAACACGCCCTGAGCTTCTAAAGATATGCAGGGGCAACCGGCCGAAACCAGTTTACATTGTGGATAATATAATGCCGTGAATGGGGCCATGAAGTGGTTCGCTTGCCCCCCTGCCCATCCTGAGCTCAACGCCATCGAGCAGGTGTGGGGGCTGTATGAAACATAAACGACAGGTGCGCTCCTCGTTGCAGCGGTTTACCCGTGCTGATCTCTTTGCCAGGCTTTGAAGAGGCCTAGCTTGCTGTAACAGTTGGAGACGTGGGCTGGCGCTGTCAGGAGATCAAGATATTTTGAAGATGATTACTGGCTTTCAGATAATATTCAAGACAGTATAGATCCGGTCATCATCAACATTGACAGTGACGAGGAAAACGATCTTTTCCTTGAGAGTGATGATGAGTAAAATGTATATAGTGTCCATTTCTTGTTTTTTTTTTCATCCCTCATATATCTATGCTTTCCAGCAATTGGTGATAACATTATTTTTGGAAAAGCAAAGCTAATAAATACTTTGATACGAGTATATCAGCTTGGCATGTAGAAAATGTCAATGGATTTCTCAAGTAAGGTTGATGGTTTCATTAATTGAAGTCTGGTATAATTCCAGTGAAAGTCGCAATGATAATTTTTGTCATATACCTTTTAAGTAACAAAATAGGTACTGGTACTTATAACGTAAATAAATATATAAAACTATAGGTTGGAAATATAATATCTTATGTATGTATGAACACACACACATACACACACACACACACACACACACACACACATATATATATATATATATATATATATATATATATATATATATATATATATATATATATATATATATATAGATTTCAAAATTTATCAAATGGCCGATGTCAATGCCCTTACATGAAACATCTTTTAGAAGTCTACCTTCTAAGGAAGTTCAAGCTACTCTCTCTGGTGAAATTGATATGATAAATTTATATCAAACAATGCTCTCTGTCATTTTCTTCCTGGCAATTGATGTATCGAGTAACCTGTGTTGTATGGAAGAATGAGCCCTACGTCTTAACCTAAAGAAAACTATATTTCTATTGCTCTACCAACACTCGCTTGAAGTGCGAAGTGTAGGGTTAGCATGGCTTCTTTCGTCTCCTGTCATAAGTCTCATTCTTGATCTTCAATGTAAGTGAGTGGGTAAGATATAAAAGGTTGGTCTTGTGTTTAGGTAAAGTCTAAAGTCACGAATCACATTACCAGGTATGCTGAACATTTACTGACAAAGAATTTCGTATTGCTTGGGGTAGGTCATATGACAATTATCTATGGAGTTAAACAGGCGTTTAAAAACAATTCAATTCGGGGGATGGGAGGTACAGGGGAAGAACGTTATACCAACGTCACTGAGGGACGTCATCACTTTTGCGAATGTGTGGGTGGCTAAGACTGGCTTTAGCCTCATTTTCTTAAGTAAAAAAGTTAATGAAACGTAATTGGCATGCACAGTATTTCCCAAATTAAAAAGCCATTGTACGAAGCGCTCCCTGCTTTGATATCATGGAAATCCATCAGTTATTTTAGGAGTTATTTAAAAAAACACTATTACACGGCCTCTGGAAACGTTTTAAAATAATGCAAAAACTGGGAATACCATGAGTCGGTTATGTATTATTGGGCATTTAGGCAACCCCTTTCCCATTGAAAGATCAATAAGGCAAGGATGCCCTTTCTCTATGCTACTGTATGTTTTATATCAGGAGTCATTATATTTGGAAATTAAGCAAAATGAAGGTATAAAGCCAATTCAACTTCCAAATAACACTAATGTATGTGTTCAAGGATGTGCCGATGATTCATCAATTTTTATAGTTAATGATCAGTCTTTGGCGGAAGTATGTAAGGTAATAAATGAATTTGAAGAAGCATTGGGGGCTAAACTGAATAAAAATAAAAGTAGTATTACTGGTATAGGAAACTGGAAGGGTAAAACAGATAGTCCATGAGCCAGGCAAGATTTGACTACCATATTGGGGGACTAATAACCACTATGTTTTTCAGTAAGCTTGGTATATGGGTTGTATGAAAATATGTGATGGACATTGCAGAAGCCCAGCTTAATAGTATTTTGGCGGCCATCTTTAAAGATGGCTGCCCTAACCAATAAATTATTATGTATCTCCAAAGAATGCTTCTTGTTCACTTTTAACTCAGTAGAAACAATGCCTAATTGTTATAAATTAGTTGTATATAACAAATGGCATACTTTTGGGGTGGTTATCTGTTATTTATTTGTTTATATCCAGTAAAATATTGTGAAAAATATGATTTTTCTCTCATTTTTTTCATTATTTTGTGCGATTAGTTCCATTTTCATTATATTTTTTTTCATGTTTTTCTCATATTCAACCTCTGAATATTGTTATTTGTTGAAATATCAAATGGTCACCATGTATTTCTCTGTTCACAGCTTTGTCAAAATAAAAACTAGTCATATACATTTATACGTATATTGATATGTATATATACCATTACCTATATATTTAAGTCATTCATTTTGTTCATATTTGCTCACTTATTCAATGCTTTGTCTTTTTTTGTGTTTTGAGAGAATTTAGAAAAGAATTAATAAATATTTATAATCACTGACACATTTAATATGATGGCGATATAATATTTGAACGGCCCCTAAATATTTGTTTCAGGCTGACTTATTTGGCTACCAAATGGCTGATGAAGAAGTTCAACAAAGACCAAGAATGGACTAAAAGCTGTGTTATATGGGAAAGTTGTCCACCACTGAATGAACTAAGGAGTATCCTCAAGATGAAGCCTCCTGGATTACCCTACGTGGAAGCTGCAGAAATAAGAAACTTTGAACCAATACTTAGCTTGGCACAAGAATTCTCAAAAGCTTTATCAAGTTGTACTATATCACAGAAAATGCAAATCTAATTTCACTCATAAAAAGGCCCTGGATAAGTTAAGAAACCAAGAAAGTTTTGGAACTCAAGAAGATGATACCTTCATGCCTAAGCAACCATCCCGACAAGGCCCTGCCCCTCAATCTACAGTGTTGATAAAGGAATTTTTGGCTATGATAAGGTGTGCAAAAATATTGTATTGAAAATCAAAATATGTGAAACATACAAATACCAGGGAGCCATTAAAACCTAGCGTTGAGCTAAGAGCTGATAAAGGAGGTAGGACATTGCCACTCAACGTATGGATGAAAGAATCCTTGCTACACATCAAGAGACATTGTTGCAGCAGAGGCACACTATCATAAACTCCTGTTACAAAGGCTACACTCGTACTAAACCTGAAAAGAGTGATGACAACCAGCAGGAAGAGGATCCTTACCGGGGGAGAAAAGTGGAGAAAGCAGCCTATGAAAATGTTGAGTGAATTTATTCGTAATGACTTTTCAATAAACCACGAATTCTTCCCTTAATTGAGCTCACATCAAAAGGTTATAACCTTCATGAACAGAAAGGAATATATGAAGTTTACGTGATGCCACAAAGAACCATCTACGCCGTAAATTTGAGGCTGAGATTGGAGAGGCATTACATTTCTTCACCATATCTCGCCTGTCTATCTGAGACTGACAATTTGTCGTACGAATCAGTCAGTAATGAAATGTACTGTTAAAGAACAAAACTTCAGGCATATACCCAAAATGATGACTTAGATTGTTTTAATAGTCAAGATTGCCAGTTTACGCCATGAAATAAAGTGTGAAATCCAGAACAAACATGGCCTCCACACCCTCAGAACTTAGTGAAAGGATAGGTTGTCCATATCCAGACAATCTCATGAAGTTTCTCGTGCATCTTACTTTGTGGAAAAGAACAGGCACCCACCTTGTGTGTTAATAGGTTGTCATGGTCTATTGCTCAAGACATTATCTCTGGTGTGACTGTATGTAAGGTGCTTACACCCAAGCATGTCCTGCTTCCTTTGGTTGTAAAAACACTTACAGGAAATGTTGAGCTGATTAAAACATTGAATCGATTGGGACATTCATGTTCATATTCAGTTTTTAGAAGAGACTGACACTGCACTCTGTCTTGAAAATCTAGAGAACACAGATAACAATAGGCTCCCATTACCTTCAGATATCCATCCCGGTGTTCCTACAGTGCTAGCATTTGATAACATTGACAGACAAGAGGAGGTACTCAGTGGAGCAGGAACTTCACATCGTGTGAATGGAATAATTGTGCAGGCCAAATCGATGACATGTGCCCCACCTAAACCACAATTATCCATCAGCAAAAAGGACAAGAAGAGAACAATCAGATCCTCTGACATACCACTTCCAGTGTATACTGCAGGCAAAAGGAATGGTCCAGCACCAGTAACACCAGCTGACCTTTCTGAAGTATTAAAGGATGCTGCTTGGAGGGCACAGCGGAGAAATATTCTATTTATAATAGAGCAGGCACAGGACCCAACAAATCAAACAGTAAGTTCATGGACAGGCTTCAACATTTTAACCAGAGACAATATTCCAGTTGCATCAGACACAGTTGGGTACCTACAACAATAAATGCTTCTGCAACAGAAATGACAACTGTACAGGAAATCCTCCCATCAATCCATCACTATTCAGTCATCACTCCACCTAGACAGCATAGCAGTTTGTCCTGGATCAAGCTTTGTTTGCTAAGGCAACAGAAATTGCATGGGAGTATCCAGAAAAATATGGAAAGATTGTATTAATGATGGGGAATTTCCACACAATATGCAATTTTATGTCTACAATTGGAAAAATGTATAGTGATGCAGGACTACGGGATTTAGCTGTGGAATCTGGAGTTATTGCTGAGGGATCTATTAACAAAGTGCTAGACAGAAAACAATACAACAGAGCAGTACGTTTTCATAATCTCATGTATGAAGCCTTAATGAGGCTTGCCTGGCATGCATTTCAGGAATGGCTAGAAGATAAAACACCATGATGCTCTACCATGTTTATTTGAAGCTAAAGGTGTACTAAATGAACTGCATCAGAACATTTGTGCTTCAATTTATCATGATGTATTGGAAAACAACTCTTGCAAAAGAGTCTTGCAGCTGTTCCATGAATATATGTGTCATGAAAAACAAGGGTCCGTTGGCATCATACTGGATGACATACATAGAAATGGTTGAGACACTTCTTGGGCTCTTGCGAGCTGACAGGGAAGGTGACTGGTTGCTTCATATAGCATGCATTCGTGAGGTAATTCCTTGGTGTTTTGCGATGGACAAAACCAACTATGCCAGATATCTCCCTGTGTACTATGCACAGATGACTCATTTGAAGGAGAAGTTTTCCACGTTGTATGCTCATTTTTCTTAATGGTGGATTGTCAGTACAACTCAGTTCAACTAATCCATTTGCACGCATTGCAGTAGACCAAACAACTGAATAAAACTGTCAACAAGGACACCCAAACTGCTGGTGGTACACGTGGATTTAGTCTTAAACCTGGTACTGTGTCTCGCTATTATTTAACAGCAGAACACCGAGCTGCTGCTGTGAGGCAGTTACGGGAAAGAATATCCATCCATTGTTCAAGTCTAAGTCATCCAGACCTTGAATTAACTTGCATTATGTGAGATGAAGCTGACGTATCATCACTAGTAGATCTGCTTGAAAATAACTGGATCAATCCTTTCCAGCAAGACCCCTTAGATGTAGTCAGCCTTTCCACTGGAGCAGCTGCGCCCCCAGAGGTCTCCCAGGAGGGTTTATTGTCAGCAAAACAAAAGGGAGGGAGAGGAAGCGTACCTAAAGTTTCAAGTACAGCGTCTACAGCAGGGGGAGGGATTCTATGATACCATAAACAGACAACCTGAAAACCTTCCACAACATGAAGAAAGGAAGAACTATTAAGGGAACAAAAACTGAAGTAATGCTCAAGGCAGATCGCCGGGGTTTTGGTAACATGCTTCTGATAGCACAGAACCATAAGTTGGACATGTTAGATGTTTTCAGTCACCCTCTCGGTCCTCTACCTTGGGCACTAGCTAATGCTGATGGCACTATGAAGAAAACCAATAAGGCTGTTTTGGGGAAGCATTTGGAAGGAAAAGTACATCAGCAGAAGAAATAAGTGAGCCTCATGCTACAATTATTGATGCCATGGCTCATTCATTCAAGACCCAAGGAGAGAATCATACTTTTGATGATATCAGATAAAGTGCTTAGCCAGATTCTTTATGCAAGCCAAAAAAGTAAAAGAATTGATATGTGTTTGATATCTATAGAGACCAATCATCAAGACTGCTGAACGGGAAAGCCGTGGACATGGTTCACAGATGGGTATGCATTTTAAGCAGATTAGACCAGGCCATAAGATAAAGAATTGGAGGAGGCTGCTCACTTGTACAGAAAGCAAGAACAAACCTGACTGCATTTCTTTTGGCTGAAAGCTGGAAAAAGATCCAGAGAAAAGAGTGAAACTTGGAGAGAAAGTCATGTTTGTAAACATTTGGAAACAAATGTCTGAAACTCACCCAGAATGACTGTCAAATAGTTGAAGAACTGGGCATCAAGTCAAGAAGAAGCTGATACTCGTTTGCTTCTACATGCTAAGCATGCAGGAGAAGAATTCAACTCAGTGCTATTAATATCAGATGACACAGATGTTTTAATCATTTGTCTTGCTCTAAGCCATCTGATAAAGAGTCAATATTCATAAGAAGGGGCACTGAAACTGCGCATCAGACTGGTTGACACCAGCAATTGAGTAGTGCTATTGGGATGGTGTGAGAAATGCGTTATTGGGCCTTCATGCATGGACTGGATGCGCACCTATTAGTGCATTGGCTGGACAAGGCAAGCTGAAGGCATTAAACTAATCATTCAAAACCAGAAATATCAAGTGGCTTTCTCTGAACTTGGTTCAAGTTGGCAGCTTTCTGGCGCAATATTTTGAACTCATTGAAGAATTCACATGTAAACTGTATTCGCGCAACACAAGTGTCTGAGAGTTAATCAACTAAGGTACGAAATGTTTCGAGCCGCCAAGGGGATGTTGAATCAGGCCAGTTACCACCTTGCCAGAACACTTTGTACCAACACACACTTCGTGCTAATTACCAGTCAGCCATTTGGAGGAATAGCCTTGAAAACTTCCCTTGTATTCCAAATCCAAATGATGGCCATGGATGGACAATGAGTGAAGGGAATCTGCTGATTCAGTGGATGACGACTATGCCAGCCCCAGAAGTTGTCCTCAGTTTAATGTCCTGCAAATGTTCCAGACAGTGTCAACCAGCAAACTGCTCATGCATTATAAATGGACTTAAATGCACAGCAGCCTGTAAGCTTACAGCATGTTCCAACATGGTTGATGAAGAAGAAAGAAATGGAACTAGATTCTGAGGATTCCGAAAGTGATGAGGACTGAATATCAAATTGTGGATCAGGTACAAAAAGAGAACACCCATTTCATCATATGTAATGTGTGTTTTTAATATGCCATAATAAGTTTATAATATGTTGAATTTTACTCAAAACACAAAACAATTTACTAGGGACAGTATGTTTGCCATAATATATACAAGTAAATATACAATTCAATGTCGTAGATGGAGGGGAATATCTGAATCAGATTGCACATGTCATTTGTATGTAAATATTTCATGTGGATTAGTAGATATTTTTACAAGGAGGTACTTAATAAGGCTAAGAGTCAGGTAATACTTAAGTAAGAACTAAACTTATGGACAAATACAAGGAAAATGAAAAAAAAAGTTGAAAAAATGCAAAAATTTATGATTTTTTCTCATATTTTTTATGATTTAAAAATAAATTATGTTAAAAATTCACCCAAAAGTATGTATTTCTCCTTGATAATCTTGTATACTATAATATCAAACAATTAGATTTGGTCTGAAACAAAATTATGGAAGGCAGGAGGCAAATTTCTGACATCTGGCCAATTTTGGTAAAACCGGCGGCCATCTTTAAAGATGGCCGCCATAAGGGTATTAAGCTGGACTTCTGAAATGTCCATCACATGTTTTCATGTACCTCAGACACTAAGCTAACTAAAAAACACAATGGCTATTAGTCCCCCTTGGTGGTAGTCAAATCCAAAATTTGAGTGTCTGGCTCATGGACTAAGACTGGCCTACACCTTGGTTGGAAACCGAGATTGAAATAAAGATCTTATGGATTTTTTTATTGTCAGGCAGAAGTCGAGACTATGGCAAAGAACTGGGATAGCATTGTGAGCAAGGTAGAAAGAGCAGTAAATATGTTATCTGATAGATATCTTACCATTTTTCAGAAAGCCATAATTATAAATTCTATGCTGCTGTCAAAAGTCTGGTATCTAGCTCATACAATACCATTAAGCAAAATATATGGTCAGAAAATAAATAGCATAATTTTTTAGGTATTTGTGAAAAAGGAAATATCAACCTGTAGGTAGATCTACTTTGTTTTTGCCTATGAATGAAGGTGGATTAAACATAATAAGTGTATACCACAAGCCTTAAGGAAGCTCTGAATGGTAGGGAAATGAATATATATTACTGTAAGATAATATTAAGCCATTTGGTAGAGACTGCTCCCTGCACAGATGTGTCATTTGTTACTCATGTATTCTATACCAAAGCAATTGAGGGTATAAGAGCAGTGTGTAAGCATAAATATTTCCCCGTTGTTAAAAGTAAACATCTTTACTATGAGCTTTTTTCCGAGGTTCCCGCAAAAGTTGAAAGCAATTACCCTCTGTTGTGTTGGGGTAGAATATGGAAAAATTTAAATAACAAATTAATTTGTATTCGGGAGAGAGAATTTTTGTTCAAATATGTACATGAGGCACCAATGTACGACTAAAAAACATGAAACAAGACAATGGAAATTGTAACTTCTGTAATGAACAAGAATACACTATGCATGTATTTTATATTTGCATTAAGATAAAAACGTTTTTCGATTGGTTTAGTGTAAAATTATCATCAATGTGTTCTATTAATAAGATAAATTGGTTCAACCTTTAGTACATTGATTTTGATTACAAAACAACCAGGGACAAAAATGCAGCAATTATTTTAGTGTGTAATTATCTGTATGTTGTTTGGATTAGCAGAGTTAAAAACCTAGATGAAAGAGATATGATTCATCATTTCAAAGGTAGGCTTAATTATTGTAAATGCATGTTAAAGTCAGTTTATGGGCAAAAGATTAATAAGTTAGTCACGGAAGACTTCTTGGAGACTGTGTTATGAGCAAAAAAGGGCTTCTTTGAGAATAGCAAAAACAATGTAACTGGAATTTGTGCTTCTTATATGTAAGGGTTCCTCCTAGGGGCCGGTGAGCACTCCATAAGAGCCCTCCTCGGAGGGGGAGGCTGATAGCCATAAGATCCTCCTCTGGCGAGGGAGGAGCAATACCCGGTCCCACACTAATGTATTTTTTATGTTGTGGGTTAACCACATATTGTAGTCCTTTATAGAGCATACGTATACTGTGCAAAGACTATATTGTACATGAGATTTCTATGTAAAAATGTGTATATATATGGATGTATAAATTTACAATAAATAAACTTTGGTTATTATGGGCTGAAAGGATATAATAACCAACAATATCATATTTAAGGCATTATTAGAAGGATTTTAAGAATTAGCTTATGCAAATTAACAAGAAGTTATTAAACAAGTAATGGTCATCAACTAAGCATTTGAAAAACATGAATGACCTGTAGTCGTGACTGAAAAAAATGGATGCGTTTGAATTAAAAAAGAAAAAAAGTTTTCCAATTGAAGTTGCATTTATAGTCTAACTCTGAAACAGAAGAAATATTCTAAAAGAAAAATTTTGGTAGAAATTCGAAAAGCTAAATAATTATAAGTGAAACTCTCTTCATTGAACATTTATGGCAAGACGGTAATGGCAAACATCTCTTGAAAAATTAACGTAAATATTAGTTCCATTAATATCTTTCAAGTAAAGATTTCAAAGCTGTCAATAAAATTAAGAATCAAGTAATATTTACTTTCTCAAGAGTAACAATTTATTGAGCAAATAACTACGGGAATTCTTAAATGATTCTCTGGTGCAGAAGAATATATTCTTTCCGTAGCATTATACTATTCACCTTCTTTCATATATACCTTTTTTATTATCAGGAAAAGGTGTAAATTAACTGTATATTGACTATTTTATATCCCTAGCAGGTCTTCTACGTAAATAATCTTCCGGCAAAATATGCTACTACAAGACTGTTTGATGTTTACATTCCTTGACACTGCGCTGTCAGAATTGCCACCCTGCTAGGTTCTAAAATAAGAAAAACCACTTAAACGTATCACTTCATTTACAATTTGACAAGATAAGCATGTTAAATAAATGTGGTTGGTCTCGTATGCAGTTAATTAACTTTATAATATATGTATACTTCTGAAAGATAACACGGAATTCTCACTTTTCTTGTTGGTAATGTTTACATTCTCTGGACAAGTTGTAGTCAGAATTGCCAACGTGCCAAGTTTGGGAACGGAGATAAACCACGTAAATATGCCACTTTATGTGTCATTTAACAAGCTAGAAATGTTAGAAAGTTATATTTACTCGCTTACACTTAATTAACCTTATTATCGTCGTAAAATAATAAGTGATAAACAGTAAATTCTTACTTTTCAGTTGGCATTCCTGGATCTACGTGGCGTTCAGTGGGCTAAGGGAATTTCAGTGTGGGTGAAACTGATCATCACTTAAGATGAAAAACTTCTTCTTGACATTATATCAAGATGAAAATGTTACTGATAAGGGATCGTTATTCTAAAAAAAACCTACTTTAGTTATTCCAATTAATTCTAATCTTCAGTTAATGAGAAAAAAATAGAAATATTACACAGATCTGAGACCCTTAGCTCCCCACTTGTCAAACTGCTGTCGTCCATCCAATAGATGGCGACAGCTCCTCTATTTTGAGCAAAAATACTTGAAGTTACCTCTCCACAGAGAGGTATTGGTAGTGGCCACGTGGTTGCCCTAGTCAGTACTATAATCAAATGATCAAATTGAATTACAATTCTAGTTTTACATAATCTGATACAGTTTAGTGGGTTAGTGATAATCAGTGTTATCAGAACTGTCTATCCTTTCAACAATGAATGGGAAACGTGATGACTGATATGAATGAATTTAATTGTTTAATTTATCAGCCATTTTACAATACGCAACGATGATGATTTTGTCGATAATCGTTCAGTGCTACAATGAACGTTGTAGCATAATCACTCGGCCTTATGAAGTTATCAAGAAATTCGTCAATTGTTGCAAACTTATTTAGACAACGAATTTGCTTCCCGAAAGCTTTTGCAAACTTAATGAAAATGACTCTGGTTCTGAATTTCAAGTAAGCATAAGTAAATAACAGTAATGTTTTTAAGATTTGGTTTCAGGAAAATATGGATAAAGTTCTTGTTGAAAGTCAGATCCGAGGGTTTGTAGGAAATTTCGTTCAAAATATAATCTAATGTTCCGTAATGAGACGATATTTTTTCTATTTCGTATTTTATTAATTAAACACACACAGAGAGAGAGAGAGAGAGAGAGAGAGAGAGAGAGAGAGAGGTTGGGATTTGTCCTTTATCCTCAAGAGTCATGAACTTATATCATGAATTGTTTGATGGAGTGAAACCGATAAAAGTTCAGTCTGTATCATAGGATTGAGAGAGAGAGAGAGAGAGAGAGAGAGAGAGAGAGAGAGAGAGAGAGAGCCGATAGAAGTTCAGACTTTGAGAAAGACAGAGCCGATAAACGCTCAGTCTTTGAGAGAGAGAGAGAGAGAGCCGATCAAAGCTTAGCCTATAACTCAATTAATATTGACTTCTAGAACATGAAGCCCTGATAGGCGAGCGATAGACCTATTCGTCAGATATTTGAATTGACTGGCCTTCTTTTAAGCACAACTTCGCTTCATCTCAGTCAAAAGGACCCATCTAACTGTAACCTTTATTCATTCTTTCTTTCTAGGTATCATTCCAAGGCCTTACATTGAAAAATAGATCTGGGCTAACCTCTTAAACAGGAGATGTGTCACCAGCACACGAAGGGTGGCGGTAACTCGATGAGAGAGATCAGATATTTTCTCGAAAGTTATTTGGTAAAATGCTCGCGAAATAGCCCAGTCACTGAGCTGTTAAAATCGTCTGAATGCCCAAGAGAAAAGTTATATGAATGTGAAAAGTATTCTGAAAAGAAAACGGCAATGCTATTGCCATGCAACGCTTTTCACCCGGTCTTGTGGCTGCTTTACACAATTGTAAATCATTTTACATAATTACAAATCGTTTTCCATAATTACATGTTATATTACAAA